>NW_028270155.1:80432459-80742816 GCF_037043375.1 Chiloscyllium plagiosum
CTTGAAGACCTGTATATAACTCCCATTAGGTTCTTTGCTTTCCTTTGCGGTTCATCAACTCAGCTAACCACATAGATTCTCCACCTTCTGACCCTATACTGTCTGTCCTTTCGATATGATGTATATCCTTGAATGTTTAGCTCCTAGTCCTGATTCCCTGTAGACACTGCGATGCCTACAATGTCTTACAAGCTGATTCCAATCTCTACTGCAAGCTCATTTACTTTGTTTCATATACTGAGCATATTTAAATACAACACCCTCAGCCCTTGGTGGGCGGCACGGTGGCACAGTGGTCAGCACTGCTGCCTCACAGCGCCGGAGACCCGGGTTCAATTCCCGCCTCAGACGACTGACTGTGTGGAGTTTGCACGTTCTCCCCGTGTCTGCGTGGGTTTCCTCCGGGTGCTCCGGTTTCCTCCCACAGTCCAAAGATGTGCAGGTCAGGTGAATTGGCCATGCTAAATTGCCCGTAGTGTTAGGTAAGGCGTAAATGTAAGGGTATGGGTGGGTTGCTCTTCGGCGGGTCGGTGTGGTCTTGTTGGGCCGAAGGGCCTGTTTCCACACTGTAATGTAATCTAATCTATGCTGACAGCCTCACTTGTTTCAGTTGTTCCCATATGTGCTGTGCCTGAAGATAGATTCCTGACTCTTTTTACTAAAATCCTGGTCCCACATCTGTTCAGGTGGGGTCCATCTGAACGATACAGTTCCCTCGTGTCCCAATACTGATAACCAGTGATCCACAAAATGGAACGCTGTTTACCATAGCACTCTTTTAGAAGAATACAGCGCAGTACAGGCCCTTTGGCCCTCGATGTTGCGCCGATCCAAGCCTATACTAACCCACTATCCTCCATATACCTATCCAATGCCCGCTTAAATGCCCATAAAGAGGGAGAGTCCACCACTGCTACTGGCAGGGCATTCCATGAACTTACGACTCGCTGAGTGAAGAACCTACCCCTAACTTCAGTCCTATATCTACCCCCCCTTAATTTAAAGCTATACCCCCTTGTAATACCCGACTCCATACGCGGGAAAAGGTTCACACTGTCAACCCTATCTAACCCCCTAA
Source organism: Chiloscyllium plagiosum (assembly GCF_037043375.1). Taxonomy (NCBI): domain Eukaryota; kingdom Metazoa; phylum Chordata; class Chondrichthyes; order Orectolobiformes; family Hemiscylliidae; genus Chiloscyllium; species Chiloscyllium plagiosum. The sequence continues at coordinate 80,433,538 of NW_028270155.1, forward strand.
TCATCTTGTACACCTCAATCAAGTCACCTCTAAACCTTCTTTTCTCTAGTGAAAACAGCCCCAAGTGTCTCAGTCTTTCCTCATACGATCTTCCTTCCATACCAGGCAACATCCTGGTAAACCTCCTCTGCACCCGTTCCAGTGCCTCCACATCCTTCCTATAGTATGGCGACCAAAACTGCACACAATATTCCAGATGCGGCCGCACCAGAGTCTTATACAACTGCATCATGACCTCAGGACTCCGGAACTCAATTCCTCTACCAATAAAAGCCAGTACGCCATATGCCTTCCTCACCGCACTATTTTAGTGTTGTGTTTACTTCCCGAATCTTATCTCTTAGCCATAGTGTTTGTGAATCAGCAGAGACATAGTGGGCTGAAAGGTCTGTTTCTATGCTGAATGACTCAATTGCTCCATATACAGGAGTTTACAGGAATAGCTGGAAGACTGGAGAATAGCAAATGTTGTTTCTTTGTTCAAGAAGGGGAGTAGAGCGAACGCTGGTAATTATAGACCAGTGAGCCTTACTTCAGTTATGGGTAAAGCGTTGGAAAAGGTTATAAGAGAGAGGATTTATATTCATCTAGGAAGGAATAGATTGATTAAGGATAGTCAATACTGTTTGGTGAAGGGTAAGTTGTGACTCACAAACCTTATTGAGTTCTTTGTGAAGGTGACCAAACTGGTGGATGAGGGTAAAGCAGTAGATGTGATGGATGTGGATTTCAGTAAGGCATTTTTAGATTAGATTAGATTATTTACAGTGTGGAAACAGGCCCTTCGGCCCAACAAGTCCACACCGCCCCGCCGAAGCGCAACCCACCCATACCCCTACCTTTACCCCTTACCTAACACTACGGGCAATTTAGCATGACCAATTCACCTGGCCTGCACATCTTTGGACTGTGGGAGGAAACCGGAGCACCCGGAGGAAACCCACGCAGACACGGGGAGAATGTGCAAACTCCACACAGTCAGTCGCCTGAGGTGGGAATTGAACCCAGGTCTCTGGCGTTGTGAGGCAACAGTGCTAACCACTGTGCCACCATGCCGCCCCCAAGGTTCCCCATGGTAGGCCGTTGCACAAAATATGGAACCACAGGATTGAGAGTGATTTAGCTGTTTGGATCAGAAATTAGCTAGCTCTAAGAAGACAGAGGATGGTGGTTGATGGGAAATATTCATCCTGGAGTTAGTTACTAGTGGTGTACCGCAAGGATCTGTTTTGGGGCCACTGCTGTTTGTCATTTCTTCAAATGACCTGGATGAAGGTGTAGAGGGATGGGTTAGTAAATTTGCGGTTGACACTAAGGTTGGTAGAATTGTGGATAGGGCCAAAGCATGTTGTAGGTTACAGAGAGACATAGATAAGCTCCAGAGGTGGCAAATGGAGTTTAATGTGGAAAAGTGAGAGGTGATTCACTTTGGAAGGAGTAACAGGAATTTGGACTACTGGGTTAATGGTTAAGATTCTTGGTAGTGTAGATGAGCAGAGAGATCTCAGTGTCCATTTCCATAGATCCCTAAAAGTTGTCACCCAGATTGATAGGGTGGTTGAGAAGGTATACGGTGTGTTCGCTTTTATTTGTAGAGGGATTGAGTTTCGGAGCCATGAGATCATGCAGCTGTACAAAACTCCTATGCAGCCGCACTTGGAGTATTGCGTACAGTTCTGGTCACCGCATTATAGGAATGATATGGAAGAGTTGGAAAGGGTTCAGTGGAGATTTATTAGGATGTTGCCTGGTATGGAGGGAAGGTCTTACGAGGAAAGGCGGAGGGACCTGAGGCTGTTTTCGTTAGAGAGAAGAAGTTTGAGAGGAGATTTAACTAAAATATATAAGAAGATCAGAGATCAGCTAGGTTGGGAACCTTTTTTCCTCAGATGGATATAGCTTTAAATTGAGGAGTAATAGAGGACAGATGTCAGAGATAGTCATTGTCATAGAGATGTACAGTAGGAGACTTGCCAACTTTGAGGGCATTTAAATGGCCATTGGATAAACATGTGGATGAAAATGGAATAGTGTAGGTTGGATAGACTTCAGATTGGTTCCACAGGTCGGTGCAACATCGAGGGCTGAAGGGTCTGAACTGCACTCTAATGTTCTATATATCATCTTCACGTGGTTTCCCATGTCTTGTACACTCACTGTTATGTCATTCTCACATGGTTCCACATATTCAGTTCACTGGTGTATATCATTCTCGCAGGCCTCCTTGCAGCCAGTTCACTCATTGTTATGTTTGATTCTCACATTGTAACCAGCATCCAATTCACTCACTATTCTATAGCATTCTCACATAGTTCTCCATGTCCATTTCTCTCACTGTTGTATAACTGTAATACCAGGAAGGTGTAGGTGATCTGATTAGCAAGTTTGCAGATGACACTAAGATTGGTGGAGTAGCAGATAGTGAAAAGGGCAATCAGAGAATGCAGCAGAATAGAGAGAGATTGGAGAGTTGGGCAGAGAAATGTCAGATGGAGTTCAATCCAGGCAAATGCAAGGTGATGCACTTTGGAATATCCAATTCAATAGCGAACTATATGGTAAATGGAAAAGCCCAGTGGAAAATTGATGTGCAGAGAGATCTGGATATTCACGTTCATCGTACCGTGAAGATGGCAACACAGGTCAACAGAGTGATCAAGAAAGCATACAGCATGCTTTCCTTCATTGGACGAGGTGTTGATTTCAAGAGTTGGCAGGTCATGTTACAGTTGTATAAGACTTTAGTTCGGCCACCTTTGGAATACTGTGTACAATTCTGGTCGCCACATTACCAAAAGGTGGTGGATGCTTTGTAGTGGGTGCAGAGGAGGTTGACCAGGACGTTGCCTGGTATGGAGGGTGCTAGCTATGAAGAGAGGTTGGATTATTAGGATAATTTTCATTAAAAAGATGGAAGTTGAGGGGAGACCTGATTGAGGTCAACTAAATTATGCGAGGTATAGACAGGGTGGATAGCAAGAAGCTTTTTCCCCAAAGTGGAGGACTCAGTTACTAAGGGTTACGAGTTCAAGGTGAGAGGGGAAAAATTTAAGGGAGATATGTGTGGAAAGTTCTTTATGCCATCCAGAAAAAAAAATATCCTGACTCTCTGTCCATTGGTATTCACAAAGGAGGAGAACATGGTGGATGGTGAATACCATGAGGAGTATGTTGATGTGCTGGATATATCAATATTAAAAAAAAGTTGGATGCTTTGAAAAGCATGATGGTAGATACGTCCCCTAAATCTAATGGTATCTGTCCCAGAATGTTGAGGGAACCAGGTGAGGAAATTGCTGGGGCCTTAAATAAAATTGTTCTATCATCTTTTAGTCACAAGAGAGATCCTAGAGGATTAGAGAATAGCCAACATTGTTCCTTGATTTAAGAAGGGCAACAGGGATAATCTGGGAAATTACAGGCTGGTGTGCCTTATGTCAATGGCAAGGGTATTATTGGAGAAGGTTCTTAGCATTGGATTTATTCACATTTGGAGATATATGGACTTATTCATGATAGGCAGTTTAACTTTGTACAGGGAAGTGTAGTGTGTTTGAGTGTTTTGAGGACATGACAACGATGCTTGATGAGTTGGGGATATAGATGTTGTCTGTATGGATTTTAACAAGGCCTTTGACAAGTCCCTTCATAGCAGGCTGATACAAAGGATAACGTCACATTGGATCTGTGATGAACTGGATACAAAACTGATTAAGTCATAGGAGACAGAGACAAGTGGTGGAAGGCTGTTTTTTTTTTAAACTGGGGATCTATGCTCAGTGATGTTCTGCAGTGATCTGGGGTACCTGTGTTTTGTAATACATTTTAATAATTTGGAGGTGGTAGTAGGTGGCCTGATTTGTGGCTGACTCAAAAATTGGGGGAGCTGCAGATAGTGAGGAAGGTTGCTCGAGGGTTCAGCAGGATTTGGGTGGAAAAATAATAGATGGGAGTTTATGTAGACAACTGTGAGGTGGTGCATTTTGCGAGATCTAATGCAGGTGGGAAGTACACAGTTAAATGGCAGAATCTTTAAAGGGACTTAAGCATGCAGATCCACAGTTCCCTGAAGGCCTGGAGCTGCAGATGGTGTTACTATGGAGCATCCATGAGGGCATAAACATTGTGGATAGCACATCTTGCAACACTGATCTTATCCACTTCCTCTGGCTCCAGGTACAAATTCCCTCCTTTGTCCTTCAGTTGAACTACCCTTTTCCTTAGCTCTTGCTCCTTATTTATCCATAAAATGCATCAGGATTTTTCTTAACCTTGTTTACCAAAGACATATCATGCCCTTTTTAGCCCTCATAATTCTTTGTTTGAATTCTAAGTGTCTTCAATTTCCTAAACTTTACATATGCCTCCTTTTTCTTTTTGACTAAACTCTCAATTTTTCTTGTCATCCAAGGTTCCTGAATCTTGCCATCCTTCTCCTTCATTTTCACAGGAACATACTGGTCCTGAACTCTAATCAACTGAAAGATCCCCCACATGCCAGATGTAGATTTATCCTTAAACAGCCTCCTCAATCTAGATTCACCAGTTCCTGCCTAATATTGTGGTAGTTTGCCTTCCCCCAGTTTAGTACTTTCACCTAAGTACTACACTTATCCTTATCCACAAGTAACTTTAAACTTTCTGAATTATGATCACTATTCCAAAATGATCCCCCACTGAAACTTCAATCATCTGGTTGGGCTAATTCCCCAGTACCAGGTACCTATTTAGACTATTTACATATTGTTTTAAAAAAAAAGTCCTGGACACACCTAACAAATCCACCCCGTCCCTCACCCTCTCCAAGCCCCTGGCATGAAGCGAGTCCCAGTCGTATTGGGGATATTAAAATCACCAACCACAACAACCCTGGTGTTTTTACCTTTTTCCATAACCTGCCACATATCTGTTTTCTCTAAGATCCACTGGCTGTCAGGAGGCCTGTAGCACAACCCCATCAATGTGATTGCACTCTTCCTATCCCTGAGCTCTACCTTTGTGGCCTTACTGAGTGAGCGCTCAAAACTGTCCTCCCTCAGCGTGGCTGTGATATTCGCCCTTATCAGTAACTTACTGTCTCTTCTGAAATATCGAATCTCAGAATATTTATTTGTCAGTCTTGCCCCTGTCACAACCATGTCTCTGTAAGAGCTGCAACAAAACTTTTTTTTTTGTTCCAATCTAAGTTCATTTACCTTCCCTGCTCACATTAAAACAAATGTACCCCAGACCGCCAGTCCAGCTGTGTTTAGTAACCACTCCTTGTCTGTTCTTCCTGTTGATCAAACAGGCCTTAGTCTCAGATGAGTCCTCGGTTATTTTATTTGCTGACCTACTCCTCTATTCCCAACGGCCTGCCATACTAATTTTAGCACTCCCAAGTAGCACTCTTAAACCTGGAAGACCACCCAAGATCCAAATAGTGGAAGTCATCCCTATTACATATTTAATTGTCCTGGCTTCGTGTTCCTAGCCTCGCTGGCACACACATGTGGCACAGGAAGAAATCCCAAGATTGCAACCCTCGAGCTCCTACTTTTCAACCTCGTACCTAACTCCCTGAACACCTTTGCAGGGTCTAATCTTCTTTTCTGCCTGTGCCATTCATATCGATATGTCCTTCCCAATCAGAATACTCTGCGCTTAGAGACATGCTTAGCCCTGACACCAGAGAAGCAACATACAACCCTGGAGTCTAGTTTATGGCTACAGAAACACCTATCTATGCCCTTGATCATAGAGTCCCCTATTCCTACTGAGTCCATAATTTGAGCCTCCCTACTGTTCAACAGTGCCGGTCGTGTTACCACTGATCTGGCTGCTGCTGCTGCTTCCACCTGAAAGGCCATCCACCCTAATTGTTCACAAAACAGTATACCAGTTTGGCTGCCCAGGCTTACTCATTTTCCTTGTGATCACCCAGCTCTTCTCTGCCAGTGTTGCTCAATGTTTTTACCCTCATGGATGCTCCATAGTAACTCCAGGTCTCCATGCAGTAAATCAGGAGCTACAGCTGAACACATCCTGTGTACATAGTCACCATGGACACTGGAAGTGTTTTTGAGTTCCCATGTTCTCACGTGGGTTCCTGTGTCCGGTATGTTCATTGTTATATATCGTCCTACCTTGTTTCCAGTATCCAATGCACTCACGTTATACACCATTTTCACATGGTTGATCCATTTCACTCACTATTGTATATCATAATTCACATGGCTCACTGTGTCCAGTTCATTCACTGATATATTCCATTCTTATGTGTTCCCAATATCCTGTACATTCTCTGTTATACAGGGAGACCACTATATCCACAGATCTGGTTTCCGCAGTTTCAGTTACCTGCGATTTACCGTGGCCCAAACATATAGGGAATGCTCCGGGACCAGGAGGCTGCTGGGAAGGTACGTTTCCCATTTAAATGAATGGATTCGTACCTATCCACGGTTTCAGGCTTCCGGGTCAGGTCTTGGATAATCTCCGTGTATATGGGGAGGTCTACTGTATATCATTCTCGCATGGATCCATGTGACCACTTCACTCACTGTAATATATCTTTCTTACATCATTCCCCATGACCTGCACACTCAATGTTGTATATCAGTCTCACATAGTTCGCAGTGTCCGGTTTAGTCTATGTTGTACACCATTTTCGCACAGTTCTGAGTGTTCAGTGCACTCAGTGTTATTTATCATTCTCTCACGGTTCCCTGTGTTTAATTCACTCTACTATATATTATTCACACATGGCTTCCTGTGTCTTGTACGCTCACTGTTTCATTTTATTCTCATGCCCTTACATATCTACTTTGTTCACAGTTGTGTTGCTCTTATATGGTTCCCTGTGTCCAGTAGACTCACTATTATAAATTCAAATAAGCTAACTTGTGTCCATTGTATGCACTGTTATTTATCATTCTTAACATTGTCACCCAAGTCCAGTTCACTCATTGTTAAATGTCATTGTTAAACATCTGGCTTACTCAGTCCTATACACCATTTTCATTTTTACCAGTGTCCGGTTCACTCATTATTGTGTATCATTCTTGCATTGTTCCTTGTGTCCCATATGTGTCTCATATGGTTTCCCATGTCCATTGTGCTTGCTGTTATATGTCCTCCTATTGTTAGCAGTGTCCTAATAACTCATTTTTACAGACCATTCTTACATGGTTGCCCATGTCCTATACACTTACTGCCATATATAATTCTCTCACTGCAAAGGCTGTGGTCCCTAACAATATTCCAGCAGCAGTTCTGAAGACTTGTGCTCCAGAATTTGTGGCACCTCTAGTCAAACTCTTCCATTGACCAAACAATGTGCAAAATTACACAGGTACACCCTGTACACAAAAAGAAGGACAAATCGACCCAGCCAACTACTAGCCCATCAGTCTAGAGGAGAAAATGAGGTCTGCAGATGCTGGAGATCAGAGATGGAAATGTGTTGCTGGAAAAGCGCAGCAGGTCAGGCAGCATCTAGGGAACAGGAGAATCGACGTTTCGGGCATTAGCCCTTCTTCAGGAATCTAAGATTCCTGAAGAAGGGCTAATGCCCGAAACGTCGATTCTCCTGTTCCCTAGATGCTGCCTGACCTGCTGCGCTTTTCCAGCAACACATTTCCAGCCCATCAGTCTTCTCTCACTAATGTGATGGAAAGTGTTATCAGCAGTATTATCAAGTAGCAGCCACTCAGTGGTACACTGTTTGGGTTCCACCAGAGCCATTTTACTCCTGACCTCATTACAGCCTTCATTCAAAACTGGACAAAAGTGCTGAATTCTAGAGGTGAGGTGAGAGTGACAGCATAGTTCCCTATAATATAGACATTAAGGAGCCCTAGCAAAACTGGAATCAAGAGGGCAAACTCTCCCCTGGTTGGAGTCATACCTGGCACATAGGAAAATGGGTATGGTTGTTGGAAGTCAGTCATCTCAGCTCCAAGATATCGCTAAGGAGTTCCTCAGGATAATGTGTGAGGCCCAACCATCTTCAGCTTCATCATTGACCTTCCCTCCATCATAAAGGTTAGAAGTGGAAATGTTCACTGATGATTATACCATGTGTAACACAATTCATGACTCTTCAGATACTGAAGCATCCATGCTCAAATGCAATAAGGCCTGGACATTATCCAAGCTTGAGCTGGCATGTGGCAAGTAACATTTGCACCTCACACATTCCAGGCAATGGCCATCTCTATTGAGAGTCGAGAGTGTGGAGCTGAAAAAGCACAGCTGGTCAGGCAGCATCAGGTATGATGAAGGGCCCCTGCCCAAAAGGTCTATTTTCCTGCTCCTCAGATGCTGCCTGACCTGCTGTGCATTTCCAGCACCACTCTAATCTTGACTCTAGTACAGCAACAGGCCCATTGGCCCAGCCTGACGATGCCAACCATGATGCACTTCTCAATGAATCCATCTGCCTGCATATGGTCCATATCCTTTATTCCCTGCCTGTTCATGTGCCTTTTGAAATGCCTCTTAAAAGTTGCTATGTTATCTGCTTCTACCATCTCCCCTGACAGCGTGTCCCAGGCAACTACCGTGCTCTGTTGTTTTTAAAAAAAAAACTTGCCTCACACATTTCCTTTAAACTTTCCCCTTTATTAACCAAAGCAATGTGTTTAAGAACAGGGAAATTCTGCCAGAACTGTAGAAAACGTTGGTTAAGCCCCATCTGGAGTATTGTGTGTAATTCTGTATTCCACGTTACAGAGGGATAATGATTGGACTGGGGATGGTGCATCACACTTATTTCCTGTTTCCAAGTAGTCAAATTTTCCTTGGGTACCAGGGGCTCTTTGCTTCGTTATCCATCTTCCATGCTGGACCATATGAAAAGCCTTGTTGAAGTCCAAGTAGGTGACGATGAATGATTTCCCTCATCTACATTCCTGGTCAATGCTTCAACAAATTCAATCAAGTTGGTCAGACATGACTTCCCCTTTACAAAACCATGCTGACTGTTCTTGATTAATTCCTGCAGCTCAGTGGTTAGTACTGCAGCCTCACAGCGCCAAGGACCCAGGTTTGATTCCAGCCTTGGGCAACTATCTGTGTGGAGTTTGCATGGGTTTCTTCCAGGTGCTCTGGTTTCCTCCCACAGTCCAAAGATGTGCAGGTCAGGTGGATTGGCCATGCTAAATTGCCCATCGTATTAGGTGCATTCGTCAGAGGGAAATGGGTCTGGATGGGTTAGCCTTTGGAGAGTCAGTGTGGACTTGTTAGGCCAAAGGGCCTATTTCTACCATGTAGGGAATCTAATCTAATCTAATCCTGCCTTTCCAAATGTACATTAATTCTGTCTCTCAGAATTACTTCCAATAGTTTCCCAATCATTGTGGCTAAACTGACTGGCATGTGGTTTCCTCATTTATCACTAATTAGAGCAGTAGTCAGTCATTCAGCCCCTTGGACTTGTTCCACCATTCACTGAGATTATGGCTAATCTAATTCCATATATCTGTCTTTGGTCCACATACCTGAATACTTTTGTTTTATCAAAGTGTATCTATCTCAGATTTACAATTAACAACTGATCTAGCATCAACTAATGTTTATTGAAGAGAGTTCCAAACCTGTATTTCCTTTTGTCTGTGAAAGTGTTTCCTAGCATCGCTGCTGAATTGTTAGACTATGTCCCCAAAGTTTGTGCGAAGATTTGTAGCTCGGGTGCTCGTTGTTGTGGTTCTGTTCGCCGAGCTGGAAGTTTTTGTTGCAAACATTTCGTCCCCTGGCTAGGCGACATCGTCAGCACTTCGTCCAGGTCCCTGGCACTGTGAGGCAGCAGCGCTAAACACTGAGCCACCGTGCCACCACCTCCACTTTCTATATCCACTCACTCATCCCTCTCATTTGTGACACTGACACAAATTATTCATTTACCACTGTACCTATGTCCTCTGGCTCCACACATAATTAAGTTCCACAATGGTAATTTGTCCCTACTTTTTTCCTAGTTGTCCGTTTACCCTGAATGTACTTGTATAATAACTTAAGAATTATCTTCATTTTAATGGGACCTTGATCAGATGGGCCAATGGGCTGAGGAGTGGCAGGTAGAGTTTAATTTAGATAAATGTGAGGTGCTGCATTTTGGAAAGGCAAATCAGGGTAAAACTTATACGCTTATTGGTAAGATCCTGGGGAACAAAGAGACCTCTGAGTGTAGGTTCATAGTTCCTTAAAAATGGAGTTCCAGGTAGACAGACAGAGTGAGGGCGTGTTTGATATGCTTGCCTTCATTGGTGAGGAGTATTGGAATATACAAGTTGGGAGGTCATGTGTAGGACACTTTTGGAATACTGCATTCGGTTCTGGCCTCCGTGTTATAGGAAGAATGTTGTGAAACGTGAAAGGGTTCAGGAAACAAGGATGATGCCAAGGTTGGAGGATTTGAGCTACAGAGAGAAGCTGAATAGGCTGGGGCTATTTTCCTTGGAATGTCTGAGGTTGAAGAGTGACCTTATAAAGGTTTGTAAAATCATGACAGGCATGGTTAGGTGAATAGCCAAGATCTTTTCCTGAGGGAGGGGGAGTCCAAAACAAGGTTTACAGGGGTTAGGTTTAAGGTGAGAGGGGAAAGATTTAAGAGACCTAAGGAACAACATTTTCGCACAGAGGGTGGTGCATGTATGGAATGCTAGAGGAAGTGGTGGAGACTGGTACGATTACAAACATAAAAGGCATCTAAATGGGTATAGGAAGGGTTTGAAGAGATATGGGCTAAATGCTGGTAAATGGAACTAGATTTGTTTAGGATATCTGGTTGGCATGGATGGCTTGGACCGAAGAGCATTTCCATGCTGTACAGCTCTGACTCCATGACTACCATCATTATTTCATGCCTCTTTTTACTCTCCTGCACTTTCTTTTGGGTTTCTACCATTTGGATCCCTTGGTATCTGACTTAAGCTTCACTTTTCTTCTCATTTTCCAATCCTATCTATCTCTTGGTCTCACTCTTTGTCTTTATTGGATCATATTGGTCTTGTACTCTCCTTATTTCCATCCTGAATGTGTCCACACTTCTCTGATCCCAATTTACCTAAGCTATTTGTTCCCAGTCTACTCTTGCCAAATCCTACCAGACCTTATTAAAATTAGCCCTCCACCAGTTTGAAAGTTTGATTTCAGGCCCATCCATGCTTTTTCATAATGGTTATGATTCCTGTCTGCAGCCTCCTCCCCAACTGATAGTTAAACTGCTTGCCTGACTTTGACCTAAAATTAAGTCTCGGACTGCCTCCTGTCGTCTTGGAGGTGGTCATTATCTGGCATATATGCGGCTTGAATGTTATTTCCTGTATTGTTTAATACCTTCTCTGAGCAGCGGTGTGCTGACTTACCTTAAATACACCTTGCACTCAATTTAGGAACTCTAACCTAAAGAAGAGTTTAAACTGGACTGCCATGAAATTATCTTTCAGTCAGAGGAGCCAGCTAAATCCTTGGCTATTTCTGCCTTGCAGCTGGATGAAGCTCACAACCAGGCCAGGAGGTTGCAGAGGTCATTGGATGAACAGACAGAGCAGTCTGAGAACCTGCAGGTACAGCTGGAGCACCTACAGACCAGGTACAGTCCTAAGTTTCCTGGTTCCTCCATGCGCAGATGGAAGATGAATCTCTCAGCCAAACCTGTTTTGGTCCCAAAGTGCATCTTGCTCCACTGCACCCATTTTTAGCACGCAGAGAGGTTACACTTCATCAAAAGCAGGGTTGACAAAAACAAGACAAATTAAATTGTATTATTGTGAACCCTGGCTCATTGCCTGTCTTAAAGCTAATTGTCAATCCTCACAATAACTTCTGTGCTCAGTTACATTGAAATGGAAACTCTGATGCTTTTAGAGTTTATATCTCCCTTGTGCTATCATTAAATAAATGCTTTATACGCAAGTAATCTCTGTATTCATAATTTATGGTATTAACCATAACCCTTCATCTCACACCCATGCACATCCTGTATTGCATGCTAACATGGTGCTGATTTCTGCAGCCAACAATATGAACTAAACCTATCGCTTTAGTAAATATGTTTTTCAAATGTAATGTTAAATTTGCTACTAAGTGATTGAAGTCCTGTTTTGTTAATGTGCTTAAAATACATTAGTTTTAATGCTTTCCTTCATGGCTTCAAATGACAAATATTCACATATAGTACTCAACTGAGACAAAGAACTGTAGTTGCTGGAAATTTTGAGTAAAATCAGAAAGCGCTGGAGAAACTCAGCAGGTCTGGTAATATCGTTGGAGAGACAAACAGTTGATGATTCAAATACAGTGACTCCTGTTCAGAACTTGTCTGTGATATTCTGATGAAGTGTCACTGAACTTGAAATGTTACCTTTGTTTTTCTGTCCACCAATAATGCCAGGCCTGCTGAGTTTCTCCAGCACTTTGATACAAAAACAAAGTGTAGTCATTCAACATGGAAAAGTAGAAATCAGAAGGGGTCTCTGATATACTTTAACAAATTAGCATTGTGAGGGCGATGCAGTATTAGCAGTTTTAGCAGATTAAAATTGCGTAAATCTCCATGCTATGATGAGATGTATCCTAGGACAGCTGTGGCAGGTAAGGGAGGAGATTGCAGAGACCTTGGCATTTAATTTCAAATATTCTATGCCCAAAAAAGAGCTGCCAAAGGACTGGAACATAATAAATGCTGTACCATTATTCAGGAAGAGTGTTTAGGGATTAACCTGGGAACTTTAGGTCAGGGAACCTAACATCAGTAATAGGGATGTGTTTGGAAAAGTTTCTGAGGGACAGAATTAATCTCCACTTGGAAAGACCAGGATTAATTGAGGATACTAAGGGTGACTTTGTCAGAAGGGGATCCTATTTTGATTGGAATTTTTGGGAAGGTGACCAGTTGTGTAGATTAAGGTGGTGCAATGTATACCGACTTCAGTAAGGCTTTTGCCAAGACCGATTTAGACACTAAGACCCCATGGGATCCAAGGCCATTTGGCAAATTGGATCCAATATTGATTTTGTGCCAGAGACAGGCTCCTGGTGAAAGAGTGTATTTCCCACATCCAGTAGCATACAGGGTGTCTTGCGATTTGTGGTATACATTAATAATCTAGACATGAGTGTGGCAGTTTGATCAATAACTTCACAGATGCCACAAAAATTGATGGTGTGAAAAATAGTGAGGAGGAAAGACTTTGACAATGGGAGGATATAGATGAGCTGAACCTTGGCAAATGAAATTTAACCTAGAAGAGTGTGTGCTGAAGCATTTGAGTGAACTGACAAGGTAAGGGAATACACCATAAATTGTAGGACTCTGGGAAATGGTATCCACGTCCATCGAACTTTGAAGACCATGGGACAGTGTGAAAAGGTGATTAAGGAGTCAGGTGGGATATTTGTATGCTTGGACAAGACGTTGAATAACAGGGGAAGTAAGTTATGGAGCTATATATGATATTAGTTAGGCCATAGTTAGAGTGCTGTGTGCATTTCCATTTGCCACACTATAGGAAGTATATAATTACACTGGAGAGTGTACAAAACAGATTCACCAGGATATTGTTTGGGCTGGAACAATTCAACTAGGAAGAGCGACTTGATAGGCTGGGAGACAGTAAGGACTGTAGATGCTAAAAGCCAGAGTTAATAAGTACAGTCATAGAGATGTATAGCATGGAAACAGACTCTTCGGTCCAACCTGTCCATGCTGACCAGATATCCCAACCCAATCTAGTCCCACCTGCCAGCACCCAGCCCATATCCCTCCAAACCCTTCCTATTAACTTTGGGGGAAAAAGAAGTGAAGCTGGAAAAGCACAGCAGATCAGACAGCAGCAAAGGAGCAGAAAAATCAATGTTTCGAGCCAAAACCCTTCATCAGAATGGCCCGCAATGTTGACTTTCCTGCTCTTCGGATGTTGTCTGATCTGCTGTGCTTTGCCAGCTCCTCATCTATTGACCCTTGATAGGCTGGGGTTGTTTTCCTTAGAGCAGAGGAGGCTGAGGTTTGGGTGGATGCGGAGTGTGCGTTCTGATTAAAATATACAAAATTGACAGGTAGATAGAAAGGAACATGTCCCCTTGGTGGAGGAGTCAATAATCAAGGGACGTAGAATGAAGGAAATGTTTATTCACTCAGTATGGTGTGCATTTGGAACTCACTGTGAAAGTGTGGTACAGGCAGAAACCATCACAGCATTGAGGAAGTATTCAGATAAAGATTTGAAACCCCATTTGGTGGGCGGCACGGTGGCACAGTGGTTAGCACTGCTGCCTCACAGCGCCTGAGACCCAGGTTCAATTCCCGCCTCAGGCGACTGACTGTGTGGAGTTTACACATTCTCCCCGTGTCTGCGTGGGTTTCCTCCGGGTGCTCCGGTTTCCTCCCACAGTCCAAAGATGTGCAAGTCAGGTGAATTGACCATGTTAAATTGCCCGTCGTGTTAGGTAATGGGTGGGTTGCGCTTCGGCAGGTCGGTGTGGACTTGTTGGGCCGAAGGGCCTGTTTCCACACTGTAATCTAATCTAGTCTCAAAGCATACATGGCTGCAGGCTAAATGCTGGGAAATGGGATTAGAATAGATGTTTGATGACTGATCTGAACACAGTGGACAGTGAGGAAGGTTATCAGAAATTGCAGCAGGACCTTGATCAGCTGGGGAAGGGGGCCGAGAAATGGCAACTGGAGTTTAATGTAGATATGTGTGAGGTCTTACATTTTGGAAAGTCAAATCGAGGTAGAAGTTTCATGGTGAATGGTAGGGCCTTAAGGAGTGGAGGTGAACAGGGGACCTTGGAGTTCAGGTTCACCGTTCTCTGAAAGTGGAGTCACAGGTCGACAGGGCAGTGAAGAAAGTTTTTGGCACACTGGCCTTCATCAGTCAGGGCATTGATTATAGGAGTTGGGAAGTTATGTTGTAGTTTTACAGGCCATTGGTGAGGCCACACTTGGGGTACTGTGTTCAGTTTTGGTCACCTTGCTACAGGAAGGATGTTATTAAACCAAAGGATTGTAGAAGAAGTTTACAAGAATGTTGCTAGGATTCAACGTCAGAGTCATCAGGAGAGGTTGGACAAAGCGAGGACATTTTTCTTTACAGCGTGGGAGACTGAGAGGGGCCCTTATAAGATCATGAGAGGCATGGATAGGGTGAAAGCACTCAGTCTTTTTCCCAGGTTTGAGGAATCAAGGCACCAGGTTAAGGTTAGAGGGGAAAGAATAAAAGGAACCTGAGGGGGGCAACCTTTTTACACAGAGGGTGGTACGCCAATGGAATGAGCCACCAATGGAAATGTTGAGGTGGGTACATTAGCAACATTTAAAAGGCATTTGGACAAATACATGGATAGGAAAGGATTAGAAGAATATGGGCCAAGTGCAGGGAAATGGGGTTAGTGTGGATGGACATTTTGGTCGGCATGGACCAGTTTGGGCCAAAGGGCCTGTGTCCATGCTGTAGAACTCTGATGGGCCGGAGGGCCTCTTTCTGTGCAGTAATACTCTATGACTCCATTTATAACCTGAATTGGCTCTGTTGACTGGATGTTAATTAGAATGTATCAAGAAGAAGCTCTGATCCTGAACCTTGGTTGCTCCCTGTTTGAACCTTTAAAACAATGCTCACCATTTGTTTTTCCCTGTTCTAGATTCAGTCATTCACTGTTCTAGATTCTACTATTAAAAAAAAATCTTGTCTGTATCCACCCTGTTAAGATGCTTTAGGATCTTAAACATTTCAGTCAAATCATCTTTTACTCAAGTGATGCAAGCCTAGTCTGTGCAACCTTTTCTCAGTAGGTGAAAGTGAGGACTGCAGATGCTGGAGATTAGAGTCAAGATTAAAGTGGTGCTGGAAAAGCACAGCAGGTCAGGCAGCATCCGAGGAGCAAGAAAATCGACATTTCGGGCAGGAGCCCTTCATTAGGAATGAGGCTGGAAGCCTCGGGTGTGGGGAGATAAATGGGAGCGGCAAGGGCTGGGGAGAAGGTAGTTGAGAATGCAGTCGGCAGATGGAGGTGGGGGTAAAGGTAATAGATCAGAGGGGAGGGTGGAGCGGATAGGTGGGAAGGGAGATTGGCAGGTAGGACAGCTCATGAGGACAGTGTTGAGCTGGAAGGTTGGAATGGGGTAAGGCAGGGGAGGGGAAATGAGGAAATTGGTGAAGTCCACATTGATGCCCTGGGGTTGAAAGTTCTGAGACGGAAGATGAGGCGTTCTTCCTCCAGGAGTCGGGTGGTGAGGGAGTGGTGGTGGAGGAGGCCCAGGACCTGCATGCCCTTGGCAGAGTGGGAGGGGGAGTTGAAATGTTCGGCAATACAGCTATGGGGTTGATTGGTGCGGGTGTCTGGAAGTGTAGGTGAAACTTTGATGGATGTGGAAAGCTCCTTTGGGGCCTTGTACGGAGGTGAGCGGGGAAGTGTGGATGCAGGTTTTGCAATTCCTGCAGTGGCAGGGGAGGAGGGTGAGTTGTTGGGGGGCGTGGACCTGACCAGGTAGTTACAGATGGAACGGTCTTTGCGGAAAGCGGATGGGGTGGAGAGGGAAATATATCCCTGGTGGTGGGGTCCATTTGTAGGTGGGGGAATGTTGATGGATGATGCAGTTTATGCAGAGGCTGGTGGGGTGGAAGGTAAGGACAGGGGAGGTTCTAACCTAGTTGCAGTTGGAGGGGTGGGGTTTGAGGGTGGAGGTGCAGGACGTGGATGAGATGCATTGGAGGGCATCTTCAACCACGTGGGATGGGAAATTACAGTCTTTAAAGAAGGAGGCCATCTGGTGTGTTCTGTGGTGGAACTGGTCCTCCTGGGAACAGATATGGCGGAGGCTTTTATCCAAAATGTCGATTTTCCTGCTCCTCGGATGCTGCCTGACCTGCTGTGCTTTTCCAGCACCACTCTAATCTAGACTCTGATCTCCAGCATCTGCAGTCCTCACTTTCGCCTGTTTCTCTGCTGTGTGACTGTAACTCCAATTCAAGATTGCTATGGAAAATGACAAAGATGGGCCTGAAATCAGTGTTCTAACCAGAGGGCAGCTAATGTTAATAAATCAGATGTGATTTGGCCAGAGTGGACTGGGAGCAAATAGTTTCAGGTAAATCTGTCTCAGAATAGCGGGGTTCCAGATGGAAATGGAGAGTACAGCATAAATGTTCCAATGAAGGAAAAAGATTTGATCATCAAATCCTGTGAATCCTGAATATTGGGTGATAGACAGCATTGGGTTCAGAGAAACAAAGGGAGGCTTATGGTAGGGTGCCAAGGATCACCACAGAAGACGACCGAGAGGAGTATTGTATGTGCAAGAGGGAATTTAGGAGAGCTGTGAGGGATGTGAAAGGATACTGGCAGGAAAAATAAGGGAATATCCTAGGTTGTTCTACAGGCACATTTAGGGTAATGAGGGAAAGACTTTCTAAATGAATTCTTTGTGTCGGTATCCACAAATGACAGGTATAGGTATAGAAATCGGGGAAAAGAACATGCCCTGGTGTGTGAATGAGGGCTGTTTTTGATTTTTTTTTTGTATTATTCGCTCATGGGATGTGGCCGTTTCTGGCTAAGCCAACATTTATTGCCGAGAGGGCAGTTAAGAGTCAAGCACTTTGCTGTGGGTCCAGAGGCACATGTAGTCCAGACCAGGTAAGAATGACATATTTGCTTCGTAAAAGAACATTAGTGACCAAGATGGATTTTTCCCAATGATTGACAGTGGTTTCATGGTCATCATTTGACATTTAATTCAAAATTCGTTTTATTAAATTCAAATTCCGCCCTCCTCCATAGGTCCCCAGAACATTAGCTGTACTTCTGGATTAATAGTCTGGCGATAATACCACCAGCCCATTGTCTTCCCTTGACTTCAGCAAGGTTTTTGATAAAACTGAGAGCAAAATTAAGAGCCCATGAAATCAAAGGAAATTTGGCAAATTAGATCCTCAATAGAAATCAATCTGGCTAAGTGTGAGGCAAGACAAAGAAGGCAAGGCAATACATAATGAATGATAAGAGCCTGGGAAGTATTGAGGATCTGATAGACCTTGGTACACTGTACACTTGTCCCTGAAGGATAGTTGAATAAGGTGGTTAGGAACGCACACTTGGCTTTATTAGCTGAGGCATCAGGTTTAAAAGCCGGGAAGTTATGCTGAAATTGTGTGAAACATTAGTTTGTCCTCATCTACAGTACTGTGTACTCTTCTGGAATCCACATTATTAGGAGGATGTGATAGCAGTGGAGAGGGTACAGAGGAGATGTACCAGGATGTCACCTCGACTGGCGAGTTTCAGTTATTGGACAGACTGGGATTGTTTATCTTAGAGGGGACAAGATCGAGATGCATAAAAGTTTGAGGGGCATGGATAGTGAAGACAAGAAGAGGTTTTACCTCTTGACTGAGAGATCGATGACTGGGGCCATGGAATTAAGGTAAGGGGTAATAGGTTTAAAGGAGAGATGAGGAAACTCTTTTTCACTCAGAGTGTAGTGCGAATCTGGAACTTTGCCTTATACGGATGGTAGCAGCCAAAACTATCTTAACATTTAAGTATTTTGATATGCATTTGTGATGCAGCAAATAATCAAGAAAACTAATGATGCTGGCCTTTATATCCAGACAACTGGAGGACAGGTTTGTAGAAGTTAAGACAATAGTTGAACCCAGTTGCAATACTGAGAGTAGATCTGGGCACCACACATGAGAAAGGATATACTGGCCTTGGAAGAAGAACAACATAGTTTTACAGGAATGATACCTGGACTTCAAGGGTTAAGTTATGAGGAGAGATTTTACAAATTAGCTCAGTTTTCTCTTGAATTTAAAAGGGTACTCTAACAAAGTCTTAAAGAAAAGACAGGTTAGATAAAGATAAACTATTACCACTGGTTTGGAATCCCAGAACTAGGGAGGCATAGTTTGAGAATTAGGGTCAGACTATGGAGAAAAGATAAAAAGAGAAACAGAAATTGCTGGAAAATCTCAGCAGGACTGGCAGCATCTGTGAAGAGAAATCAGAGTTAATGTTTTGGGTCCGGTGACCTCCTTCAGAAAGGTCTGATTTTGTTTATTCATACAGGAGAGATGTTAGGAAGTACTTCCACACAGAGACGGTGGTCAATGTTTTGAATTCTCTGCTAGAAATTGTAGTAGGTGCTAGATGCTGCTCCCAGGAGTGAGAACATAGACCATAGAACAGTACAGGCCATTCAGCCCTCGATGTTGTGCCGACATTTTATCCTACTCTAACAACAAACTAACAGACATATCCTTCATTTTACTATCATCTTTGTGCCTATCCAAGAGTCGCTTAAATGTCCCTAATATATCTGACTCTACTACCACTGCTGGCAGTGTATTCTATGCACCCACCACTCTCTGTAAAGAACCTATCTCTGGCATCTCCCCTAAACCTTCCTCCAATCACCATAAAATTATGTCCCCTCATGACAGCTATTTCCGCTCTGGAAAGAAGTCTCCGGTTATCCACTCTATCTATGCCTCTCATCATCTTGTACACCTCTATCAAGTCATCTCTCATTCTTCTTCACTCCAATGAGAAAAGCCCTAGCTCCCTCAACCTTCCTTCATAAGACATGCCCTCCAGTCCAGGTAGCAGCCTGGTAAATCTCCTCTGCACCTTCTCTAAAGCTTCCACATCCTTCCTATAATGAGGTGACTAGAACTGAACACAATATTCCAAGTGTGGTCTAACCAGGGCTTTATAGAGTTGCACCAAATATGCCATCTTAACAACTTTATCAACTTGGGTGGCAGCTTTGAGGGATCTATGGATGTAGACCCCAAGATCCCTCTGTTTCTACACACTGCCAAGAACCCTGCCTTAAACCTTTAATCCGCAAATTCTACCTTCCAAAATGAATCACTTCACAATTTTCTAGATTGAACTCCATTTGCCACTTATCAGCCCAACTCTGCATCCTGTCAATGTCCCGTTGAAACCTTCAACAGCTCTCCACACTGTCCACAACACCACCAACCTTCGTGTCATCGGCGAACTTACTAACCCGCCCTTCCACTTCCTCATCTAAGTAATTTCTAAAGATCACAAAGAGCAGAGATCCCAGAACAGATCTGTGTGGAACACCTTGTCATATAGGCCGAATACTGTCCATCTATTACCACCTTCTGTAGACCAGCCAATTCTGTATTCAGACAGTCAGATTTTCTTGTATCCCATGCCTGCTAACCTTCTGAATGAGCTTTATCAAATGCCTTGCTAAAATCCACGTACACCACAACCACTGCTCTACCTTCATCAATGTGTTTTGTCACATCCTCAAAGAATTCAAGAAGGTTTGTGAAGCATGACAATGCTCAAAACAATACTAACTACCTCTAATCAAACTATGCTTTTCCAAATAACCATAAATCCTGACTCTCTGAATCCTCCAATAATTTGCCAACCACTGACTTAAGACTGACTGCTCTGTAATTCCCAGGGTTATTCCTA
Source organism: Chiloscyllium plagiosum (assembly GCF_037043375.1). Lineage (NCBI taxonomy): Eukaryota > Metazoa > Chordata > Chondrichthyes > Orectolobiformes > Hemiscylliidae > Chiloscyllium > Chiloscyllium plagiosum. The sequence continues at coordinate 80,453,992 of NW_028270155.1, forward strand.
TTCCCTTTTTTTGAACAAAGGGAATAGGAATTTGCCACCCTCCGATTACTCCCGTGGACAGTGAGGATGCAAAGATCATCGCCAAAGGCACAGCAATTTCTTCCCTCGCTTCCTGCAGTAATGAGATGCAGTAATGGGCATCACGGTGGCTCAGTGGTTAGCACTGCTGCCTCACAGCACCAGGGTCCCAAGTTCAATACCAGCCTCGGGCGACTGTCTGTGGAGTTTGTACATTCTCCCTGTGTCTGCGTGGGTTTCCTCCGGGTGCTCTGGTTTCCTCCCACAGTCCAAAGATGTGCGGGTCAGGTGAATTGGCCATGCTAAATTGCCTGTAGTGTTAGGTGCATTAGTCGGAGGGAAAATGAGTCTGGGTAGGTTACTCTTCGGGAGGTCAGTGTGGACTGGTTAGGCCGAAGGGCCTGTTTCCACACTGAAGGGAATCTAATCTAATCTAAAAACCTTGGGTATATCCCATCTGGCCCAGGAGACTTATCCATCCTTATGTTTTTCAAAATTTCCAGCACATCCTCCGCCTCAACATCAACCTGTTTGAGTGTATCAGCCTATTTCACGCTGCTCTCACAAAAAACAAAGCCCCTCTTACTAATGAACAGTGAAACAGAGTATTCATTAAGGACCTCCCCTACTTCCTCCAACTCCAGCAAACGTTCCTGCCACTATCCCTGATCAACCCTACCCTCACTCTTGCCATAGTCTTCTTCCTCACATAAGTATAGAATGCCTTAGGGTTTTCCTTAATCCTACCTGCCAAGGCTTTGTCATGCCCCATTCCAGCTCTCCTAAGTCCATTCTTCAGTTCCTTCCTGGCTACCTGGTAACCCTCTGGACGCCTGTATGATTCTTGCTTCCTCAACCTTAAGTAAGCTTCCCCCTTCCTCTTCACTAGATGTTTCACATCTCTTGTCAGCTCGAGGTTCCTTCACCATCCATCTCTTGCCTTAGTAGGACAAACCTATTCAGCACTAACAGTAAGTGCTTCCTAAACAACCTCCACATTTCTGTTGTGCATTTCCCTGAGGACATCTGTTCCCAATCTAGGTGTCCCAGTTCCTCCTAATAGCATTGTAATTTCCCCTCCCCCAATTAAATTATTTTTGTACTGTCTGCTCCTATCCCTCTCCATGACTGTAGTAAAGGTCAGGGAATTGCAATCGCTATCACCGAAATACTCTCCCACCGAGAGATCTGCTCCATTCAAACTATTTGCACGAAGGAATTTCCGATCAATATTAGGGAAGTTGAAGTCACCCATGACAACAACCCTGTTACTTCTGCACCTTTCCAAAATCTGCCTACCAATCTGCCCCCGCCCCCCGTGTCTCTGTTGCTATTGGGGGTGGGTGTATGGAAACTCCTAATAAAGAGACTACACCTTTCCTGTTTCTGACTTCCACACATACTGATTCAGTTGACAAATCCTCCTTGATGACCTCCCTTTCTGCAGCTATGATATTATGCTTGATTAGCAATAACGCTCCCCCGTCTCTTTTATCTGCCTCCCTATTCCTTTTGAAACATTTTAACCATAGAACACCCAACAATCATCCCTGCCCCTGTGATATCCAAATCTCTGTATTGGCTACAACATCACAGCTCCAAGTACTCATGCATGCTCTAAGTTCATCACCCTTGTACCTGACACGTCCAGCTTTGAAATACACAGATTTCAACCCATCACACTGACTGCAACTTTGCCCTATCAACTGTCTATCCTTCCTCACAGACTCTCTGCACACTGCATCTGCCTGTTCACCAGCTACCCCATCCTCTGATTCATAGCTCCGGTTCCCATTCCCCTGCCAAGCTAGTTTAAACTCTCTCACAGAGCTCTAGCAAACCTCCCATCCAGGATATTGGTACCCCTCCAGTTCAGGCGCAACCTTGTACAGGTCCCACCTTCCCCATAAGGTATCCTAATGATCCATATATCTGAAGTCCTCCATCCTACACCAGCACTGCAACCACATATTCAGCTGCACTCACTCTATTCCTAGCCTCACTAGCACATGGTGCTGGTAGCAATCCTGACATTACTACTCTGCTCATCCTGCCTTTTTAGCTTCCAACCTAACTCCCTATAATCACTTTTCACATCCTCCTCCCATTTCCTAGCTATGTCATTGATACAAATGTATACCACGACTTCTGGCTGCTCCCCTTCCCCCTTAAGAATCCTGTAGACCTGATCCAAGACATTCCTGACCCTCACACCTGGGATACAGTATACCATCTGGGAGTCTTGTTCACAACCACAGAATCTCCTGTCTGTTCCTGTAACCATTGAATTTCCTATCACTGTCACTCTCCTATTCTCCCCCTTCCCCTATGAAGCTCAGAACCAGGCTCACTACAGAGAACTGGCCATCTTGGGGTTCCCCTGGAAGGTCGTACCCCCCCCCCCCCCGCCCAGCGATATCCAAAGCAGTATACTTTTCGAGGGGAATGACCACAGGGGATCCCTGCACTGTCTACCTATTCCCTGAGATAGATGCATTGTGCGTTGTTCAGCAAAGGTACATAGACATATGGGCCAGAGGCGGGGTATGCGGAATTCGGCCACAGATCAACCATGATCTCAGTGAATGGCAAAATAGGCTCAAGGAGTGAATCGTGTACACCCGCTCCTGTGTTCCCATGCTTTAGGCCAAGTGCAGGAAGGTGTGTTAGAATTGTTAGGTTCAGAATGCATATGGATATACTTGCCTCTATTAGCTGAGACATAGCGTTTCAGAGCAAGGAGGTTATACTGGAATTATGTGAAACATTAGTTCTGCCACAGCTAAAGAATTGTATGCAATCCACATTATTAGCAGGGATGTGGTAGCACTGGAGAGAGTGCAGAGGAGATTTCCCATGAGTGGCACAGGCATAGTGGGCCGAAGGGCCTTTATCTGTGCTGTAGATTCTTAAAACTGCCATGCAATTCCCTGCGCTTTGTCTCCATATCTGCTGTTCTGTTTCCCTCAGACTGTGAGGGGGCCTATCATACATTCCAAGCAATTGGATGGCTCCTTTTTGGTTTTTAGGTTCTACCCATATGTTTTCTTTTGAGGAGTCTTCTATGATCTCATCCTTACAGCTGTAACAGATTCCTTGACTACCAGCTCTTTTACTTCTTCCACATTCCCCTTCATCTGCAGCACGTGTTATTACTTCAAAGAACTCCAAAGAAATTAGTTAAACATGATTTCCCAAACATGTTGGCTCCACCTAATTACCTTGAACTTATCTAGTTGTCCTGTTAGAGTATCTTTAATGCCTCCTAATATTTTCCCTATGATAGATGTTAAGCTGACCCTTGCTTTCTGCCTCCCTCCATTTTTGAATTTAAGGGTTAGTTTAGTTATTTTCCAGTCTAGAGGAGCCTCAGACTACCCCTCCCCACTTAGACTACTGCCCCCAGCTCAGACAGCCTCCCTGCTCTGACTCTCCTTCCCTTGAGAGTGCCTCCTTTGAGCCACGGCTCAGTGCACTCCTGTTTCCCTCAGTAATCATTTCTGCACCATGTAATTTAAATCACCAGATTCTGGTCTTAATCTCAATAGCAGAGACTAATGTTCCCCAATAAAGATAACACAGCGGTTCTAGTCCATAGCTGGTTGAGTCACCTCCCTATACTATCTATTAAGTGAATCTGAAAATGTCCTCCTCAACCACAGGAAACTAATTGGGAAGGGAAATATACTGCCTATAACATTCCAACAACTTAACTACAAACATTCATCCTGCTGTGGGATTCTGAATTTTGGCCTCACGCCCAGGGTTGGTCCAGCTCCAGCCTTCCTTCCCATTCCTGGGAGCAACACGCATGATTGCACTTGAGAGAAAATGAAGCAAGTCCCATCAACTGCAGGACGTGCTGTTCACTTTAAATCAGAACTTAATGGACACTAGCTGGGGAAAGCGGACATGCAGGCTAACTGGAAACTAAATGGCCTTCTGTTATTCCTGATTGAGGTGGAAAGGGGAAGGAAGTTCAGTGTTCTCTGTAGTGCAGGGAAGATTAGGAGAGAAGTTGAGGTTTTCAAAATGATGAATAGTTTTGGTGGAGAGGATCACAAACACCAGATCACAGTGTGTGAGAGATCCAGAGTACACTGCCTGAGAAGACACTGAAGCCAATAGAAATATTCAAAAGGGAATTCAATAAGATCCAGAAGGTGAATTATGAGTAAGGGTCCTGAGGAACAGGTAGTAATATGGAATTCTGACTAACTGTTCCAAAAATTCAGAACAATGGCCAACTTGTCTATTTAGCTACTGTTTCAGGCTTTGAGCAGGATCTTCAGTGTTGATTGCAGGAATGGCATACTAATCCTGGAACAGCAGTTAAATCCAGTTGACCCTGCAATGATCAATGGCCTGGTTAGCTTGACAAAACTATGAGACATGGAATTCAGTCTGGAGAAGTCAGAGGAGCATTTGGAGAGAACCAACAAGCTGTAGTGAATGGTAGTAGAGTGAGAACTGTAGAGGAACAAAGTTTTGAGGGTGTCTGCAGATCCCTGAAGGAGGCAGGATGGGTGGGTAAGGTGGTCAAGAAATCATATCGGATAGTTTCCTTTATTAACTGAGGTCAAGAGCAAAGAGCAGGAAGTGATGCTGGAACTGTAAAAATATGAGCTGGACTTCAGCTGGACCACTGTGTCTAGTTCTTTGCATCACAGTACAGGAGAGAGAGCAGAGGAGATTGACAAAGATGCTGGCACAATAGGAGAATTTTAGCAATGAGAAAGGATTGAATAGAGTCATAGAGATCTACAGCACGGAAACAGACCCTTCGATCCAACTCATCCATGCCAACCAGATATCCCAACCCAATCTAGTCCCATCTGCCAGCACCCGGCCCATATCCCTCCAAACCCTTCCTATTCATATACCCATCCAAATGTTGTAATTGTACCAGCCTCCACCACTTACTCTGGCAGCTCATTCCATACACGTACCACCCTCTGTGTGAAAAGGTTGCCCCTTAGGTCTCTCTTATATCTTTCCCCTCTCACCCTGAACCTATACCCTCTAGTTCTGGACTCCCCGACCCCAGGGAAAAGACTTTGCCTGTTATTAATCTGTACTCTGTTCTATAGAACAGCGCGAAATAGTTCTTGTTTTTTTTAACCACAGCTTAAAACATGTCCTGCAACTCCAAGGTCTCTTTGTCCAGCGCTGGACAAGTGTATAAGTCCTGCTAAGATTTGGTTTCCTAAAATGCAGCACCTCACATTTATCTAAATTAAACTCCAACTGTCACTTCTCAGCCCATTGGTTCAGCTGATCAAGATCCTGTTGTGATCTGAGGTAACCTTTTTCACTGTCCACTACACCTCCAATTCTGGTGTCATCTGCAAACTTACTAACTGTATCTCTTATGCTCACATCCGAATAATTTATATAAATGATGAAAAATAGAGGGCCCAGCACCGATCCTTATGGCAGTCCACTGGTCACAGGCCTCCAGTCTGAAAAACAACCCTCCACCACCACCCTCTGTCTTCTACCTTTGAGCCAGTTCTGTATCCAAATGGCTAGTTCTCCCTGTATTCCATGAGATCTAACCTTGCTAATCAGTCTCCCATGGGGAACCTTGTCGAACGCCTTACTAAGTCCATATAGATCACGTCAACCGCTCTGCTCTCTTCAATCCTCTTTGTTACTTCTTCAAAAAACTCAATTAAGTTTGTGAGACATGATGTCCCATGCATGTTGACTATCCCTAATCAGTCCTTGCCTTTCCAAATAAATGTACATCCTGTCCCTCAGGATTCCCTCCAACAACTTGCCCACCACCGACGCCAGGCTCACCAGTCTATAGTTTCCTGCCTTGCCCTTACCACCTTTCTTAAACAGTGGCACTACGTTAACCAATATCCAGTCTTCCGGCACCTCACCTGTGACTATCGATGTTACAGGTATCTCATTAAGAGGCTGAAGTTATTTTCTTTGGAGGAAGGAGCTGACAGGAGATTGAACTGAGGTGAATCATATCGAGGGGCCTGAATTAAATGAGTAGGAAGCAGCTATTTCTATTAGCAGAGAGGTCAGTAATTAGAGGGCTTTGTCTTGAAGTGATTGAACATAGAACATTACAGTGCAGTACAGGCCCTTCGGCCCTTGACATTGCACCAACCTGTGAAACCATTCTAAAGCCCTTCTAAACTACACTATTCCATTCTCGTCCATATGCCTATCCAATGGCCATTTAAATGTCCTTAATTTGTTCACTGCAGTTGTAGGCAGTCCATTCCTCGCCCTTATTACTCTCTGAGTAAAGAACCTACCTCTGACATCTGTCCTCTATCTATTACCCCTCAATTTAAAGCTATGTCCCCTCGTGCTAGCCATCACCATCTGAGGAAAAAGACTCTCACTGTCCACCTTATCTAATCCTCTGACAATCTTATATGTCTCAAGTAAGTCACCTCTCAACCTTCTCCTCTCAAATGAAAACAGCCTCAAGTCCCTCAGCCTTTCCTCATAAGACCTTCCCTCCATACCAGGCAACATCCGAGTAAATCTCCTCTGCACCCTCTCCAAAGCTTCCACATCCTTCCTATAATGTGGCAACCAGAACTGTACGCAATACTTCAAGTGTGGCCGCACCAGCGTTTCGTACACTGCAGCATGACCTCATGGCTCTGAAACTCAGTCTCTCTATCAATAAAACCCTAAACACCATGCGCCTTCAGAACAACCCCATCAAACTGATTGGCAACTTTAAAGGATCTATGCACATGAATACCGAAATCGCTTTGCTCATTCACACTACCAAGAATCTTACCATTAGCTCCGTAATCTTTATTCCTATTACTCCTTCCAAAGTGAATCATCTCGCAGTCTTCTGCATTAAACTCCATTTCACACCTCTCGACCCAGCTCGGCAGCCTATCTGTGTCCCACTGTAACCTGCAACATCCTTCTGCACTATCCAGAACTCCACTGACCTTGGTCTCACCCGCAAATTTACTAACCCATCCTTCTACACCCTCATTTATAAAATGCCAAACAGCAGTGGCCCCAAAACAGATCCTTGTGGTACCCCACTAGTAACTGAACCCTAGGATGAATATTTCCCATCAACCACCACCCTCTGTCGTCTTAGAGCTAGCCAATTTCTGATCCAAACCGCTAAAACACCCTCAATCCCATGCATCCATATTTTCTGCAATGGCCTACCGTGGGAGAATCTGATCAAACACTTTACTGAAATTCATATACACCACATCAACGGCTTTACCCTCTCCACCTGTTTGGTCACCTTCTCAAAGAACTCAATAAGGTTTGTGAGGCATGACCTACACTTCACAAAGCCATGATGACTACCCTCAATCAAATTATTCCTCTCTGGACACTTATAAATCCTATCTCTTAAAATCCTTGACAAAACTTTGCCCACAACAGAAGTAAGGCTCACTGGTCTATAAGTACCAGGTTGTCTCTACTCCTCTTCTTCAACAGGGGAACAACATTTGCTATCTTCCAGTCTACTGGCACTACTCCTGTAGACAATGGTTACATAAAGATCAAAGCCAAAGGCTCTGCAATCTCCTCCCTAGCTTCCCAGAGAATCCGAGGATAAATCCCATTTGACCCAAGGAAGTTTATCTATTTTCACACTTTGCAGAATTGCTAACATCTCCTCCTTATGAAACTCAATCCTGTCTTGTCTAATAGCTTGTATCTCCGTATTCTCCTCAATAACATTATCTTTCTCCCGCATGAATACTGATGAAAACTATTCATTTAGCACCTCTCCTATCTCTTTGGACTTCACACACAACCTCCCACTACTGTCCTTGACTGGCCCTAATCTTACCCTAGTCATTTTTTTGTCCCTGACATACCTATACAAAGCTTTATGGTTTTCCTTGATCCTACCTGCCAAAGACTTTTCATGTGCCCACCTGGTCGTCTTAGCTGTCTCTTTAGGTCCTTCCTGGTTAACTTGTAACCTAACTGAGCCTTCACATCTCATCCTAACATAAGTCGTCTCCTTCCTCTTCACAAGAGATTAAATTCCTTTAGTAAATCACAGCTCCCTCGCTCAACCACTTCCTCACTGACTGACACGTATATACTTATCAAGACCCGCAGTAGCTGTTCCTTGAATAAGCTCCACATTTAAATTGTGCCCACCCCCTGCAGTTTCCTTCCCTATCCTTTGCATCCTAAATCTTGCCTTTCCCCCCAGCTTTGCCCTGTAGTATATACCTATCCCTTTTCATCACTGTAATAAACCTAACCGAATTGTGGTCACTATGGCCAAAGTGCTCACCTACCTCCAAACCTAACACCTGGCCTGTTCATTATCCAGTACCAAATCCAGTGTGGCTTCACCTCTTGTTGGTCTATCTACGTACTGTGTCAGGAAACTCTCCTGCACACGTAGGACAAAAACTGACCTGTTTAAAGTACTCTAACTATAGCGTTTCTAGTCAATGTTTGGAAAGTTAAAGCCCTCTATAACAACTACCCTGTTACTCTCACTCCTATCCAGAATTACCTTTGCAATCCTTTCCTCTACATCTCTGGAACTATTCGGAGGCCTATAGAAAACTCCCAACAGGGTGACCTCTCCTTTCTTGTTTCTAACCTCAGCCCATACTACCTCAGTAGATGACTCCTCAAATGTCCTTTCTGCCACTACAATAAAACTCCTTGACTAACAATGCCGCACCACCCCGTCTTTCACCACCTTCCTTGATCGTACTGATTGGAGGAATTTGAGGGACATTGAAGAGAAATCTTTGTCCCTGCATGGTCTTGAGGTGTATTCCAATAGGGTGGGAGATACAGAACCCATATCACATTCAAATGAACATCAGCATGTACTGATATGATAACCTAGAGAAGAGTCAACCAAGGACTGGAAAGTGAGACTATGCTGACTAGCTCTTTGGACTGAATTAACTCCTTCTGTTCTTTAATTCCATGCAAATTGTGGTGAAATTGGTGTTAATCTCAATCAAGATATTTAATTTTGAAATGTATTTCTTGGCTTTAGAAAGTCAAAGCGATATGAAAGCTTTTATTAAAGCTGCGATGCAGGCAAAGTCTCCATTTCCTTGGAGCTGTGTACTGATCACTGGTATTACTCATGTACTCTCATTGTTTCTTATACAGTCTGTTACCTGTTTCTTGTTGAAGGCTAATTTATTATTTACTTGTGGAATCTGTGATCATCTCCTGACACCTAAGAAATATCTTCTGTGCCACACAGAGTGAGGAGACAGCAGAACCCTCTGCTGTTTGGGAAAAGGAGTACTCGGTATGGCCCAGATGACCCCAATGAGGTCGGAAGTGATTTCGATGATGATTGTGAGGAGTTACAGCTGCAGGTTCCATAACAGCAATTGGACTGAAGAACAGCGCGCAGAGAGAGAGGGACATCTTGCTGGAACAGTCTCGCCCTGGACCAGAGTGATGGCTGGGACATGGCGATGAGAACTGCTTACAGAGGGAAAGCTTTAAATAGCAATTGAAAATCCAAAGTCTTCAGTGACTCCCATCTATTAGTTTCTGTTATAACAGTGAACACTAACAGATGATATATGCCTTATAAAATATTTGTACATTTTAACAAATCATTGTAAACTATATATTTAGACGAATTTTCTATTATAAACCTGTGCATTTAGAAAGTAAATGTGTGTGTTTGTGGGATTTTTGCCATCCATCCAGTGGATTGTGTAGTACATGCTCCAGATTCCATAGCAAGCTGTGACAGGCTTGGGAATATGTTACAATCCAAGACCATTTCCCCCAGAATCCTTGCAGTATGGTCAGGGATCAGGAACTTTGTTGGTTAAAGTAAGTAAAATAAGCCACTGGATTTTAAACTAAGAAAAATAACACCACAACATTCCACAGTTTTTAAATAAGCAAAATGATTCTTGCTACGTTGAACAGTATAACACTGTACAGTATAGGCCCTTCGGCCCACAATGCTGTGCTGAACATTTATCTCAATCTAAGATCAACCTAACCTACACTCCCCTCAATTTACTGCCGTCCATGTGTTTGTCCAGCAGTTGCTTAAATGTCCCTAATGTGTCTGACTCTACTACCACCACTGGCAGTATGTTCCACACACCCACCACTCTCTGCAGGAAGAACCTACCTCTGACATCTGCCCTGTACTTTCTTCCAATCATCTAAAAATTACAACTCCATGTGACAGCCATTTCTGCACTGGGAAAAAGTCTCTGGCTACCTACTCCATCTATGTCTCTCATTACCTTGTACACCTCTATCAAGTCACCTCTCTTCCTCCTTTTCTCCAGTGTGAACAGCCTGAGCTCACTCAACCTTTCTTCATAAGACAAGCCCTCCAGTCCAGGCAGCATTCTGGTAAATCTCCTCTGCACCCTTGCTAAAGCATCTTCATCCTTCCGATAATGAGGTGACCAGAACTGGACACAATATTCCAAGTATGGTCTAACCAGGGTTTTATAGAGCTGCAGCAAAATCTTGTGGCTCTTAAACTCAATCACCCTGTCAATGAAAGCCAAAACACCATATGCCGCCTTAACAACCCTATCAACTTGGGTGGCAAATTTGAGGGATCTATGTAAGTGGAACCAAGATCCTGCTGTTCCTCCCCACTGCCAAGAATTCTATCTTTAACTCTGTATTCAGCATTCAAATTCGACCTTCCAAAATGAATCACTTCACATTCATCCAGGTTGAACTCCATCTGCCACTTCTCAGCCCAGCTTTGCATCTTGTCAATGCCTTGTCATAGCCTGCAACAGACCTCGACATTATCTACAACGCCACTGACCTTTGTGTTATCATCAAACTTACTAACCCACCCTTCTACTACTTCATCCAAGTCACTTACATAAGGACATAAGAACTGGGAGCAGGAGTAGGCTATCTGGCCCTTCAATCCTGCTCTGCTATTCAATAATGGTCATGGCTAGTTTTTTCATGGACTCAGCTCCACTTACTCGTGCTCTCACCATTCCTTTATAAATTCCATTTATAAAAACTACAAAGAGCAGAGGCCCAAGAACCGGTCTCTGTGGGACACCACTGTCACCAACCTCCAGGCGAAATTCTTTCCAACCACTACCACTCACTATCTTTCTTTTGGCAAGCCAATTCTGTATCCCATGCCTCCTAACTTTCTGAATGAGCCTACTGTGGGGACCTTATCAGATGCCTTGCTGAAATCCATATACACTATATCCACTACTTGACCTTCATCAATTTGTCTCCTCACATCATCAAAGACCTCAATAAGGCTTAGACATGACCTTTTCCTGCTCCTCTGATGCTGCCTGAACTACTGTGCTTTTTCAGCACCACTCTAATCCTGACCCTCACATCTGACCATCTTTAATCAAAATGTTTTTTTTCCAAAATAGTCATATCTCAGAATCCTTTCCAGTACCTTGCTAACCACAGACGTTAGACTGATTTGCCTGTAGTTCCAGGGATTTCCCAATTCCTTTTCTTGAACAGACGAACAGCATTCACCTCCCTGCGATCAGCCAGTACCATATCCCGTGGAGAGTGAGGATGCAAAAATCATTGCCTGCTAGTTTCCTGCAGTAACCTTGGATATATCTGGTTTGGTCTTGGGCACTCATCTATCTTGATGCTTCCCAGGATTTCCAGCACATCCGCTTTCTCAATATCAATCTGTTCAAGCCTGTTAACCTGGTCCATGGTGTTCTCACTTTCAACAAGGTTCCTCTCTCTCATGAATACTGAATCAGAAAACTGATTTCAGGCCTCCCCTATCTCTTCAGACTCCAGGCACATGTTCCCTCCACTATCCCTGATCAGCCCTACCCTCTCTCTGATCATTCTCTTATTTCTCACAAGTGTAGAATGCCTTTCGGTTTTCCTTAATCCTTCCAACCAAAGCTTTCTCGTGCCCCCTCTTAACTCTCCTCAGTTCATTTTTGAGTTCTTTCCTAGCTACCCTGTAATCCTATAAAGCTGTGCCAGATCCTTGCTTCCACAACCTCAAGTAAGCTTCCTTCTTCCTCTTGATGAGAAGCTCCTCTACTCTTGTCTTCCAGGGCTCCTTCAACTTCCTTTCCTGTCGCAGTGTGACCAAGTTATCCAACTCTCACAAGTGCTCTTTAAACAGCCTCCAAATTTTGTTCATTTCCCATAGAACAATTGTTCCCAATTTATACTCCACAGCTTCTGTCTAATAACAGTGTAATTTCTCCTTCCTCAGTTAAATACCTTCCCATACTGCCTGTGCCTATCCCTCTCCATGGTTGTGGTAAAGGTGAGGCAGTTGTGGTCACTGTCAGCGAAATGCTCTCCCACCGAGAGATCTGACACCTGGCCTGGCTTGTTGCCCAGTGAGAAATCCAATATGGCCTCCCTCCAGTCAGTCTATTGACATTTTGAGTTTGGAATCCTTCCTGGACACACTTGACAAAATCTGCTGTATCCAGACCATCTGCATTAACCATTCAATTTTGGGGAAGTTGAAGTCACCCATCACAACAACTCTATTACATCTGCTGCTTTCCAAGATCTGCTTTCCGATCTGTTCTTCCATCTCTCTGCTGCTATAGGGGGCCTATAGAAAACTCCCAGTAAAGTGACTGCTCCTTTCCTGTTACTGACTTCCAACCACACTGACTCAGTAGACAAACCCTCCTCAACATTCTCCTTTGCAGCTGTGATGAACTAATTAACAATGCTAATCCCCCTCCTTTTATCCCCTCCCTATACTTTTTAAAAGATCTAAACCCTGGAACATCTAGCAACCATTTCTGCCCCTGTGAAATTGGGTTAGTATTTCCCAGCTTATTTCCGCATGTCTCCCCATGTGATAGTAATAACTCTTTCAGGTCATTTCGATTTTCCTCTGGAAGTTAAGTCAATAATTTAACCTGAATTTTGACAACATCCTCATTGTCTAATTTTGAGGCATGTCCAATTCTGAATCCTCGGAACTTGGTCCTTCACTCTGTGCTGTAATCAATAACACAGTCTCCTTCGGAGTTCCTTTCCTGTCCAAATAGCTTTTGAGCATATTCACATGACACACACTGAGATTTCTTTCAGTCTGGAGTCCTCATCGAATAGTTCACCTCACTCAATTTCCTTTCAACTTGATAAGGACCTTGCTTTTAAAGGTTCAGCTGTCACTTGACGTAATACTAACATCTTATCTCCTAAAGCAAATTGTGAATTTTTGATTTCTTGTCAGCTTCCTGTTTCATTGTATGCTGTGATACTTTTAAATGCTGTCTAGCCAACTCCCCCTCGCTGATTTAACCATTCCCTAAAATTTGACATATGATCATTTTTGAATTATGACTTACCAATTTCACCTCAATCAATGTTAATGGTCCTCACACTTCATGCCCAAAAACTAATACAAATGGACTGAGTTTGGTGCATCTCTGATTGCAAAAAGTGCAAACAGAATTCCCTTAGCGCAATCATCTGGATAGTCCTGACCATAAGCCCTCAATGTGGTCTTTAATGTCTGATGCTACCTGTCTCACCCTCCCTGCTCTCTGGACAGTATGCAGTAGATTTGAATTGTTTTATTCCTGCACTGTCCATAACTTCCTTGAATAAATTTGATGTCAGGTTTGACCCTTGATCTAATCGTATCTCTGTGGGTAGTCCGTATCTAGTGAGAAAAATTGAGTAATTCCTCTATAATACTTTTAGCTGTGATACTGCATAATGGAATGGCCTCTGCAAATCTAATGGACACATCTGTTATTGTTAACAAATACTGATTCTCACTTTTTATTTTAGGTAGGGATGCTACACAACCAATTAACTGTTGTAAAAGGTTCTTCAAATGCATGAGTAAGTATTAAAGGTGCTGGTTTTATTACTGCCAGTAGTTTTCCAATTACCTGGCACGTATTTCAGATAGTCAACATGGTTTTGTCAAGGGCAGGTCTTGTCTCACAAACCTCAGAGTTTTTGAGAAGGTGACCAAGCATGTGAGTGAGGGTAGGGCAGTTGACGTGGTGTACATGGAATTCAGTAAAGCCTTTGATAAGGTTCCACATGATAGGCTGTTGGAGAAAATGCAGAAGCATGGAGTTGAGAGTGATTTATCAGTTTGGATTAGAAACTGGCTTTCTGAAAGAAGGCAGTGAGTGGTGGTTGATGGAAAATATTCAGCCTGGAGTCTGGTTACTAGTGGTGTACCACTGCTGTTTATCATTTTTATAAATGACTTAGATGCAGGCATAGGTGGATGGATCAGTAAGTTTGCAGATGACACTAAAGTCGGTGGAGTTGTGGACAGTGTGGAAGAATGTTGCAGGTTGCAGGGGGACTTGGATAAACTGCAGAATTGGGCTGAGAGGTGGAGTTCAATGCAGCTGAATGTGAGGTGATGCACTTTGGGAAGAATAACAGGATGGCAGAGTACTGGGTCAATGGAAAATTTTTTGGTAGTGTGGATGTGCAGAGGGAACTTGGAGTCCATGTACATAGATCCCTGAAAGTTGCCACCCAGGTGAATAGTGCTGTTAAGAATGCACATGGTCTGTTAGGTTTCATTCATAGAGGTTTAGAGTTCCGGAGCTGCAATATCATGCTGTAACTATACAAAACACTAGTGCAGCTGCACTTGGAATATTGTGTACAGTTCTGGTCGCTCCATTACAGAAAGGATGTGTAAGCATTGGAAAAGGTGCAGAGGAGATTTACCAGGATGTTGCCTGTCTGGAGGGAAGGTCTTATGAGGAAAGGCTGAGAGACTTCGGTCTGTTCTCATTGGAAAGGCGGCGGCTAAGAGGGGATTTGATAGAGACATATAAGGTGGTCAGAGGATTAGATAGGGTAGACAGTGAAAGACTTTCCTAGGATGATGACGTCAGCTTGTACGAGGTGTCATAACAACAAATTGAGGGGAGATAGATTTAAGACAGATGTCAGAGGCAGATTCTTTAAACAGAGAGTGGTAAGGGCGTGGAATGCCCTACCTGCCAATGCAGTCAACTCAGCCACATTAGGGAGATTTAAACAATCCTTGGATAAGCACATGGATGATGATGGGAGAGGGTAGGGTGATGAGCTGAGAATAGTTCAAAGGTCAGCGCAACATCGAGGGCCGAAGGGCGTGTTCTGTGCTGTATTGTTTTATGTTCTGTGTCCTATGTATGCTATGTCTGGCAAAAGGGCACAGTGGTTAGCACTGCTGCCTCACAGCGCCAGAGACCCGGGTTCAATCCCCGCCTCAGGCGACTGACTGTGTGGAGTTTGCACGTTCTCCCCGTGTCTGCGTGAGTTTCCGCAGGGTACTCCGGTTTCCTCCCACAGTCCAAAGATGTGCAGGTCAGGTGAATTGGCCATGGGAAATTGCCCGTAGTGTTAGGTAAGGGGTAAATGTAGGGGTATGGGTGAGTTGCGCTTCGGCGGGGCGGTGTGGACTTGTTGGGCCGAAGGGCCTGTTTCCACACTGTAAGTAATCTAATCTAATCTAATCTAAATCCATGTGCAGTCCAGACAGGTAAAAATGTTTTTGTATTTTAGGTTGGGTATTCTTACCCCTAAATGACCGCTACTGGTAGTTCATATGTCACTCACAACAATTCCATTCTATAACCGACTAGCAATCCAACTTGATGAACTTCTGCCCATTTCTCATCTTGAATATGTGATGGTCTCCATTTCCTCATTAAGACATCATTTTTGAGATAGTAGCATTCAGGGATATATTTGGATTATTTTCCCGTGTATGCCTTTTGATATAATTGCTTTACATTTTCATCTTTCTGCTGTAACTCAGTTAATTTATCTGTGCTAATGATGTCTGGTTTGTCATCTATCTGTTCCTTATTTGTATTAATCATTTAATCAAACAGGGTCTCTGCTAATTCCACTTCAACTTTCTTATCTATACTCTTTGGTTTCTCCTGTTTCAAATGGTGTTTTTGTGACTTCGTTACCACACAGTTCAGAAAAATTCCAGGATATGTGCCCTGCCTGAGTTTCCACTAGCTGTTCAACTACAGCTAGCAGCACTCCTACCAGTGAACCAGCTATATCATTAGCAAGGACAAATTGTATTCCTGGAGCTGAGAGTCTGTCCTATACTCCTCCATGACTTCACCACTCTTCATTGGACACTCTAACCTCACTTTACATAATTGAGCACTTCTTGTCTCACTGTGAATTCCCATTACTAGCACCTTTTCTGACAATAGTCCTTCAGAGGTATGTATCTCCTCACCTTTCAGCATCACAGATTAAGAGGATCCTGTATCTCTTAATATTGTAACCTGTTTACCTGCTGCTCCTGGCCTATGTGAGTACCTTCTACCTTCACAGGTATATGTTGAAGAAGATCTGACACTTCTTCCTTAACCAACCTCCAATCAGGTTGTACATTCTGGTGCAGCTTTCTCGTCTCCACTGTGCTTTCCATTACCATTCCAACAAAATTCACTGGCTTATCCTGTTTTACTACATCTGGCTTCCCAGTGCTCTTCAAAACTCACCAACATTGTGATCTCATGTAGCCTACTTTGATTTTGGAAGCGAAACTTTGATTTATGGATCAACTCATAATCATCAGCCATTCCAGCCGCTAATCTTGCCATTTTAACTCTGCTCTCACATGAGTTCGCACTACTTTAGGAAGTGAATCTTTGAACTCCTCCAAAATAATTGTCTCTCCAAGAGCATCAAAGGTTTGCTCTATTTTTAATGCCCTTATCCACTTATCAAAATTACTTTGTTTGATCCTTTCAAACTCAATGTAGGTTTGACTGAAACACTGTCTGTAGGCGTATGACACAAGCTCAAATGCACTTAAGATGATTTCCTTCACCACCTCTAACAGTGATGCAAGTACCTCACTAGCTCCTACCTACAAGTTTTGTTTGAATCAACCAAACCCATATAGTCATTGGCCATTGCATTTGTTTAGCCACTTTTTCAAATGAGATGAAAAAGGCTTCCACATCCTTCTCATCAAATGTAGGCAATGCTTGAATATATTTAAACAGTTTCTCACCAGGCTTTTGGCGACCATGGGTTTGCTCATCCTTACTCTCTTCCTCACTAAGCTTACCTCCAGCCTATATCTCTTATCATTTTAGGCTAACTTTCCTGTACTTTAATTTTCCCAACATTGACTGGGATACACTTAGTGTCAGAGGTCTGGATGGGGTAGAAATTGTAAGAAGTGTCCAGGAGAGTTTTCTAGAGCAGTTTGTCAATAGTTTGACGAGGGAAGGGGCCATATTGGACCTGGTACTGGGGGACGAGCCAAGACAGGTGGTAGAAGTTGCGGTGGGGGATTTCTTTGGGAACAGTGACCACAATTCTGTAAGTTTGAGAATACTCGTAGTCAAAGATGAGAGTGGTCCTGAGGGAAGAGTACTAAACTGGGCCAAGGCCAATTATAACAAAATTAGGCAGGAGCTGGGAAATGTGGATTGGACACAGCTATTTGAAGGGAAGTCCACATTTGATATGTGGGAGGTTTTCAAAGGTAGGTTAAAGATTGTGCAGGATATGCATGTCCCTTTGAAAGCAAGGGATAGGAAAGGCAAGATTCGTGAACCGTGGAAGACAGGAGAAATTGTGCGACTAGCTAAGAGGAAAAGGGTCACGTAGATAAGGTCAGGGGAGATAAGAACAGAATAGGCCTTGGAAGAATATCGGGAGAGTAGGACCAGTCTTAATTGAGGAATCAAGCAGGCTAAAAGGGGTCATGAAATAGCTTTAGTGAGCAGAATTAAGGAGAATCCCAAAGCCTTTTATTCTTATATAAGAAGCAAACAGATAACTAGAAAAAGGGTTGGTCCACTAAAGGATAAGGAAAGAAGGTTGTGTGTCAAACCTGAGAGAATGGGTGAGATTCTGAATGATTACTTTGCATCAGTGTTCACTGAGGAGAGGAACATGATGCATGTTGAGACTAGAGATAGAAGTTTGATTAGTCTGGATCACGTTGATATAAGCAGGGAAGATGTGTTGGGTAGGCTAGAGGTTATTAAGGTGGACAAATCCCCAGGACCGGATGAGATCTATCCCAAATTGCTGAGGGAGGCGAGAGAGGGGTCCTGACAGAGATCTTTGTAGCATCCTTAAACACAGGTGAGGTGCCGGAGGACTGGAGGGTTGCTTATGTTGTCCCCCTGTACAAGAAGGGTAGTAGGGATATTCTGGGTAACTACAGACCAGTGAGTCTGATGTCAGTGGTGGGAAGTTGCTGGAGAAGGTACTGAGGGATAAAATCTATTTATATTTAGAAAAGAATTAGCTTATCAGTGATAGGCAACATGGTTTTGTGCGGGGGAGATCGTGTCTTACCAACTTAATAGGAGGAAGTGACCAAGTTGATAGATGAAGGAAGGGCTGTAGATGTCATATATATGGACTTTAATAAGGCAGTAGATAAGGTTTCCCACGGTAAACTAATGGAGAAAGTGCAGTCCCATGGTGTGCAGGGTGTTCTAGCTCAGTGGATAAAGAACTGTTGAGCAACAGGAGACAGAAGAGTAGTTGAAGGGAATTTCTCGAAATGGAGAAAGGTTCCACAGGGATCAGTGCTGGGGCCACTATTGTTTGTGATATACATAAATGATCTAGAAGACGGCACTGTTTGTATGATCAGCAAGTTTGCAGATGACACAAAGATTTGTGGAGTAGCAGAAAGCATGGGGACTGTCAGAGAATACAGGAGGATATAGATAGACTGGACAGATGGACGGAGAAGTGGCAGATGGAGTTCAATCCAGACAAACGTGAGGTGATGTCTTTTGGGAAGTTTAATTCTCGAGCAAATTATACAGTAAACGGAAGAGCCTTCGGAAAAGTTGATGAGCAGAGAGATCTGGGAGTACAGGTCCATTGTACCCTAAAGGTTGCCGCACAGGTGGATAGAGTGGTCAAGAAGGCATATAGTATGCTTGCCTTCATTGGACGAGGTATTGAGTATAAGAGTTGGCAGGTCATGTTAAAATTGTACAAGCAATTGGTTTGGCCACATTTAGAATATTGTGTACAGTCTGGTCGCCACATTACCAAAAGGATGTGGACACTTTGTGAGGGTGCAGAGAAGGTTTACGAGGATGTTGCCTGGTATGGAAGGTGCCAGCTATGAAGAGAGGTTGAGTAGGTTAGGATTGTTTTCATTAGAAAAAAGGAGATTGGGGGGGTGGGGGGACCTGATTGAGGTCTACAAAATCATGAAGGGTATAGACAGTGTGGATAGAGATAACTTTTTCCCAGGGTGAGGGATTCAATAACGAGAGGTGAAAAGTTTAAAGGGGATACACGCAGCAAGTACTGCACACAGAGGGTGGTGGGTGTCTGGAACGCATTGCCAGCAGGGGTAGTAGAGGTAGGCACGGTAGATTCATTTAAAATGTGTCTGGTGGGGAGCAGAAGGATACAGATGCTTAGGAATTGGGTGACAGGTTTAGACAGTGGATTTGAATTGGCTCAGGCTTGGAGTGCCGAAGGGCCTGCTCCTGGGCTATAAATTTTCTTTGTTCTTTGTTTAAGTGCAAATTTCTGAAGTTCAAATTCCCTCTCTTTTTTTCCTCTCTTCTCTCTCTTTTCTCTGTTTTTAATCGTAATTCGAACGGTTTAATTTCTGTTGCCCTTTCCTTGTATTTTGCCTCTAACTCGAGCTGCTTCATTTTCAATTGAACTTTAGCCATCTCCGAAGATTCTGATGATATTTCCAGCAAATTTAAATGCTGAGCTATTGGCGTAATTATCTCTCCCTTTCTCACAGAAGGTCGTACCTCCAACTCCAGATTGTCTGCTCATTCCAGCAGTTTGTCCTAATTCACCTTTTCCAAGGCCCTCATAATCACTTCTTCCACCCCAGAAAACTCTTGGTGACTGAAAGAGACCCTGCTATCCCACGCACTGTTTAAACTGACCAAAATCAACACCCAAAACAAAAGATACTAACACCACTCCCTGCCTTCGAGTCCAGCAACCCTAATCCTAAATCCTGGATGAGCCCCCCAGTCTGTTACGGATCAGGCCAGAACCCTCAAAACATTTCAAGAAAGTAGCCTGGACCCCAACTTTGCGAGTTGTTTTAAGCAGGTGTGAATTGGATATTCCAGGAGGGATGCAACTGGTCAAACTACTTAGTTTTAAACAAAACAAAATTTAGTTGCAAGATTACTGAATGAAACACAAACAAAAGTGAACCAAATGTAGAATAATGTAATCTATGTGAAAACCTAACAGATTCTCCCAACTTAATGATGCTGTTCCAAATACTGGCAACAATCCCCATAAACACTCCTTGGCACCAAAGGAAAAATCAAACACACAGTCTTCCAGGAGAGATGTCAGAGAGAGGGACGATCAGCATGGACCTGCTTCTTTGGGTCCAGCAGCTTCACAACTGACTGCTTGCTAAAATCAAACCCAAGCCAGAGGCAAGCTGAGCTGGGAGAACTGGCCACTCCCCTTTCATTGTACAAATGTTTTCTTTTAAACTTAAAAGCTTCTTCATGTAGATTAACTTCAGACATTTTGGAGCCTGTGTCTATGACCTGAAAATAAAACCAAGAGCAACATAACCTTGTTAAAGGAGCAGCACAATCACATCAGTTCTAATGAAAGGTTCTGAACTGAAACGTCAACTCCCCTTCTGCTTTGTTGCTACTTGACTTGCTGTGCTTTTTCCAGCTCCAGTCTTTATCCTCTCTGACTTCCCAGCATCTCACTATCTCCCAGTCTATTAGAGACAGATAGCTGAACCAAATCAGCCTTTCTACCACTGTATTCACAATACAGTAAAATTAAACTGTTGAAGATGCCCAATAATTACTCCACTGGTTCCTAACCAGACATTTGAATAACCATTTCCAAAGTTTGTGAATGATTAGTTCCAGACATTGGTTTTGTATCTCAAATAAAAGACTTAACCATTCATTCAGTACACAGTAATTTTCACAGAGGAAAAATTAAACCACAACGCAAATTGATTAATGCCTATGCTTTAATTCAGGCCCAATTCAGTCTTCAGCCCCTTATTCACACAAAAGATAGTCAGACAGTTAAAGGATAAATTGGAGGAAGCAACCGAACTAGCCAGATTCCTTAAATGGCTCCCACAATGTGTAGTTTCACAGGCATAATTGTGGACTCCTTTGTTGCTTTTCTGAAATGTTGATCAGGATCACCTCAGTTTACCCAGGCAAAGACAGAAATACTTTGAACTCAGCTTTCTACTCTTTGGGCTCCGAGGAGCTGGTGGAGCAGCTTAGCAGCTTTCAAATCTTCAGGCCGTCTCAGCAGCATCCCTGAATCATCTCCCAGAAAACATAGCTGTAAAACAACCTCAATTTTGTTTCCGCCCTGACAGACAGATCAACTCCACTCGGGAACTCAATTAGCGTTCAACAATTATCACTGCTTGAACATAGAATTCCTTCCAGACTTGTGGAAACCAATTCCCAGGCACTGACTGTATTAATCATCAACTTCTGCTATCTACTTAAACATAATGCTCTTTTGCAGGTCACTGTATCTGTTCGAACTTTTTAATCAAAACTCAGCCTGCAAATTGACTCCAGGCCTGGCCTCACAAACAAACAAGGCTCGTTTACAGTGTTCTTTTCATTTTACCCCAACTTGACAAAGTCCTAAAGTCGACAAGGGGACGGTGATGACCTTGTGGGTATTACCACTGAATGATCAATCCAGAAACTCAGGGAATTTTCTCGGGATCCAGGCTTGAATCTTGCCATGGCAGTTGGTGTCATTTAGAACATAGAACAATATAGCACAGAACAGGCCCTTCGGCCCACGATGTTGTGCCGAACATTTGTCCTAGCTTAAGCACCTATCCATGTACCTATCCAATTGCCGCTTAAAGGTCACCAATGATTCTGACTCTGCCACTCCCACAGGCAGCGCATTCCATGCCCCCACCACTCTCTGGGTAAAGAACCTACCCCTGACATCTCCCCTATACCTTCCACCCTTCACCTTAAATTTATGTCCCCTTGTAACAGTCTGCTGTACCCGTGGAAAAAGTCTCTGTCTATATCTATTCCCCTGATCATCTTATAAACCTCTATCAAGTCACCCCTCATCCTTCTCCGTTCCAATGAGAAAAGGCCTAGCACTCTCAACCTATCCTCGTATGACCTATTCTCCATTCCAGGCAACATCCTGATAAATCTCCTCTGCACCCTCTCCAAAGCTTCCACATCTTTCCTAAAGTGAGGCGACCAGAACTGCACACAGTACTCCAAATGTGGCCTAACCAAAGTCCTGTACAGCTGTAACATCACTTCACGACTCTTGAATTCAATCCCTCTGCTAATGAACGCTAATACACCCTAGGCCTTCTTACAAGCTCTATCCACCTGAGTGGCAACTTTCAAAGATCTATGAACATAGACCCCAAGATCCCTCTGCTCCTCCACCTTACTAAGAACCCTACCGTTAACCCTGTATTCCGCATTCTTATTTGTCTTTCCAAAATGACAGGGTTGAACTCCATCTGCCACTCCTCAGCCCAGCTCTGCATCATATCTAAGTCCCTTTGCAGCCGACAACAGCCCTCCTCACTACCCACAACTCCACCAACCTTCGTATCGTTTGCAAATTTACTGACCCACCCTTCAACTCCCTCTTCCAAGTCATTAATAAAAATTCAAAAAGAAATATCTGCCAAAAAAGAAATTATTGTCAATTGTTGGAAAAACCCATCTGATTCACTAATGTCCTGCAGAGAAGAAAATCTGCCATCAACTGGTCTGGTCTAATGTGACTTCAAACCCACAGTAATGTGGTTGACCCTCAACTGCCCTCTGAAATGGCCTAGCAAACCGCTCAGTTGTATCAGTACCTACAAAGTCTCATGTTACGAAGTTAGAGGCATGTACTATACCATTAAGAGAGTGAATACTGTTTTGCACTGAGAGAATACACCTGTCATGGTGGCTCAGTGGTTAGCACTGCTGCCTCATAGCACCAGGGTCCCAGGCTCAATTCCAGCCTCGGGCAACTATCTGTGTGGGTTTCCTCTGGGTGCTCCGGTTTCCTCCCACAGTCCAAAGATGTGCAGGTCAGGTGATTTGACCATGCTAAATTGCCCATAGTGTTAGGTGCATTAGTCAGAGGGAAATGGGTCTGGGTGGGTTACTCTTCAGAGGGTCGGTGTGGACTTGTTTGTCCGAAGGGTCTGTTTCAACACTTAGGGAATCTAATCTAAACTAGCTGGCAGTTTTAGAGTATACTGGAAAATTGAAAATTTTGGCATGAAACAGATATGTTGAGTTCAGGTTGCTATTTTGACAACAATCCAAATTTAACCAATCAGTTTAAATTATGCCGCAGGATACTAAAACCCAACTTCTTTTGAATTTATTGTTTTTACCAACCTCGAGCCAATGAGACGATTCGGTGTTAGGGGAAAGAAGAAGTAGGTATTTTGAAAGTTAGAGTAATTGTCATCTTGAGAGAGACTTTTGAGAAGATTTGTAGCTCAGGTTGAGGTTCTGGATGTAAGTTTGCTCACTGAGCTGGAAGTTTTCAGACTTTTCGTCACCAGACGAGGTAACATCAGTGAGCCTCCAGTGAAGACCTTCACCAACAGAACATCTGAAAACAAACCTTCCAGCTCAGCGAGCAAACGTACATCTAGAGAGAGACTGCCATTCAAAGCATTCTGTATCAAATGTACCTTTTTCATATAAAGCATTGTTGCAGCAAAAGACAGCAGATGACGTCGGGAAATCTTCAGCCAGAGGAAGACAGACACCAAACAACAACAGCTGCTGTGTGGTTTTGAACTTAAGTTGATGTAATTTTAATACTGGTTCTTATGGCAACAGTATGTTGTTATAAAGCTGGAGGCAGATAACAAGCAGTTCAGAGAAAGGAGGCTTAGAATTGTAAATCGTTGTTGTTTTATGTTCACTTTTAGAGTTAAAGAATAAATTGATGTTATTTTCTTTAAATAGTGGAATTTGGGAGTTATCTGTCAATCTAACAGATTATGAGGTGAGGTGAACTTTTCTGGATGTTTGGTTTAATTAGCAGAAGGGTTCACCGCTGTGATTGGGTCAGGGGCAGTTTGGGGGTTCGAGTCTGCGATTTGGACAGGCTTAGACAAAACCAGTCTGAGATTTGAACAGATTTGTGAGTTGAAAGATCCCAGCAGATTTAAACACTTGCCAAATAGTGTCCTGGATCGCTAAATAAAATATAGGTGAAACAATTTGTTTAATTTCAGTGCTGAAAATGTGTTGCTGGAAAAGCGCAGCAGGTCAGGCAGCATCCAAGGAACAGGAGAATCGACGTTTCGGGCATAAGCCCTTCTTCAGGAAGGCTTATGCCTGAAATGTCGATTCTCCTGCTCCTTGGATGCTGCCTGACCTGCTGCGCTTTTCCAGCAACACATTTTCAGCTCTGATCTCCAGCATCTGCAGTCCTCACTTTCTCCTGTTTAATTTTGGTTACTTGTGGCTGGTTAAATTAAAAGTGAGAGAAATGGCTCTTATGATTGCTAAAGAGATTCTGGGGTTTGAAGATGATACCCAAATTTGCCAAAAAAGTTTAGAAAGACAGAAAAAGGCCATACTTTTAGAATGAGCAAGAGGTTAGAATTGGGTTTAACTAAGGACAAAAGTAAAGCTGAAATTGTAAGGGAGTAACTCAAACACTTGGGTGGGTCAGAGAAACAGACAAGTGCAGTAGAATTAGAAAAAACTTAAATTACAATTGAGAAAAATGGAGTTAGAAGTTAAAGACAGGGAAAAAGAAAGAGAGAGTGGAAACAGAAAGGGACAGAAGGTTCTTGGCTGAGCAAAGAGAGAGAGAGAAGAAAGAGAAAAGGAGACAGAATTTGAACTTCAGAAGTCGCAACTTAGTTAGGAAAGTCAAGTTAACAGGATGGAGATGAAAAGAGAAGTTAGTGATATATACAAATATGTTAAAACACTGCCATATTTTGATGAGGAAGATGTTGAAGCCTTCTTTATTTCATTTGAAAAATTGGCTAGGCAGATGAAGTGGTCAGAGAACTTGTGGGTAATGCTGGTTCAGACTAAGCTGGTAGGCAGAGCTAGTGAGATAATTGCCGTGCTGTCGATGAGAGGTCAAGAGATTATGAAGAGGTCAAACAGGCTATTTTAAGTGTTTATGAATTGGTATTAGGAGTGTATAGACAGCGGTTCAGAAACATAAAGAAGGAACCAGGTCAGACTTATGCTGAGTTCAAAAGAATTAAACATAGTCATTTTGATAGATGGGTCCAGGCCTTAAAGATAGATCAGACCTATGAGGGTGTAAGAGAGGTTATTCTGCTGGATGAGTTTAAAAACTTACTTCCAGAGATGGTAAGAATTCATGTGGATGAACAGAAAGTTCAGAAAGTGAGAAGGGTGGCAGGGATGGCTGGTGCATAAGGCAAAGTTTAGCTTACGGCAAGCATTTCATCCTGTGAGGGATAGAAATTGGAAGAAGGGGAGATCCTACTCTACAAAACAAAGAGCAGTCACTGGTAAGATTTTACCACAGGATAAAAAAGAAGCCCAAGAGGGTGGACAGGAGGTGAAAGGCCTCAGGTGTTTTCACTGTAATGGGGTGGGACACAGACAATGACAGTGCCGGTGGTTTCAGAAGGGCACTGGGAAAAGGTGTTTTCACTGCCAGAAGGTGGGACACGTGGAGTCCCAGTGCTGGTTGTTAAAGAAAAGCACTGTGGGAAAAGATGTGGGAAAAGAAGGTAAGTCGGTGGCATTAGTGAAAGTAGTAAAGGAAACCCCAAGAAAAGTCAAGGAGCAGCAGGAGAGTGCACAGCCTAAGTAAGGGCTGGGTATGGATTTAATACCAAATCTCTATAAAGAATTTGCTTCCGTGGGTAAAGTTTACTCAGGAAGAACAGATGGAGAAGGGAAATTCGAGAGATACAGGACCTAATCAGCCTCTCATAGTAACAGATGAACGTATTTACACTCTATCTCATCTGTTACCTGACAGTGTGGTAATTTGTGGGATAGATGGACAGAAATTTAGCATTCCCCTGTGTAAGATCAGGTTGGAGTGCCAACTCAAGACTGGGGAAGGTACAGTGGAAGTAATTGACAGAGTGTCAGTTCCAGGGATACTATTTGTTCTTGGGAATGATTTAGCAGGATCCAAGGTGGGAGTGACACCCCTTGTTGTGGAGAAGCCCCCAAGGAAGACCAGGAAACTGAGGAGTTTAAAGACAAATGCCCTGGTATTTTCCCAGATTGTGTAGCAACAAAATCCAACTATCATAAGTCACAGAACAAAGCAACAACTAAAGAGAAAGATGAAGGAGTTGAGGTTCAGTTAGTGAACACCTTGTTTGGTGTAATGCTGCAGGAAAAACCTGAACAGGCAGAGGGTCATACCTGAAAGGCTAGTGGGCTTACAACAGAAAGATGAGACAATAAAAGATCTATATGTTGATGCATACTCAGAAGAGAAGGCTTATTATCTGAAAGGTAGAAACCATGGAGACCATGACAGGTTAGGGCAGAGGAGAAATGGGCTGAAGTGCACCAGATTGTGTTGCCAGTAGCATACAGACAGGAGGTGTTATGGGTAGCACATGAACTACCTGTAGGAGCACAGAAGACTCAAGCTAAGGTACAAAAACATTTCTATTGGCCTGGAATGCACAAGGATGTGGTTAACTTTTGCCGTACATGTCATACATGCCAAATGGTATGGGCGGCATGGTGGCACAGTGGTTAGCACTGCTGCCTCACAGCACCGGAGACCCGGGTTCAAGTCCCGCCTCAGGCAACTGTCTGTGTGGAGTTTGCACATTCTCCCCGTGTCTGCGTGGGTTTCCTCTGGGTGCTCCGGTTTCCTCCCACAGTCCAAAGATGTGCAGGTTAGGTGAATTAGCCAGGCTAAATTGCCCGTAGTGTTAGGTGAAGGGGTAAATGTGCGGGTCTGGGTGGGTTGCTCTTCAGAGGGTCAGTGTGGACTTGTTGGGCTGAAGGGCCTGTTTCCACACGGTAAGTAATCTAATCTGATCTAAGCCACAGGCACGAATAAAACCAGCACCTTTGTTGCCAATTCCCGCATTTGAAGAATCTTTCACGTGGGTTATAATTGATTGTGTCGATCCCCTCCCAAGAACTAAAAGTGAGACCAGTACCTGCTAACCATAATAGATGTGTCTCCCAGATTTCCAAAGACAATTCCATTGCAAAGTATTATGGCAAAGAGGGTGGTAGAGGACTTTGTAGCTTTTTTCACCCAGTATGGGCAACCCAGAGAGATTCAATCACACTAAGGGTCTAATTTTAGTGCTAGGCTGTTTAAGGAAGTCATAGGTAGCTGAGGCATACAGCACTTGAAGTCAAGTGCACATCATCCTGAATCCCAGGGAGCTTCAGAAAGGTGGCATCAGACCCTGAAGGCCATGTTGACAGCTCACTGTCAGGATTACCCGAATGATTGAGGTAAAGGTATCCCATTCATATTGTTTGCCATTAGAGAGGCCACAAATTAATCTACTCAGTTTACTCCCTTTGAGTTAATATTCGGACATGAGGTGAGAGGGCCTTTGAAATTAATTAAAGAGAAATTGACAGGACCAAAGTCACACTTGGATTATGTATCAGAGGTGAGGGAGAGATTAAATCAAGTGGGTGAGTTAGCCAAACAGCACCTGAAGAGGGCACAGCATAGAATGAAGCAGGTGGCAGAAAAAAATCCTGAAATTCAGATGTCCTCCCATGGGGATGATGTATTAGTACTGTAACCAGTGATAGAAGATCCCTTCAAAGCCAGGTTTAATGGTCCCTGTCAAATTGAGAAAAAGTTGAGTCAGGTGAACTATCTGATAAAGATGCCAGATAGGAAAAAAACTGTATCGGGTATGTCAGGTGAATATGCTCAAACCTTTTTGCAATAGAGAGAAGAAATTGGAGAAACAGGTGTTAGTTACTGCTCTTCAGAGTGAGGATGTCATGGAGTTTGATGTGCCTCAAAATATGTTTAACAATGAGGAAGTCCTTGAGGAGTAGGACAGCTTAGTAAACTATCTGTCTCAGGAACAATAAAAGCAGTTGAAAAGTTTGTTACTGCAGCATGAGGACATATGCAGGAATAAGATGGGGACGACTAATGCTTTGTGCATGAGGGTGAAGTAGGGAATGCTATTCCAGTAAAACAACACCCCTATAGGCTTAATCCTTTCAAAGCCACACAGGTCCAGAAGGAAGTGATACAATGCTCACCAAAGACATCATCGAACCAAGTCAGAGTGATTGGAATTCGCTGATCGTGTTAGTTCCGAAACCTGATGGGACTCAATGATTTTGTGTGGACTTTCAGAAGGTCAACGCTGTAAAAAAATTGGACTCATACTCAATAGCGAGATTGGACGACTGGACAGAGAAAGTTGGACAAGCCAATTACATCACAAAGTTAGACTCACTGTGTGGTTATTGGCAGGTACCTTCGTCAGAGAAAGAGAGAAAGTTTCTGTGTTTGTAACCTCAAATGGGCTATATAAATTCAAAATGATGCCCTTTGGAATGAAGAACGCACCCGCCACATTACAAAGACTCATGGACAGAGGTGCAGCTGGGTTAAGATTAGATTAGATTAGATTACTTTACAGTGTGGAAACAGGCCCTTCGGCCCAACAAGTCCACACCGACCCGCCAAAGCGCAACCCACCCATACCCCTACACATCTACCCCTTACCTACCACTACGGGCAATTTAGCATGGCCAATTCACCTGACCTGCACATCTTTGGACTGTGGGAGGAAACCGGAGCACCCGGAGGAAACCCACGCAGACACGGGGAGAATGTGCAAACTCCACACAGTCAGTCGCCTGAGGCGGGAATTGAACCCGGGTCTCTGGCGCTGCGAGGCAGCAGTGCTAACCACTGTGCCACCGTGCCGCCCACTGCCACCGTGCCGCCCACTGCCACCGTGCCGCCCACACTACAGTTAATAAACTGTACACTATCTGGAGAATGTAGTGATCTTTAGTGAGTCATGGAAAGATCACATGGTACAGTTTGGCAGTGCTCTTTGACTGATTAAGAGAAGCAAAACTGGTAATAAACTTAAAGGAAACAGAATTCGCAAGATGATGTTCTTGGGACATCGGTCATAGAAGGTTGACCCCAAGGAATGCAAAGATGAAGGCCATCGATGAATTTCCATGACCAACCTCGAAGGTAGAGATGCTTCGGTTTTTGGGACTAAGCAGATTCTACTGGAAGTTTGTTCCAAACTTCAGCAGCGTGGTGGCAATGAAGAAGAACACACAATTTCAGTGGATAGAACAATAATGCCAGGAGGCATTTAACAATTTACCAGTGCACCAGTTTTAGCTACACCACATTTTTTGGAACCCTTCAAAGTTGCAATCGATGCTAGTGATATAGGAATTAGAGCTGTACTGCTACAGGAAGATGAGGATGGAATTGAATGGCCAATTGTTTACTTTTCAGAGAAACGCAACACCGACCAATGAAAATACTGTACTATTGAAAAGGAATTATTGATTTTGATACTGGCCTTACAACATTCAAATTTTTGGGGGATGAACAATGTCTGTGAGACAGTTGTGTACATATCACAATTCTCTGACATTCTTGAAATGATTTAAAGACAAGAATATGAGACTATTTCATTGGAGTCAAATGTTACAGACTTTTAATTTACAAATTGTACATGTCACAAGTTATAAGAATGTGATAGCAGATGTGTTATCGCTGATGTAAAGATTAGTATAGATAACATTGAACAGATACCAATGTTTTATATATATGTATATATGTGTGCATACAGAAGTTAATATGAACTTAGGTTAATATCCTATGTATTTCATTGTCATGGGGTTAACAATTAGGAAAAAACAAATGAAAGCCATCTTTTCATTATGATAGTTCATTTTTTCTTAAGGGGGGAGGTGTTATGAAGTTGAAGGCTTGTACTGTACCTTAAGAGAGAGTGAATGCCATTTTACACTGAGAGATTACAAGCACTTGTCATAGAACTAGCTAGCAGCAAATTGAAAAAATGTAACATTTGGCATGAAACAGATACCTTGAGTTCAGGTTGCTATTTTGACAACAATCCAAATTTAACCAATCAGTTTAAATTATGCCCCAGGATACTAAAATCCAATTTATTTTGAATTTATTGTTTTTGCCAACGTTGAATCAATGAGACAATCTGATGTTGGGAGGGGAATGAAGAAGCAGGTATTTTGAAAATTAGACACAGACCAACTGCCACCTAGAGAGAAATTGCCTTCAAAACACTTTCTATCAAACGTACCTTTTTCATATGAAGCATTGTTGCAGCAAAAGACAGAAGATGCCATTGGGAAATCTTCAGCCAGAGGAAGACAGACACCAACAACAACAGCCGCTGTGAGGTTTTGAACTTGTGTGGTAAAGAATAAATTGATTCCTTTTCCTTTAAGTAGTGGAATTTGGGAGTTCTCTGTCTCACACTTTAACAGATTATGATGTGAGGTGAGCTTTTCTATGCGTTTGGTTTAATTAGCGGGAGGGTTCACCGCTGTGATGTAACACTCAACAAACACTCCCACAGCACCAAAGATATGCAGGTCAGGTGAATTGGCCATGCTAAATTGCCTGTAGTGTTAGGTAAGGGGTAAATGTAGGGGTATGGGTGGGTTGCGCTTCGGCGGGGCGGTGTGGACTTGTTGGGCCGAAGGGCCTGTTTCCACACTAAGTAATCTAATCTAATCTAAGATGTCTCACAAACTAGTCAAGCAACAGCTCGACATAGTCATACTCATATGTCCTAGACATCACCATCACCATCCCTGGATATTTCCTGTCGCACCAGCAGAACAGACCCAGCAGAAAAGACAGTACAGTTGAGAAGGAATTGCCCTGAGAGTCCTCAATGTTGACTCCGGACTTCATGATTTCTCAAGGCTTCAGTTTAAATGGACAAGAGAACCTGCTGCTGATTACTATGCACTGCCCTACCTCTGCCAATGAAGATCCTCCATGTTGAACAACAGGACACAAATTGCACTTTGGATGGGGGATTTCAATGTCTACCACTAAGAATGGTTTTGCAGCAGCACTATTGATGAAGCCAGTAGGGTCCTAAAGGACATAGGTGCTTGACTGTGTCTGCAGCAGATAGTGAGGTAACCAACAAAAGGTAAAATAGTTGTTAATGAACTCAGATTTCTCCAGTTTCCTCATTTCCCCTCCCCCCACCTTGTCTCAGTTAAATCGCTCGAACTCAGCACCGCCTTCCTAACCTGCAATCTTCTTCCTGACCTCTCCACCCACACCCCACTCTGGCCTATCACCCTCACCTTAACCTCCTTCCACCTTTCGCATTTCCAACGTCCCTCCCCCAAGTTCCTCCTCCCTACCTTTTATCTTAGCCTGCTGGACACACTTTCCTCATTCCTGAAGAAGGGCTTATGCCCAAAACATCGATTCTCCTGTTTCTTGGATGCTGCCTGACCTGCTGCGCTTTTCAGCTCTGATCTCCAGCATCTGCAGTCCTCACTTTCTCCTAAAAGGTAAAAACATACTTGGCTTCATCGTTACCAATCTGCCAACTGTAAATCAACAGTATCAGGAAGGGTGACCACCACACAGTCTTTGTAGAGAAGATATCCCATTTTCTCCAAATGTGAGTGTGTGATGCTATTTCTCTGAGTATGAGCAAGCAGTGCTGTCTCTCCCCGAGTGTAACTCTGATACTCTCTCAGTGTTAGTAACAATCCCAATCATCCCAGTGCAACATGTACTCGGTTGCTTTGCTCTGATTGTTGAAGGCAAGAGTGTCTTTTCTCATTCGTGATTCTCTCTGAAGAGTGTTTGATGGATGAAATTTCCTTCATGGCTTTCTTTCCTTGTGGCTTTTTATTCCCTCACACCCATCTTTGTGCCCAGCTCTCTTCCTCCTAATGGGAGGTGACAAAACTGTTGAGTAACTGTTAGAGACATCGTTAATAAATAACAGGACACTCGAACCTCAGAGGAACAGAGGGATCTTGGGGCGTTTGTTGTCAAACCCTTGTCAGTGGCAGGACTGGTGCATAGAGTCACTAAGAATATATATGAGATGCTTGCCTTTATCAGTTGAGATGTAAATTGTAAGAGCAGGGAGCCACACAGGACTTTGATCCAACCATAGCTGGAGTATTGTATATGGTTCTGGCCACCACACTATTGCCTGGGATGGAGCCTTTCAGCCCTGAAGAAGGGCTGGTCTAGGCTAGGTTTCTTTGGAACAGAGAAGATTGAGGGAGGTTGTGACAGAGTATGTAAGATTATGCGAGGCATGGGGCCATGTTGAATGGAAGGCAGCTGTTCCTCTTAGTCCAAGGTTCAATGACAAGGGGCGTAAGTTTTAGGTGAAAGGAAGGAGGATTAGAAATGGATTTGAGGAAAATACTTTCACCCAGAGGGTACTGGAGGTTTGGAATGATCTGCCTGGGAGGGGAGTTGAGGTGGGGAACCTGACAACCTTTAAAATAATTTGGATGAGCCACTTGAAATGTCATAACGCTCAAGGTTGGGGCCTAGTGCGGATAAGTGGGACTGGTGAAGATTGAGGGGGAGGTAGGTCGGTGCAGACTCGATGGGCCGAAGGGCCTCTGCTGTACTGGATGGAGAGATCCCTTTAATGGTTAAAGGGGGAGCCTGAGCCTGCAGTGTCTCCTCCCCCTGTCAGAGGTTGATTTGTTTGTGTGCTGCCGTGCCCTGGTCGGATTTCTGATCCTGTCTCCTGTCGGCTGCAGCCACATCTTCACCTCGGGACGGTGTCTCGCTGCTGATTCCAGGAGAATGAAGCCTTTCCAGTAAACCTTGTAGAAGGGGCTGATGTGAGTGCGCTGCTGTCGACTGGGCAGGGCCGGGCCGGGCCGGGCCGGGCTCATTATCCCCGGAGACAGGGAGGAGACTGTGCTGGCAGGATGACAGTCCAGCCGGGGAGCCGTGACTGACTGACTGACTGACTGACTGACTGAGTGAGTGAGTGAGTGAGAGCTTGCCTGGTGTTCACTCCTTCGCTGTCTGCAGACCCTGTGGAACATGGAGCCACTCCGTCCCCGGCTGCCCTGAATGGGGCTAGCAACACGGTCCTGATCCACGGCCCCGGCAGAATCACAGAACCGCCTACAGCCTGCAGGTGAGTGCTTGAGGAGCAGCTTTGTTTGAGCTGGAGGGAGAGAGCTGACCGACTGAAGCTGCCCGTTTAACCAAAAGATACTGGACACTGCAATTAGACTCAGTGGTGGGATTATACCTGAGCTCCCTCGCATACCCCTACACCATAGACATAGACACAGTGAGACTTTGACCACCGACACAGACTGACTGCACATGCACATAGGGACTGTAACACACACACTGACTGCACCGACACACACAGGGACATGACACACACAAACTGACACACTGACTGCACAGACAGACACACACAGGGACATGACACAAACACACAGACTGACACACACTGACTGCACAGATACACACAGGGACATGACACATACACACAGACTGACACACACTGACTGCACAGATACACACAGGGGCACATTGACATATACACAGGCTGACACACTGCACCGACACACACACGGACACATTGATACATATACACAGACTGACACACACTGACTGCACAGACAACACAGGGACACATTGACACATACACACTGACATACACAGACTGACACACTGCACAGAAACACACAGGGACACATTGACATACACACAGACTGACACACACTGCACAGACACACACAGGAGCACTGACATATACATGTACAGACTGACACATGTTCACTGACTGCACAGGCACACACTAACTGCAGAGAGAGACAGTGATGCATTCACACACCGACCGAGTCCACATATACACACACTCTAACATGCACAAAGTCTGACACACTGACACAGACGGACACATTTACACTCTGATATGCACAAAGATTGACACACAGACATGCACTGACACAGTGAATGCACACACTGACAGACTGACACACAGACTGACACTGATACACCAACTCAAACTGACACATTCCCTCTAACATTCTCAGACTGACACTGACATACACTCTGACACACACAGGCACATATATGCATACTTACATAGATGCTTACACTCAGACACATACAGAGACAGTCATATGCAGAGACTGGCTGGCACATACATACAGATACTGACTGACACACATCCACACTGACAGATACAAATTGACACTCAAATACACTGACTAATGCTGCTGTGTACGCTGACACACATCCGCTCATTCATCTTCACATACATACATGGATGTGCATATGCACACACACTCTCACAAGCACATATACATACCTTTGTATATACACACACGCATCCACCATACATGCATGCTTAGATGCACACACAGAAAATCATATACACACTCTCAGACATATACACACATGCCCATGCACATTCATGCACTCTTGTACACATTCACACAGACACACACAAATGCGCACATAAACACAAACGCAATCGCATACGCTTACATGTGTGTTAACATAGATGCATATAAACACATAGGCACCCATGCATGAGTTCACACATATGTGCACATACACAAAAGCTGGCAAACTGTGCAAGGGAATAAAATGTTACAGGCACACATTCAATGGGAGAAGATTCATGCCATGGATGCTGGACTTTGAAATTAAAAACAGAAAAATGTTGGAGGAATTCAGCAGAACTGGCAGCATCTGTGGAGAGAGAAACAGAGCTAACACTTCAAGAGTTCAGAACAGGCAGATTCATAAGTGTTGGTCTGATTCTGTTTAGGCTGGCAAAATTCAAGTTCAAATCCTAAGCTCTTATCTATTGTATAGTTTAAATTCTCAGTAATGTCTTGGTAACAATCAGAAACGTGTGACAAAAAGCACAGCTGAATCCAGATAGAGGTGGGTACTGCAGATGCTGGAGATTAGAGTCAACATTAGAGTGATGCTGGCTGGAAAAACACAGCAGGCCAGGCAGCATCCGAGGAACAGGAAAATCAATATTTTGGGCAAAAGCCCATCATCAGGAATGAGGCCTCATCGATTTTCCTGCTCCTCGGATGCTGCCTGACCTGCTGCAATTTTCCAGCACCACTCTCTTCACAGCAGTAGGCCATTCAGCTCATAAAACATAATGCACCATTTCATAGAAAATCATAAAGTTCACAATCACAGTGTGGAAACAGGCCGTTTGGCCCATCGAGCCCATATCGATCCTCCAAACAGCATCCCACCTAGACTCATCCCCTAATCTATCCCTGTAACCTTGCATTCCCCGTGGCTAACCCACTTATCGACTGTGGGAAGAAACCAAAGCACCCGCAGGAAACCTGAGCAGACACAGGGAGAATGTGCAAACTCCACGTGGCCAGTCACCCAAGGCTGGAATCAAACCCAGGTCCTTGGTGCTGTGAGGCAGTCGTGCTAACCACTGAGCTACTGTGCCACCTCACGACGATGCTAAATTTTCTATCTCAGTGTTGTATTCCTGCACTCTCCCCATACCCCTTGATAACGTTCACTTTGAGAACTCTGTTTCTTTCTTGAATATATTCGATGACCTGGCCTCCAGTGCCTTCTGTGGGAGAGAACCCCA
Source organism: Chiloscyllium plagiosum (assembly GCF_037043375.1). Taxonomy (NCBI): domain Eukaryota; kingdom Metazoa; phylum Chordata; class Chondrichthyes; order Orectolobiformes; family Hemiscylliidae; genus Chiloscyllium; species Chiloscyllium plagiosum. The sequence goes on from NW_028270155.1 coordinate 80,489,585, forward strand.
CAGGCTGACCACCCTCTGAGGAAAGAAATGAGGAATTGAGTTCCGGAGCCCTGAGGTCATGTTGCAGTTGTATAAGACTCTGGTGTGGCCGCATCTGGAGTATTGTGTGCAGTTTTGGTCGCCATACTATAGGAAGGATGTGGAGGCACAGGAATGGGTGCAGAGGAGGTTTACCAGGATGTTGCCTGGTATGGTAGGAAGACCGTATGAGGAAAGGCTGAGGCACTTGGGGTTGTTTTCATTGGAGAAAAGAAGGTTTAGGGGTGACTTGATAGAGGCATACAAGATGATTAGGGGTTTAGATAGGGTTGACCATGAGAACCTTTTTCCACGTATGGAGTCAGCTATTACGAGGGGGCATAGCTTTAAATTAAGGGGTGGTAGGTACAGGACAGATGTTAGGGGTAGGTTCTTTACTCAGCGAGTCGTGAGTTCATGGAATGCCCTGCCAGTAGCAGTGGTGGACTCTCCCTCTTTATGGGCATTTAAGCGGGCATTGGATAGGCATATGGAGGATAATGGGCTAGTGTAGGTTAGGTGGGCTTGGATCGGCGCAACATCGAGGACCGAAGGGCCTGTACTGCGCTGTATTTTTCTATGTTCTATCTCAGTCCTAAATGACCTGTGTTGGACCCTGAGACTGTGTCCTCTGATTCTAGATTTTCTAATCAGGAAAAATGTCCCACATCTAGTCTGTCCAGTCCTGTTTGAATTTTATACGTTTCAATGAGATCTCCTCTCTATTTTCTAAACTCCAGTGAATACAGGCCCAGATGAACCAATTCTCCTAGAACACTTGTTATCCCCAGTACCAGCCGAGTGAATGTCGGCTGCACTCCCTCTATGGCAAGTATGGCACTTCCTTTGGTGTGGCAATGAAAACTGCACACAATATTCCTGGTATGGTCTCACCAAGACCCTGTAATTCTGCACAAAGACATTCCTGCTCCTGTACTCAAATTCTTTTGCTGCACCTTCGTGTTTGCTTTCAGTGACTGTTATACAAGGACACCCAGGTTCCTTTTATACATTACATTTTCAGATCTTTCACAATTTAAATAATAGTCTGCAATTCTGTTTTTCCTACTGAAATGGATGCTTCACATTTAGCATAAATCCATAATGACTTTATATAATCTTGTTTGGATTCTTGAAGTGCCCTATTATCCTTTAATTATAAACTTCAGCATTTTCCAACTGCTAATGTCCGACTAACCAGTCTATAATTCCCAGCTTTTCTCTCTGCCTCCTTTTTTAAATTGTGAGGTGACATTTGCCATCCTCCAATCTGATAGGACTGTTTCATAATCTACAGACTTTTGAAAGGTGACAACCAAAGCATGCACTATTGCTAGGGTCACCTCCTTTATACCCTGGGATGTGGATTATCAGGCCCTCAGAATCTATCAGCTTCTGTCCCATTATCAGTCCCATTAATTTCTCCAACACTTTTTCTATTCAATTTCTTTTTCCGCATTGGACCGTTGGTCACACCACATTTCTGGCAGGTTATTTGTGCCTTTTTCCATGAAGACAGAATTAAAGTAATTGTTTAAATGCTCCCCATTTTCTGCTCTCCATTCTCTTCTGTTTTGGACTGTAAAGAACACACATTTGCCTTCACTAATCTTTTTCTTTTTACAATCTTTTTCTTTTCACATAAACTTTTATAGATAGAACATAGAACTGTACAGCACAGAACAGGCCCTTCGGCCCACGATGTTGTGCCGAACATTTGTCCGAGCTTAAGTACCCAACCATGTACCTATCCAATTGCCGCTTAAAGGTCACCAAAGATTCTGACTCTACCACTCCCACAGGCAGTGCATTCCATGCCACCACCACTCTCTGGGTAAAGAACCCACCCCTGACATCTCCCCTATACCTTCCACCCTTCACCTTAAATTTATATCCCCTTGTAACACTCTGTTGTACCTGGGGGAAAAGTTTCTGACTGTCTACTCTATCTATTCCTCTGATCATCTTATAAACCTCTATCAAGTCACCCCTCATCCTTCTCCGTTCCAACGAGAAAAGGCCAAGCACGCTCAACCTATCCTCGTATGACCTATTCTCCATTCCAGGCAACATCCTGGTAAATCTTCTCTGCACCCTCTCCAAAGCTTCCACATCTTTCCTAAAGTGAGGCAACCAGAACTGCACACAGTACTCCAAATGTGGCCTAACCAAAGTCCTGTACAGTTGCAACATCACTTCACGACTCTTGAATTCAATCCCTCTGCTAATGAACGCTAATACACCCTAGGCCTTCTTACAAGCTCTATCCACCTGAGTGGCAACTTTCAAAGATCTATGAACATAGACCCCAAGATCCCTCTGTTCCTCCACCTTACTAAGAACCCTACCGTTAACCCTGTATTCCGCCTTCTTATTTGTCTTTCCAAAATGGACAACCTCACACTTGGCAGGGTTGAACTCCATCTGTCACTCCTCAGCCCAGCTCTGCATCATATCTAAGTCCCTTTGCAGCCGACAACAGCCCTCCTCACTATCCACAACTCCACCAATCTTCGTATCATCTGCAAATTTACTGACCCACCCTTCGACTCCCTCATCCAAGTTATTAATAAAAATTACGAACAGCAGAGGACCCAGAACTGATCCCTGCGGAACTCCACTTGTAACTGGGCTCCAGGCTGAATATTTACCATCTACCACCACTCTCTGACTTCGACCAGTTAGCCAGTTTTCTATCCAATTGGCCAAATTTCTCTCTATCCCATGCCTCCTGACTTTCCGCATAAGCCTACCATGGGGAACCTTATCAAATGCCTTACTAAAATCCATGTATACTACATCCACTGCTCTACCCTCATCCACATGCTTGGTCACCTCCTCAAAGAATTCAATAAGACTTGTAAGGCAAGACCTACCCTTCACAAATCCGTGCTGGCTGTCCCTAATCAAGCAGTGCCTTTCCAGATACTCATAAATCCTATCCCTCAGTACCCTTTCCATTACTTTACCTACCACCGAAGTAAGACTAACTGGCCTGTAATTACCGGGGTTATCTCTATTCCCATTTTTGAACAGGGGCACAACATTCGCCACTCTCCAGTCCCCTGGTACCACCCCCGTTGACAGTGAAGATGAAAAGATCATTGCCAACAGTACTGCAATTTCCTCTCTTGCTTCCCACATAATCCTCGGATATATCCCATCAGGCCCGGGGGACTTGTCTATCCTCAAGTTGTTCAAAATGTCCAACACATCTTCCTTCCTAACAAGTATATCCTCTAGCTTACCAGTCCGTTTCACACTCTCCTCTTCAACAATACGGTCCCACTCATTCGTAAATACTGAAGAAAAGTACTCATTCAAGACCTCTCCTATCTCTTCCGACTCAATACACAGTCTCCCACTACTGTCCTTGATTGGACCTAACCCCGTTCTCGTCATTCTCATGTTTCTCACATACGCATAAAATGCCTTTGGGTTATCCTTGATCCTATCCGCCAAAGATTTTTCATGCCCTCTCTTAGCTCTCCTAATCCCTTTCTTCAGGTCCCTTCTGGCTATCCTGTATCCCTCCACTGCTCTGTCGCTTTTATAGTTCGCTTTTATTTTCCTTGCAAATTTACTCTCATGCTATGTTTTCCTCCTTTAAGTCTCTGTACTCCTTTGTTGAATTCTAAATTGCTCCCAGTCTCCAGGTTTGCTTTTTTTTCTGCAACTTTACATGACTTCTCTCTGGAGGTATGATGGCATTGTTACTGAAAGATGAAATCAGTGGCATTGTGAGAAAGGATGCAATCCTTAAGTTATTTTGTCAGCCATGGTTGAACCACTTTCCTATTGTATTTTTTTTTCACGAGAAATGAATGTGTAATTGTTGGAATTATTGCATTCTTTAAATATTACTCAATGTCTGTCCATCATCAGTCTTTTAATCAGGTCACCCAATCTGTCATAACCTCTCATATTTTTGGAGTTTCCTTTGTTTAGATTTGGGACCCCAGTTTCAAATTTGCCAAACTTTCAAATCAGTTTGCCAGCCAACTGAGTTAACTAATCCCTGTAAATATATATTAAAGGCACCCTTGATCATTGCAGCATGCTTTTTACATGCATCCCTAATTTCCTGTCCTTTGCAGTACTACTGTATGGAGGTCAATAAACAACCCCACATAATGTTTTTGACCACTTATTCTTAGCTCCACCCAACTGTTTCTACTGCCAGATTTTCTGAGCTAGTATCCTTTCTCACAATGCCATGGATTTCATCTTTCAGTAACAATGCCATCACACCTCCTTTTCCTTTTTGCCTGTCCTTCCTAAGGATTGAAAACACTTGGATATTCAGGTCTCAGCCTTGGTCACCTTGTAGTCATGTCTGCATAATCACAATCATATTGTACCCATATGTGCTGTTCATATATCTGTTTTATTGCAAATGTCCCATGCATCCAGAAGTAGCACCCTTTACTTTTCTAGTTTTTTTTTTCATATTTTTACACATTTTAGACCATTATATATAAGGAGTGAATTAGGCCATTCGGCACATCAAATCTTCTCGCCATTCTATCATGGCTGATATATATCTCAACTCCATTTGTCTGCCTTCTCCCTATTATCCTTGATCCTCTCACTAATCCAGAACCTAACTATCTCTGTTTTAAAAACTCTCAACGACTTGGCCTCCATAGCCTTTAGTGACAATGAGTTCCACAGATTCCCTACCCCCTGACGGAAGAAATTGCTCCTCATCTCAGTTCTAAAGGGTCATCCCTTCATTCTGAGGCTGTGCCGTCAGGTCCTAGTTTCTCCTATTAGGGAAAACATCTTCTCCATATCCACTCTTTCTAGTCCTCTTGTGTTCTAAGTTTCAAAAGGATTCCCCCCCGCCCCCCACCAATCCTTCTAAACTTCATTGAGTACAGATCCAGGACCCTCAACCAGTCTTCGCATAACAAGCCCATCATTCATGAAAATGTCCTCTGGACCCCCTACAAACACATCCTTCTTTAGATACGGCATGCCAAACTGCTCACAATATTCCAAATGCGTTCTGGTCAGAACCTTGTACATCTCTTGAATTCTGGCCCGTTTAAAATGAATGCTAATTTGCCTTCCAAACTGCCAACTGAACCTGCTTGTTAACCTTAAAACCCTGAACTAATACTCCCAAGTACCTTTACGCTTCAGATTTCCAGATTTCTCATTTAGAAAATAGTTTACGTCTCTATTCATCCTACCAAAATGCATAACCTCACACTTGCCCACATTATGGGGCAGCACAGTGGCTCAGTGGTTAGCACTGCAGCCTCATAGCACCAGGGTCCCAGGTTCGATTCCAGCCTTGGGCAACTGTCTGTGTGGAGTTTGCACGTTCTCCCCGTGTCTGTGTAGGTTTCCTCTGGGTGCTCCGGTTTCCTCCCATGGTCCAAAGACGTGCAGGTCAGGTGAATTGGCCATAGTGTTAGGTGCATTAGTCAGAGGCAAATGAGTTTAGGTGGGTTACTCTTCGGAGGGTCGGTGTGGACTTGTTGGGCCGAAGGGCCTGTTTCCACACTGTAGGGAATCTAATCTAATCTATATTCCACCTGCCACTTCTTTGTCCACTCTCCTAACCTGTCCAAGTCCTTTTGCAGCCTCCATTATTCCTGGCCCTCCACCTATCTTGGTGCCATATTCAAACTTAACAACAATGCCTCAGTTCATTCTTCCAGATCATTAATGTATAATGTGAATAGTTATGGTCTCTGAGGAACTCCAATAGTCACCAATTGCCATTCTGAAAAAGACTCCCTTTATCCCCACTCTCTGCCTTCTGCCAGTCAGCCAATCCTCTATCTGTGCCAGTACCTTGTCCCTAACAGCATGTACTCTATTCTTATCCAGCAGCCTCCTGTACGGCACCTTGTCAAAACCCATTTGGAAATCCAAATAGATCACATCCACTGGTTCTCCTTTGTCTAAGCTGCTGGTCGCCTCCTCAAAGAATTCTAACAGATTTGTCAGGCATGATCTCCCCTTGACGAAGCCATGCTGACTCAGTCCTATTTTACTCATGCACTTCCAAGTACTCTGCAAACTCATCCTTATTAATGGACTCTAAAATCTTACCAATGACCGAGGTCAGGCTAACCAGGCTAAGGCTTCCTGTCTTCTGCCTCCTCACTTCTTAAACAGAGGTGTTAAATTCACCATTTTCTAGTTCTCTGGGATCCTCCCTAATTCCAGTGATCCTTGAAAGATCACCACAAATGCCTTTACAATCTCCTGAACTATCTCTTTCAGAACCTGGCATGTAGTTCATTCAGTCTTGGTGATGTATTCAACTTCACACCTTTCAGCTTCCCCATCACCTTCTCCTTAGTGATGGCCACTATACTCACCTCTGCCCTGACTCTCCTGAAGTTCGGGTATGCTGTTGCTGTCTTCCAGTCTGAAAACTGATGCAAAGTACCTATATAGTTCCTCCTGTGTTCCAGTTTGCTGCTTCCCCAGACTCATTTTCCAGGGGTCCAATGTCCACTCTTGTCTATCTCTTTGGTATCTAAAAATACATTTGCAATCTTCTTTTATATTACTAGCTAACGTATTCTCATATTTCATAATCTTCTCCCTTATTGCTTTTTGTGTTAACCATTGCTTTTTTTTAAGGCCTCATGCTTGTCACTATTCTTTACCACATTGGATGCCTTTTCTTTTGCTTTCATGCAGTCCCTGACTTCCTGTGTCATCCGTGGTTGCCCCATCCTCCCCTTGTTTGGCTCTTCCTCCTCAGGATGAATTTCTATTGCACTTCCCGAATCACCTTCAGAAACTCCTGCCGTTGTTGCTCCACTATCCTCCCTGATAGGCTCTCCCTCGAAGTCAACTCTGGCCAGCTCCTCCCTCATGTCTTTCTACTTGCATTACTCAATTGTAATACCGACTAGGAGAAAGTGAGGACTGAAGATGTTGGAGATCAGAATCGAAAGTTGTGACGCTGGAAAAGTATAGTAGATCAGACAGTATCTGAGGAGTAGGACAATCGACTTTTCATACATTCCTGATGAAGGACTTATGCCTCAAACATCGATTCTCCTGCTCCTCGGATACTGCCTGATGTGCTGTGCTTTTCCGGGGCCACACTTTTCAACTCAGTTGTAATACCGTTAATTCTGCTTTCGCCTTCTCCCTCTCAAACTGCACAGTGAATTCTATCACATTATGGTCACTGATCCCAAGGGCTTTCTTTACCCAAGCTCCCTAATCAGATCTGCCTCATTACACATCACCAAATGCAGAATTCCCCAGATATTCCATAAATTCCTTTTCTTGAGATCTACTAATAAACTTTATATTTCCAGTCCACCTGCATATTGACGTCCCCCATGATTTTGTAATAGTGTATTTCTTTTCTATCACCTGATTTATTTTCTCTCCCACATCCAAATTACTGCTAGGAGGCCTGTACACCACTCCCAACACAGTTGTTTTTCCTTCGCAGTTCCTTAATTCTACCCACACAGAATCTCTGCCTTCTGACTCTGCATAACTTGCTATCAATTTAATGTAATTTCTTACTAACAAGGCAACCCTGCACCCCGTCCATCTGCCTGTCATCTCGATTAGACATAATTCTTGGATATTTAGTTCCCACCCCTAATTCCCTGCAGACATGTCTCTGTGATACCTTCAACATCATACCTGCTAATTTAGTTCAGCATTACAAGTTCATTTACCTTGTTTCTTGTACTGCGGGTATTTAAGTATAGCACCTTCAGTCCTGCGTTGACTGCTCCCCTTCCCCTGGTTGTCCCATTATCTGCTGTCCATTCCATCAGTGCAGCTCTCTTTGTTTCCCCAGTACTGGTGCCAATGTCCCTTGAATTCAAACCCATTTCTCCCACACCAGTCTTTGAGCTATGCGTTTGCCTCTTCAATTTTGTTGACCCTGTGCCAATTTGCTCGTGGCTTGGGCAGTAATCAGGAGATTATTACCTTTTTGGTTCTCCTTTTTAATTTAGCCCCTAGCTGCTCAGATTCCCTCAGCAGAATGTCTTTCCTCTTTCTACCTGTATCATTGATGGACCAGTGCAAGTGGATCTTTCGCCTCCATGTCCAAGATCCTCTGCAGCCCAGACGAGATATTCTGAAGCCAGGCACCAGGCATAGCCTTCAGGACTCTTGGTCCTGGCGACAGAGGACAGTGTCTATTCCCCTCATTATGCTTTCCCTGATTACAACTACATTTCTCTTTTTTTTCTCTCCTCTTGAAAGTTTTCCTGCACCATGTTCACCCTCTCTCTCCACTGAGGGATGTACTATGACACTAGTTGTTGCTTCCCCTATTTCTCCTGATTTTCTACTTTTGCTTTTTACTCTTTCTACCTTTCATTATCCATCTTTGTTTCCCTCGTTCCTGTATCCCTGCTCAGACTCCCATTCCCCCACTAGACTAAATCTGAAGTGAATGTGAAGATAATGGTCCCTGTCTTACTGAGTTGTGATATGGCCATCTTATTCAAAATCCGTCCCAGTATTTGAGGGATTGAAATTCCTCCCTCCTCCACCACTCCTCAAGGCGAGCATTCGACTGACCTATCCCATTGCTGCTCTCACTAACATGTGGGACTGGAGTAATCCTGAGATTACTGCCTTTTGAGGTCGGGCTTTTTAAATATTTCCTATCTTGCAATATTGTGAATTAAAACAATTAAAGGATGTTCATCTGATGAACTAGCTTGTAATAGAGGTCTACTTGGGTGACAGTATCTTTTGTTTTATGTCTGCTTTGAACTATCAAATATTAACTTTTCTCAATGAGTCAGTTGTGTTGAGAAGGCTCCTGAACATCTGGCTTAATGCCCAAAACACATCATGGGCCGCAACAATATAGAGAATGCAGGCAATATTAGCAGTGAAGGAAGTATGCTACAGTGGGAAAACATTGCTTACAATCTATTACAAATCAATTTAATTGGGGGCGGATGGGACTAGGAAAGTGAACAAGGTGGAAGATCTGTGATAGGTGGAGGCAGGAGAAATTAAATGGCCAGAAATTTCATAGTGCAAGAAGGGCTTATGCCCGAAACGTCGATTCTCCTGCTCCTTGGATGCTGCCTGACCTGCTGCGCTTTTCCAGCAACACATTTCCAGCTCTGATCTCCAGCATCTGCAGACCTCACTTTCTCCTCAAACATCTCTCCTCAGCTCAGTCATAAATGGCCTACCCCATATCCTTAGATTGTGACCCCTGGTTCTGGATTCCTTGACCATTGGGAATATCCTTCCTGTGTTTACCTGTGTCATCCTGTTAGAATTTTATAGATCTCTCTGAGATTCTCCTCATTCCTCGAAATCTAAGTGAATATAATCCTAACCTTTTCAGTCCCTCCTCAAACATCAGTCCTGCCACCCCAGGAATCAATCCAGTAAACCTTTGTTGCATTTCCTCCAAAGCCAAAATATCTTCCCCGGATAAAGAGATACTCCAGGTACAATCTCACCAAGGCCCGCACAAATCCAGTAAGACATCCTTACTCCTGTACTTGAATCCTCCCAATCCAACTAGTTATCTTGCCCTGCCTTCACCATATAACCCTGCACATTCTTTCTTTTAAGATGCTCATCCAATTCCTTCTTGGAAATCTTGATTGAAACTCTCTCCCTTACGCTCTAAGGCCACATACACCAAACTCCAACCACTTGCTGTATTTAAAAAAGTTTCTCCTGGTGAGTTCCTTGCTTTTTTCACAAATGCCTTTAAGTTCAAGTCCTCTAGTTCTTGATCCTTTCATCCGTGGGGACAGTTTCTCTTGATCTATATTATCTACCATGTTAATTATGTTGTTAAGGCACATAGATCGAAGGCGTTATTAAATTAAGTACTTAGAGCAATTATCTAGAGAGAGAGACTCAACCACGGCCAGTGGGTGAGTTGGAACCAGGGTGCGTCATCATCCCACAAAGCTTCACCAGCTGACTTAGGGTAGCAGAGAATGACAACCTGAAGGTGTATATTGGATACTAAGACCCTTAACCCAAATGCAAAATGTCAGGATCTGATTTCTCACTAATGTTCTCTGATGTCCAATGATCGTTGAATAAATTAAGTGGATCTGTGGATAGGAGTTACGCCCCCCCCCCCCCCCCTCCCCAAGAAAAATCAAGTTATAGATTTGGTACTGTCCCTTCTGACAAAAAGCAGATGCAAAATATGGACACTGAGGAAAATTTGGAACTTCTGCCAAGCTTTATAGATGGAATTTACCAGAAAGATGATTTATTAGATCCATGCCAGACATGGTCAGATTTTGAAAGACATACCTTAGAGAAATATAGAACATAGAACATAGAACATAGAAGAATACAGCGCAGTACAGGCCCTTTGGCCCTCGATGTTGCGCCGATCCAAGCCCACCTAACCTATACTAACCCACTATCCTCCATATACCTATCCAATGCCCGCTTAAATGCCCATAAAGAGGGAGAGTCCACGACTGCTACTGGCAGGGCATTCCATGAACTCACGACTCGCTGAGTGAAGAACCGACCCCTAACTTCAGTCCTATATCTACCCCCCCTTAATTTAAAGCTATGCCCCCTTGTAATACCCGACTCCATACACGGGAAAAGGTTCACACTGTCAACCCTATCTAACCCCCTAATCATCTTGTACACCTCAATCAAGTCACCCCTAAACCTTCTTTTCTCTAATGAAAACAGCCCCAAGTGTCTCAGTCTTTCCTCATACGATCTTTCTACCATACCAGGCAACATCCTGGTAAACCTCCTCTGCACCCGTTCCAGTGCCTCCACATCCTTCCTATAGTATGGCGACCAAAACTGCACACAATATTCCAGATGCGGCCGCACCAGAGTCTTATACAACTGCATCATGACCTCAGGACTCCGGAACTCAATTCCTCTACCAATAAAAGCCAGTACGCCATATGCCTTCCTCACCGCACTATTTACCTGGGTGGCAACTTTCAGAGATCTGTGTACATGGACACCAAGATCCCTCTGCTCATCCACACTACCAAGTATCCGACCATTAGCCCAGTAACCCATCTTTTTGTTATTCTTCCCAAAGTGAATCACCTCACACTTAGCTACATTGAATTCCATTTGCCACCTTTCTGCCCAGCTCTGCAGCTTCTCTATATCCTGCTGTAACCTGCCACATCCTTCCTCACTGTCAACAACTCCTCCGACTTTCGTATCATCCGCAAACTTGCTCACCCAACCTTCTAACCCCTCTTCCAGGTCATTTATAAAAATGACAAACAGCAATGGTCCCAAAACAGATCCTTGCGGAACACCGCTAGTGACGGCACTCCATGAAGAAACTTTGCCATCAACTACTACCCTCTGTCTTCTTCCATCCAGCCAATTCCTAATCCAAACCTCCAGCTCACCCTCAATGCCATATCTCCGTATTTTCTGCAGTAGCCTACCATGGGGAACCTTATCAAACGCCTTACTAAAATCCATATATACCACATCTACTGCTTTCCCCTCATCAACCTCCTTCGTCACCTTTTCAAAGAATTCAATAAGGTTTGTGAGGCACGACCTGCCCTTCACAAATCCATGCTGACTATCCTTGATCACATTATTCCTATCCAGATGTGCATAAATCCTATCCCTTACAATTCTCTCTAAGACTTTGCCCACAACAGAAGTGAGACTCACCGGCCTATAGTTACTAGGGTTATCCCTACTCCCCTTTTTGAACAAGGGAACCACATTTGCTATCCTCCAGTCTTCTGGCACTACTCCTGTAGACAAAGAGGACATAAAAATCAAGGCCAATGGCTCTGCAATCTCCTCCCTTGCTTCCCAGAGAATCCTAGGATAAATGCCATCAGGCCCAGGGGACTTATCTATTTTCACCTTTTCCAGGATTTCCAAAACCTCTTCTCTACATACCTCAAAGCCATCCATTCTACTTATTTGTGTCTCAGTATTCACATCGACGACAATGCCCTGTTCCTGAGTAAATACTGAAGAAAAGTATTCATTCAGTGTCTCCCCAATCTCTTCCGCCTCCACACGCAACTTCCCACTACTATCCTTGACTGGACCTATTCCTACCCTAGTCATTCTTTTATTCCTAACATACCTATAGAAAGCCTTAGGGTTTTCCCTAATCCTACCGACTAAGGACCTTTCATGTCCCCTCCTTGCTGCTCTTAGCTCTCTCTTGGAAGTTAACATTAATTAAGGAAGATAAAGTGGTGAAGGAGACCGATGGGACACTTGCATAGAGTTGAAGAACAGGGAATTGTATAAACACTTGATTTGGCCACACTGTATGCAGTCCTAGAATCCACATGAGAGGAGGGATGGGAGAGCGCTGAACAGGGTGCAGAGGAGATTTACCAGAATGTTGCCTGGAGAGTTTCAGTTATGAAAGAATATTGGACAGACTGGAGTTGTTTTCTTTAATGCAGAAAAGATTGAAATGGGACATGATTGAGATGTATGAAATTATGAGGAAGCAGAAACCCTTTATAATATTTAAGAAGTATTTAGATGTATGTTTGCAATGTAAAGATGTACAAGGCGATGCTGCAAGTGGGATTAGAATAGTTAGGTGGTTGTTTTTGACTAACACAGACTCAATGAGCCAAAGGGCTTTTTTTCTGTGCTATTGACCTTTGACTCTTTAACTGTGTACAAAGTTGTAGAAATTCAAACTGAAGATTTGTGATGCAGTATTCCCTTTTTAAATTACTGGGTTGTGCTAAATTACAACACATTGACAGGCTCCTGGTTTCAATGGATTTGGCGTGTCAGAATTGGATTCTCTGGATCAGATGTTGGATGGTTAAAAAATAAAGTCCTCAGAAAGCCACTAGTTCAATTATTGCCACTGCACGAACACGACCTTTGTGGCTTTTCAGAGGCAAGAAAAGAATGAGACACAAAAGGAGAGAGACTGAAGGTAATTCTGGGCAGTTGATAAACAGTTAAATGAACCCCAGGAATTCCCATGGAATGGTCAACAGGCAGTCAGATGTGAATCTGAATATCATTCCATTGTAAAAAGCGAAGCAGCACAGCCTTCCACGGAGCTTCGTGACATAGAAAGCTCGGGAAGTGAAAATGATGATATTGACAGTACAGTCTTGAATATAAGAAGCTCCAAACTGATATTGAGTGTACTCGCCACAGAGTGGTTTAGTAGAGCCCTATTGGGCAGTGGTTGCATATCAACCAACAGTGATGGGATTGAGTTGATTGAAATGGTATTTTGATTCATTCAGTCGCAATTGCAATAATTTCAAAGTATATGAAAGTTCCACTTGACGATGATGACAAAATGAGGTTACTGAACAGATTGGTTATTCCATGCAGAATGGATGGAGTTGCTCACTATATTATCAGTGCTGGCTCATGAGACACTGCTGCTCTCCTGTGTCATCAGGGGTAGTCAATCAAGCAGAATCAACGACAGGCTAAAGGTGTCTTCAGATGACTGACGAGCCCAATTTTGGATTCACAGGTTTTCTGCATTGGGAATGTAACATTGTGTGGGGAGATGGAAATTGAGCACTAGATTAGCTTCTTTCCTCTTCCTCTGCCGCTACTGTTTCAGCTCACACTGAGTGCCTTGTTCCTCCTGGATCTGGAAGTATCATGATGAGTTCTCAGTGGTGTCAGTGACCCCATTTTTGCGAGCCACCTTGAGTGTATCCCCATATTCCTTTTCTGTTGGGAATTGGCCACTGGTGAGCTTGGAGAAGGGAGCCCACAATGGCAGATGGTGGATTTTAAGTTCAGTGGAAGTCTGGAGTTGAGTCAGATGATGATGATGAAACTGTTGCTGATTGTTGGAAAACTCCATCTGGTTCACTCATCTTATCCCTGGGGTGGGGGAGTCCAGAACTAGAGGGCATAGGTTTAAGGTGAGAGGGGAAAGATATAAAATAGATCTAAGGGCAACATTCTCATTCAGAGGGTGGTGCGTGTATGGAATGTGCTGCCAGAGGAAGTGGTGGAGGCTGGTACAAATGTTGTCATTTAAAAGGCACCTGGATGGGTATATAAATAGGAAAGGTTTAGAGGGATATAGGCCAAGTGCTGACAAATGGGACTAGATTAGGTTGGGATGTCTGGTCGGGATGGACATGTTGGACCGAAGGGTCTGTTTCCATGCTGTACATCTCTGTCTCTGTGACTCTATGTCCTTTAGAGAAGGAAATCTGCCATCCTTACCTGGACTGGCCCTACATGTGATTCCAGCTGAAAATGTGTTGCTGGAAAAGCACAGCAGGTCAAGCAGCATCCAAGGAGCAGGAGAATCGACGTTTCGGGCATGAGCCCTTCTTCAGGAATGAGCCTTATTCCTGAAGAAGGGCTCATGCCCGAAACGTCGATTCTCCTGCTCCTTGGATGCTGCCTGACCTGCTGCGCTTTTCCAGCAACACATTTTCAGCTCTGATCTCTAGCATCTGCAGTCCTCACTTTCTCCTACATGTGATTCCAGACTTACAACAATGTGGTTTACTCTTACTGCCCTCTGGGCAATTAGGAATGAGCAATAAATGCTGGCCTGGCCAGTAACACCCACATTCCAAAGCAAACAACAAATAAATACGCCAGGACTTTGACATTACAGAGATGCCAGTGGTCAAAGGCATATTGTTGCAATATTGATGTGCTGCTAGACCTCTTCATTGATGCTATTCCCTTAGGGGAAGAGGCTGCTGTAACAGGGTAGTGCTGCTTGTGCGTGAGGGATACTCAGTTGTCCCAGGGAGGTTGGTGGAGGACCTTTTGTCATGGTGATGTTTAAGAAGAAACCAGATATCGTACACATGGTTTTGAAAGGTTCATGCATCCATTGAGCATCCCGTGCACAGTGGTCGTCTGCAGACTGAGGGAGGTGGGAGACCCTGCGGGTCAGTTTGTCTTTGCCCAGACGTGTCCAACATTGAAGAGCTTTCTGTCCCAGTGATACTGGATGCTGATGCTGGGTGGTCAGTCGTCTTGGATTGGGGATTGTTGAAGAAGATAGGAATGATTCACACAATGTGGTCTTACCACAGTTTGGATGCAAACCTTGTCAGTTTGAGAGCCTGCACTCAGATTAGCAACGAGTCTCAAACTTACAGATCAAAATGTTGAAGTCGGTTACCCCCACACAGGAAAAGTGAAAAATGATTCCCCGACCTCTCTTTCAGCTCTGGATTTGTGTTTCACTTTGTTTACAGAATGAGGATATCACCAACCTTTACTGTCCATTCTCAGATGGTAAAGTTACTTGTAAGCTGCCTTCTTGAACTACTGCAGTTCATGGCTGCAGGTCGACCTGCAATATTATTGGGCAGGCATTCTAGGAGTTTGATCCAGTGACTGAAGGAACAATAATATATTTCCAGATCAGGGTGGTGAATGACTTGGAGGGGAACTTGCAGGTTGTGGTGTTCCCATTTATTTGCTGCCCCTGTCCTAGGAGAGTGAGCAAATGAGTGGCAGATGCGCCCTTCTCTTACTCAGTAGCCTCCTGTGCGACAACTCGTCAAAGACCTTCTTGAAGTCCAGATAGATAACATCCATTGGCTTTCCTTGTTATTTTCCAGTGGCCCAATGTCCACTTTTGCCCCTTATATATCTAAAGAAACTCTTACAGTCTTCCTTTATATTTCTGGCTAGCTTACCCTCATATTTAACCTTCTCCCTCCTTTTTATTTGTTGCCCTGTGTTGGTCTGTGTAAGCTTCCCAATCCTCTGATTTCCCACTGCCCTTCACCACATTATAAGCTTTCCCTTTTGTTTCTATGCTATCCCTGACTTCCGTGGTCAGCCAGGATTACCTCATCCTCCCAGCACCAGGCTTCTTTTCCCTTGGGATGAATCAATGCTGTTTCTCCTGAAATACTCCCAGAAACCCCTGCCATTGCTGTTCCACTCGCCTCCTCTCCCAGACAATTCTACCAGCTCCTCCCTCATGCCTCTGGAGTTTTCTTTATTCAGCTGTAATACCATTACTCAGATTCTATCCTCTCCCTCTCAAATTGCAGAGTAAATTCAATCATATTATGATCACTGTCTCCTCAAGGTTCCTTCACCTTAAGCTCCCTTATCAAATCTGTCTCATTGTACAACATTAAATCCATTATTGCCTGTTTCCTGGTGGGATTCACCACATGCTGCTCCAAAAAGCCATTTCCAAAACATTCCACAAATTTATTCTCTTGCAATCCACTACCAACCTGATTTTCCCAGTTCACCTGCAGATTGAAATCCTCCATGATCACTGTCACTTTGCCTTTCCTATACAGCTTTTCTGTCTCCTGGTATATCTTGTGCCCCAGATCCTAGTTACTGTTTGGAGGCCTGTACATAACTCCAACTATGGTTATTTACCTTTGCGGTTCCTCAATTCTACCCACACTGATTCTACATCATCTGACCCTACTTTGTTTCTTACCATTGATTAAATTTCATTTTTTACTAATAAGGCAACCCCACTCCTTCTGCCCACCTGCCTATCTTTTTGATAGGATGTATATCTTTCAACACTGAGTTCTCCAATTTCAAGTAATCTTCCCACCCAGCCCCCGACTGCCTTTGTAGCCCTGCCTCCTCCCTTCTATCCCTCCTCCCGAGCCTTCCTTCCAGCAACCAACTGGATTCAATAATCCCATTGATCAACCAGGTCATACCCACCACCTGCATTTGTCTATCATGACCTTACAAATTCCACCTCCCTCTTTATCTGCAGCTCCCCCTACCCTCAACCCCCCCATTCCGGAAGAAGGGTTATACCTGAAACATTGACCCCTCCACCTCCTGATGCTGCCTGTCTTGCTGTGTTCTTCTAGCCTTCTGCTGTCCACTTTGGATTCCAGCATCTGCAGGTTTTTTTGTCTCTTGGTGATGGACATTGAAATCCCCCTCTGAGTACATTCTGCATCCTAACATTGACTGATTTTTGAAGTATTTTTAAAATAAAGCAGGAAATGATAGTGTTAAGGTTAGCTAAGGCTGGATTAAAGAATGAGTGGAGGGTAAGGTATTTCTTGATTGGGTGTGTCTTGCTGAAAAAAGGCTGAAAGCAAATCCGGGAACATCCTTCTCGAATTCCAAAGAGAAAGTCTTATGCGTTTTTGTGATGCGAGGGGAGGTTCGATGGAATTTGAGCAATTTATTATCGAGAAGGTTTGCGGACCTTTAAATATTTAATCTTAGACATTAATCAGAATATATTGGGAGAAACTTAGTTCAATGAGCTTACTTCAAAAGTGTAACTTGTATCTGAATGAGCTGAGTTAGGTCCTCACAGAAAGATGATTTCACATCCAGGGAAGAAACAGACTCATTGGGAAGTTTGATCAGTCAGTTAAGCTGGGTGTGCACTCAGACGGGACTGAGGCCAGTGATGATGTATTGAAAATGGTGAAACTGGTAACAATTGAGTAACAAAAACAGGCAATACTGCAGAAACTCAGCAGATCTGACAGCAACTGCAGAGAGAGAACATGAATATTTTGAGTCAAATATGACTACCTCAGAACAATTGAGGAAGTTTTGAGAATGAATAGCATATTTGGGAAATTAAAAGGAGAGAAATCTCCACCCACAATTCCATGGATTGGCCAGATGGGCACGTCAATGATAGATGGAATTTAACCCTGGTAAATGTGAATTGATTCATTTTGGAAGATGTAATAAGACAAGGGAATACTCAATGAATGGCAGGACACTACAAAGCTCAGAGAAACAGAATGTTTATCCACAGATCCCTGAAGGTGGGAAGATAGTTTGATAGGATAGTTTAGAAGGCGTACATAAGACTTGCTTTTATCAGTTGAGACTTTGTATTTGGAAAGGCAAGGGTTGATTAGAGACAGTTAACATGGCTTTATGCATGGGAAATCATACAACATAAAGCATAGAACAGTACAGCACAGTAAAGGCCCTTCGCCCTCAGTGCTGTGCTGGCCATCCATCCAACTCTAAGGTCAGACCAACCTACATCCCCTTATTGTACTAACTTCCATCCAAGAGTCTTTCCAAGAGTCGCTTAATGTCTCTGACTCTACTCCCACCGCTGGCAGTGCATTCCACACACCCACCACTCTCTGTGTAAAGAACCTACCTCTGACATCTCCCCTATACCTTCCTCCAATCACCTTAAAATGGACATTTCAAACCTGGGAAAAAGTCTCTGGCTATTCTGGCTATTCACTCTATCTATGCCTCTCATCATCTTGTCACTGTTATCAAGTCACCTCTCATCCTTCTTTGCTCCAATGAGAAAGCCCCAGCTCCCTCAATCTTTCTTCATAAGAAATGCCCTCCAGTCCAGACAGGATCCTGGTAAATGTCCTCTGCACCCTCTCCAAACCTTACACATCATTGCTATAATGAGGCAACTAGAACTGAACACAATATTCCAAGTGTGATCTAACCAGGACTCTATAGAGCTGCAGCATAACCTTGCGGCTCTTAAACTCAATCCCCCTGTTAATGAAAGCCAACAGACCATATGTCATCTTAACAACCCTATCAATGTGGATAACAACTTTGAGGGATCTATGTACGTGGACCCCCACGTCCCTCTGTTCCTCCACACTGCCAAGAATCCTGTCCTTAACCCTGCATTCTGCATTGATATTTGATCTTCCAAAGTAAATTACTTCACACTTTTCCAGGTTGAACTCCATCTACCACTTCTCAGCCCAGCTCTGCATCCTGTCAATGTCTCATTGCAACCTACAACACCTGTCCACATTATCCACAACTCCACAAACCTTCATGTCATCGGCAAACTTACTAACCCACCCTTTCACTTCCTCATCTAAGAAATTTCTAAAAATCACAAAACACATATCAATCTGTTTCTTGCTGTCCTCAGAAACATCAAGGTCCCCCTCAGTAGTGAACACGACTAGCAATGTATTTATTAAGGACCTCTGCCCTGTTTCCTCTGACTCCAGGCACAAGTTCCCTCCACTGTCTCTGATCAGCCCTACCCTCATGCTGTCCATCCTCTTGTTTGTCACATAAGTGCAGAAAGCCTTCGGGTTTTCCTTAATCCTATCCGCTAATGCTTTCTCCTACCCCCTTCTAGCTCTCCTAAGTCCATTCTTCAGTTCCTTTCTGGTTACCTTGTAACCCTCTGGGGCCCTGCCTGATCCTTGCTTCCTTAGTCTTAAGTAAATTTCCTTCTCCCTGTTGACTAGACATTCCATATCCCTTGTCACACAAGGTTCCTTCACCCGACCATCCCTTCCATGGACAAACCTATCCAGCACACACAAATACTCCCTAAACAACTCCCACATTTCTGTCATGCATTTCCCTAAGAACATCTGTTCCTAATCTAGGTGCCCCAGTTCCTGTCTCATAGCATTGTAATTCACCCTGCCCCAATTAAATACTTGCCCATATCATTTGCTCCTATCCCTCTCCATGAGTACAGTAAAGATCAGGGAATTGTGATCATTATCACCAAAATGCTCTCCCACCGAGAGATCTGACACCTGGCCTGGTTCATTGCCAAGCACCAAATCCAATATGGCCTCACCTCTAGTTGGTGTATCTACATATTGCATCAGGAACCCTTCCTGGACACACTTGACCAAAATTACTCCATTTCAAACTATTTGAACTGACTAGGTTCTAATCAATATTAGGGAAGTTGCAGACACCCATGGCAAAACCCTATTACTTCTACACATTTCCAAAATCTGCCTCCCAATCTGCTCCTCTGTGTCTCTGTTGCTATTGGGAGGCCTGTAGAAAACTCCCAAAAAGGTGGCTGCTCCTTTCCTGTTTCTGATCCCCACCCACACTGACTCTGTAGACAAACCCTCCTTGCCACCCTCCCTTTCTGCAGCTATGATACTATCCCTGATTAGCAAGGCCACTCTCCCACATCCTTTATCTTCCCCCTCTTCCTTTTGAAAGATCCAAACTCTGGAACATCCAGCTACCATTCCTCTCCGTGATATCCATATGGCCCAAACATCATAGTTCCAAATACTGATCCAGGCTCTAAGTTCGTCACCATTATTCCTTAATATTTCTTGCATTAAAATAGACAGACTTCAACCCATCACACTGACTGCATCTTTTCCTTATAAAGTGCCTATCCCTCCTCACAAACTCTCTGCATGCAGTATCTGGCTGTTCACTACTTGCTCCATCATCTGGTGTGCAGCTCACATCCCCCACCCCCGCTGCCAATCTTGTTTAAACCCTCCTGAAGAGCTTGAGTAAACGACCTGCTCAGGATATTGATACCCCTCTAGTTCAGATGCAACCTGTCTTCCTTGTACAAGTCCCACCTTCCCCAGAAGGCACCCCAATGATCCATGCATCTGAAGCCCTCCCTCCTACACCAGCTCTACAGCTGTACTCACTCTCTATTCCTCACCTCACTAACACGTGGCAGTGGTAGCAATCTTGAGATTACTCCTCTGCTTGTCCTGCTTTCTAGATTCCAACCTAACTCCCTTTATTCTCTTTTCGTGTTCCCCTCCCATTTGCTACCTATGTCACTAGTACCGATGTGTACCATGACTTCTGGCTGCTCTCTCTCCCCCTTAAGGTTCCTGTAGATGCAATCAGAGACATCCCTGACCCTAGCAGTCAGGAGGCAACACACTATCCGGGACTCCTGCTCGCGACCATTAATATCTCCTGTCTGTTCTCTCATGATTGAATCGCCTATCACTGTTGCTCTCCTGTTCTCCTCCATTCCACAGAGGCAGGCTCAATGCGAGAGACCTGGTTATCCCCCTCTCAACAGTATCCAAAATGGTATACATGTTATTGAGGGGAACAGCCACTGTCTGCCTATTCCCTTTCCCTCTCCTGAGGTCACCCAGCTACCTTTGTCCTGTAACTCGGGTGTGACTACCTCCCTATGATCCCTCTCTATCACCCCTTCAGCCTCCTGAATGATCCGAAGTTCATCCAGTTCCAATTCCCGAACACGGTCTGTGAGGAGCTGGAGTTTGGTGCACTTCTCACAGGCAAAGTTAGCAGGGCCACCAGTAGTGACCCTTAACTCCTATATACCTTCAGGAGGAGCATGCAACTGCACTGGCCTCCATCCCCTTTGCTTTAAATCATGTCTCACAAACTTGAGTTTTTGAAGAAGTAACAAAGAGGGTTGTAGAGGGCAGAGCGGTGGGCATGATCTACATTGACTTCAGTAAGGCATTTGACAAGAATCCTCATGGTAGGTTGGTTAGCAAGGTTAAATCACACAAAATACAGGGAAAACCTAGCCATATAAATACAGAACTGGCTCAAAGGTAGAAGACAGAGGGTGATGGTGGAGGGATTGTTTTTCAGACTGGAGGCCTGTGACTAAAGAATGTGCCACAAGGATCGGCGCTGGGTCCACTGCTTTTCGTCATTTTGGTCACAAAACCAGGAAGGCAGATTATTGTCTAAATGGTGGCAGTTTAGGAAAAGGTGAAATGCAACGAGATGGGAAAGCAAATCCTAGCGGGGTTTATACACTTGATTCCTGAAGAAGGGCTTATGCCTGAAATGTCGATTCTCTTTCTCCTTTGATGCTGCCTGACCTGCTGCGCTTTTCCAGCAACACATTTTTAAGCTTTATACACTTAATGGTAAATTCCTAGGGAGTGTTGCTGAACAAAGAGACCTTGGAGTGCAGGTTCATAGCTCCTTGAAAGTGGAGTCACAGGTAGATAGGATAGTGAAGAAGGCGTTTGGTATGCTTTCCTTTATTAGTCAGCGTATTGAGTACAGGAGTTGGGAGGTCATGGTTACAGCTGTACAGGACATTGGTTAGGCCACTGTTGGAATATTGTGTGCAATTCTGGTCTCCTTCCTATCGGAAAGATGTTGTGAAACTTGAAAGGGTTCAGAAAAGATTTACAAGGATGTTGTGAGGATTTGAGCTACAGGGAGAGGCTGAACAGGCTGGGGCTGTTTTCCCTGGAGCGTCGGAGGCTGAGGGGTGATCTTATAGAGGTTTATAAAATCATGAGGGGGCACGGATAGGGTAAATAGACAAGGCCTTTTCCCTGAGGTCGGGGAGTCCAGAACTAAAGGGCAAAGGTTCAGGGTGAGAGGGGAAAGATATAAAAGAGACCTAAAGGGCAACCTTTTCACACACAGGGTGGTACGTGTATGGAATGAGCTGCCAGAGGATGTGGTGGAGGCTGATACAATTGCAACATTTAAGAGGCATCTGGATGGGTATATGGATAGGAAGGGTTTGGAGGGATATGGGCCGGGTGCTGGCAGGTGGGACTAGATTGGGTTGGGATATCTGGTCGTCATGGACGGGTTGGACCGAAGGGTCTGTTTCTGTGCTGTACATCTCTGTGACTCTGTGACCTGAGTGTCAGTCGCTGAAGGTTGGCATGCAGGTGCAGTGCGGAAAGTTAATGACATGCTTCCTTCATAACGAGAGGATTTGTGTATCAGAGTAGGGATGTCTTGCTGCAGTTCTGCAGGGCCTTGGTGAGGCCACACCTTGAGTGTTTTATGCAGTTTTGGTCTCCTAGTCTGAGGAAGGACATTCCTTCTATTGAGGGGGTCCAGCAAATTCCCAGAATGGTGTATGAGAAAGTACTTGGTTGACTGGGCTTGTACTCACTAGAATTTAGAAGAATGAGGGGAATCTCCGAGAAACATATAAAATCCTGATGGGACTGGACAGGCTAGATGTGGGAAGAATGCTCCTGGTGTTGGGGAAATTCAGAACCAAGGTTCACAGTCTGAGCATAAGGGGTAAGCCATTCAGGATTGACATGAGGAAGAATTTCTTCTCGCAGAGAGTAGTGAAGCTGTGGAATTCTCTCCCACGAGAAGTTGTTGGGATCCGTTCATTAGATAGATTCAAGAGGGAGCTGGATGTGGCTCTTGCGGCTAAAGGGATCGAGGGGTACGGGGAACGGGCAAAATGGGATACTGAGATTGCATGATCAGCCACGATCCATATTGAATGATGGCTTAAAGAGCTGCCTCTATTTTCTATGTTTCTGACTTCAACTTTAACTGTGATTCTTTTATTCGCCAACATTACACAAGTACTGTAATCCTGACTGAGTTTAGAACGGCACCTGAAATCAAATTAAGATTGAGAGATTGGTTTGTAGTGTGATTAACTTGCATGTGCTAGAAACTGCATATATGAATGAACAAGACACTGTTCTGTTTGCCAAAACGAATTTGCCCACACACTACAGGAGCAAATTACTGCAGATGATGGAACCTATACTGGAAACAAAAACTGCTGGAGATCACAACGGGTCAGGCAGCATGCATGGGGAGAAATCAAACTAATGTTTCAACTTTAGACGACTCTTTATCAAAGCTGAAGTGAAGTGTGGAGGAGGCAACAATAGGAGGGTGGAGTGCTGGAGGAGAAAGGATGTTGATTGTTAAGATTAAGTGATTGGAATGTGAGAATGGCACAAAAATGGTGTGTCTACCTGCCAGACTAGAAAGAACAGATAGTCCCACTGAAGTGTGGGGGGAGGGGAGAGAGCTCTTGGTGACAGAGAATGTCCTGGGCCATCTCCATCACCAAACCCTAACCACCCGACATCTGGAGGAAGTCTCATCTTCTGCCTTGGATCCCTCCAACCACATGAGATCAATGTCGATTTCACCAGTTTTCTCATCTCCGCTCCCCCACCTTATCCTCGGTCCAATCCTCCAATTCAGCACCGCCCTCTTGAACTGTCTTTCCTGTCATTCTTCCTTCCCACCTATCTATCCCGTCCCAATCACCTTCACCCCCACCTTCATCTGCCTATCGCATTCCCAGCTACCATGCCCCTCCCATTTATCTCTCAGCCCCCTTGCCCATCCCCCTTCTTGATGAAGAGCTAATGTTCAAACCGTCAACTCTCCTGTTCCTCGAATGCTGCCTCTCTGTCTGGGCTTTTCCAGCGCCACACCTTTTGGCAGAGAATGTAACCAGCAAAGCTAAAAGGAAGGGAAGAAATGGATTCACAATCTGAAGGTGTTGAACTTGATATTGAGCCCAAAAGGCTGTAAAGTGCCTAGTTTGAAAATGAGATGTTGCCCCTCTAGGTTTCACTGTGATTCCCTGGAGCATTGCAGCACGCCGAGTACAGGGAAGTGAACATACAAACAGGACACCGTATTAAATCATCTGGAAGGTTGGGGTGTTCTGCAAACGGTCACCCAGTCTGTGTTTAGTTTCTAGGAGAAAGTGAGGACTGCAGATGCTGGAGATCAGGGCTGAAAATGTGTTGCTGGAAAAGCGCAGCAGGTCAGGCAGCATCCAAGGAGCAGGAGAATCGACGTTTCGGGCCTGAGCCCTTCTTCAGGAATGAGGAATGTGTGCCCAGCAGGATAAGATAAAAGGTAGGGAGGAGGGACTTGGGGGAGGGGCGTTGGAAATGCGAAAGGTGGAAGGAGGTTAAGGTGAGGGTGATAGGCCGGAGTGGGGGTGGGGGCGGAGAGGTCAGGAAGAAGATTGCAGGTTAGGAAGGTGGTGCTGAGTTCGAAGGTTGGGACTGAGACAAGGTGGGGGGAGGGGAAATGAGGAAACTGGAGAAATCTGAGTTCATCCCTTGTGGTTGGAGGGTTCCTAGGCGGAAGATGAGGCGCTCTTCCTCCGCTACATCGATGACTGTATCGGCGCTGCCTTGTGCTCCCACAAGGAGATTGAACAGTTCATCCACTTTACTAACACCTTCCACCCCGACCTCAAATTTACCTGGACTGTCTCAGACTCCTCCCTCCCCTTCCTCAACCCCTCCATTTCTATCTCGGGCGACCGAATCAACACGGACATTTACTATAAACTGACCGACTCCCACAGCTACCTAGACTACACCTCCTCCAACCCTGCCCCCTGTAAAAACACCATCCCATATTCCCAATTCCTTCGTCTCCGCCGCATCTGCCCCCAGAAGGACCAGTTCCAATACCTAACAACCCAGATGGCCTCCTTCTTCAAAGACCGCAATCTCCCCTCAGATGTGGTTGACGATGCCCTCCACCGCATCTCCTCCACTTCCCACTCCTCCGCCCTTGAACCCCGCCCCTCCAACCGCCACCAGGACAGAACCCCACTGGTCCTCACCTACCACCCCACCAACCTCCATATACATCGTATCATCCGTCGTCATTTCCGCCACCTCCAAATGGACCCCACCACCAAGGATATATTTCCCTCCCCTCCCCGATCAGCGTTCCAAAAAGACCACTCCCTCCGTGTCTCCCTCGTCAGGTCCACACCCCCCACTAACCCAACCTCCACTCCAGGCACCTTCCCCTGCATCTGCAAGAAATGCAAAACTTGCGCCCACACCTCCCCCCTCACTTCCCTCCAAGGCCCCAAGGGATCCTTCCATATCCGCCACAAATCCGTCCGGGTTCAATTCCCGCCTCAGGCGACTGACTGTGTGGAGTTTGCACATTCTCCCAGTGTCTACTTGGGTTTCCTCCGGGTGCTCCGGTTTCCTCCCACAATCCAAAAAATGTGCAGGTTAGGCAAATTGGCCATGCTAAATTGCCCCTAGTGTTAGGTGTAGGGGTAATGGGTCTGGGTGGGTTACGCTTCGGCGAGTTGGTGTGGACTTGTTGGGCCGAAGGGCCTGTTTCCACACTGTAACTAATCTAAAAAAAAATTCACCTGCACCTCCACACACATCATTTACTGCATCCGCTGCACCCGATGTGGCCTCCTCTATGTTGGGGAGACAGGCCGCCTACTTGCAGAACGTTTCAGAGAACACCTCTGGGACACCCGGACCAACCAACCCAACCACCCTGTGGCTCAACACTTCAACTCCCCCTCCCACTCCACCAAGGACATGCAGGTCCTTGGCCTCCTCCATCGCCAGACCATAGCATCACGACGGTTGGAGGAAGAGCGCCTCATCTTCCGCCTAGGAACCCTCCAACCACAAGGGATGAACTCAGATTTCTTCAGTTTCCTCATTTCCCCTCCCCCACCTTGTCTCAGTCCCAACCCTCGAACTCACCTTCCTAACCTGCAATCTTCTTCCTGACCTCTCCGCCCCCACCCCACTCCGGCCTATCACCCTCGCCTTAACCTCCTTCCACCTTTCGCATTTCCAACGCCCCTCCCCCAAGTCCCTCCTCCCTACCTTTTATCTTATCCTGCTGGACACACTTTCCTCATTCCTGAAGAAGGGCTCATGCCCGAAACGTCGATTCTCCTGCTCCTTGGATGCTGCCTGACCTGCTGCGCTTTTCCAGCAACACATTTTCGGCTGTGTTTAGTTCCTCCAAAGTAGAGTTTACTATGCCCTTTTCATTGTGGAAAGGGTCATGAGGTCTGCTAATCATTGCTGCGTTTGCCACAGCAATCTCCTGACTGATTAGAGTTGACCTGCCTGGTTTATATCTCGTCAGTTAATTTAGGCAGTTTATAGGTTCTGCTGCAACCCCATGAAAACAACTCAAATAAATAAAGTTGGTTTTCTTGCAAGTCCAGCAAGACAAAAAACATCAACTTCATGTCTGCTTTTAGCAATAGTTACATACTGGCCCACCGAGCAATAATTCATCAATATACGACTTTCATTGCTGCCTTACTGATGCCTGAGTATATCCCGTTCCTCTGGTGGAGTTACTAGTAGAGTATGACACAAAACAATCCAAAACTCTGAGTCACATCAGAACTGAGTGCTGCCGTTTCCCTTTTCTCCCCCACAGATTATCTGTTCTATGTCTGTCGCAGCCTGGGGCTGAGGAATGTGAGCCTGATAATTACAGCTTTCAAATTGCTGGATTCCACTCAAAGAGCATCAAACCTCCCAGATTGCTGGTCTCTGGTCAAACCTGGAATGTTCCTCAACCCAGTTTATTGCTACACAATTTGCATGGTTGCTGACGATATGGGTGTTGGCGATTTGATGCTGTTACTGTGTTTCAATTAGTTGTCACAGGGAGCTGCGGACAATTCCTCCAGGCACTGAAGGAAGATGACACTGAGGCTAACTATGGAACTTGGGTGGTGGGGAGAGCTTGATATTAATTATTTAGACTGGCAAAGGAGGGGGATGGGGTGAATGATCAGACACTAATTGCAGAGCCCTTCTCTCAGTTTCTGTCAGAAAATCTTGTGGAGCCTGTCTTGATGTTCCATGTCTAAATACCAAAGCTCATTCCCAGCCTCACTCTCTCTCTTATCCTGGAGACTGTGGCTGCTGGTTCTGCAAGGTCCCAGTGCCCAAGACACACTGAAGGATTGCTGAGCTGCCGCACTTCCCTCTCTGCAGATTAATGGCTCCAGCTTTCTCTGGTTGACAGCATTTCCCGCGCAGCCCTCTGTGTCACCTCCACTTGAATTTGCCACTTTCTTTCCAGAAGCAATCCAAGAAACAAAGCTAAAAAGGTAGAAGGTGTTGGAGACGCTCCGGGGGGTTTGGCCGTGGGGAGGCTCCGGAGGGGGGAGAGGGGGGGGTGGGGGGTTTGTGGCTGTGGGGACACTGGCGGGGGGTCTGGCCTTGGGGACACTGGCGGGGGGTCTGGCCGTGGGGACACTCCGGGGGGGTCTGGCCGTGGGGACACTCCAGGGGGGTCTGGCCGTGGGGACACTCCGGGGGGGGTCTGGCCGTGGGGACACTCCGGGGAGGTCTGGCCGTGGGGACACTCCGGGGGGGTCTGGCCGTGGGGACACTCTCTGGGGGGGTCTGGCCGTGGGGACACTCTCTGGGGGGGTCTGGCCGTGGGGACACGCCGTGGGGACACTCCCGGGAGTTTGGCCGTGGGGACACTCCGAGGGGCCTGGCCGTGGGGACACTCCGGGGGGGGGGTCTGGCTGTGGGAACACGCCGTCGGGACATTACGGGGTGGGGGGTCTGGCCATGGGGACACGCCGTGGGGACACTCCGGGGGTGGGGGGTCTGGCCATGGGGACATGCCGTGGGGACACTCTGGGGGAGGGTCTGGCCATGGTGACACTCCGTGAGTCTGGCCGTGGTGACACGCCGTGAGTCTGGCCGTGGGGACACTACGGTGGGGGTCTGGCCGTGGGAACACACCTTCGGGACACTCAGGGGGGGTCAGACCGTGGGGACACTCTGGGGGGGGTCTGGCCGTGGTGACACGCCGTGAGTCTGGCCATGGGGACACTCTGGGGTGTCTGGCCGTGGGGACTCTCCGGGGGGGGTGGCGGGGGGGTCTAGCCGTGGGGACACTCCGGGGGAGGTGTCTGGCCGTGGGGACTCTCCGGGGGGGGGTGGTGGGGGGGTCTAGCTGTGGGGACACTCCGGGGGGGGGGGTCTGGCCATGGGGACACTCCAGGGGAGGTCTGGCCATGGGGATACTCCCGGGGAGGGGTCTGGCCGTGCGGACACTTGGTGGCGGGGGGGGGGGGGTCTTGCCATGGAGACACTGCAGGGTGGGGGGTCTGGCCTTGGGGACACGCCGTGGGGGGGTCTGGCCGTGGGGACACGCCGTGGGCCGGATAAGGTGCTTGAAGGATTTTGAGCAAAGTGAGATCAAAATTTTGAAGGCACTTGCCATAACGTTTCAGTTTTCTATAGACTTGGAATTGGTGCCTGAAAATTTAAATAGAAACACAGAAACTGGGGGCCGGCCATCCAGCCCTTCAATCCTCCTCCACCAAATAATACGATCATGACTGACCATCACACTCTGTTTTCATTCCTCTTTTCTCTCCATTCATTTTTGTCGAGCAAAGAAACTGCTCGTCAACTCTTAATAATAAACAATAATATTCATTTGTTTGACACAATACTATAACAACAAAATACAATACAAACTAATGATTTACCCTACAAATCTAACTTCACTCTGGAGGACCATGTACCACCATACCAGATCTTGGCCTTGATCCAGGTGGTGATGGTTGTCTGATCTTCTCCCCATGGTCTCTCAGGGGTGTCTTCCCTTCTCAGTGGTTGGTCTCAAGTTACTGTTGCTCAGCATGGTATTGTGGCAATTCTTACACCTGAAAGTGTTTGTGCCTTTTTGGGAGGGTCCTTACTGGATTGAGCAGGTTCGTTCACCCTGATCGATCAGACCCAGCCAGGTGTTGGCATGTCGATGGTAGGGTGGTCCTTTGGCATACATTCCTGGAGCTGTTGGGCAGCATGTAGCCCCCTCCTTTGTCTGGTACACACCCCGATGTTTCCGGTCAACCCTATTCAAACCCAAATTTGGGTGTGTACTGTGTATTGTGTGGTCTGCAGCTACCAGTCACTTACATACTGTGTGTAGCTGCAGCCTGTCAGAATTCTGCAGCATGTTTATTAGCACAGCCACTTTGGTCAAGGTTTGCCTCCATCTCCCAGCATGCCTCAGTTGTTGCCCATTCTTGTTAAATAGATCATAAATCCATCATTTTGAGCGGCCTATCTGGCCACACTTTGATCTCTTTAGCCCTAAGAATCATATCTAACTCCTTGAAAACATTCAATGTTTTGGCCTCTACCTTTTTCTGTAGCAGAGAATTTCACAGGCTCGTCACTGTCTGCGTGTAGAAATTTCTCTTCATCTTAGTCCAAAACAGTGTGCTGCTTATCCTTAAACCCCTGGTGCTGGACTCCCTGCTCATCAGGAACATGCTTCCCTGGATGTTTACCCTGTCCAGTCCTGTTAGAATTTTATAAGTTTCTGTGAGATCTCCCCTCATTCTTCTAAATTGCATTGAATACAGTCGTAATCAATCCAAGCTCTCTTTATACCTCAATCCTGCCATTCCAGAAATCAGTCTGGTAAGCTTCCATTGTGCTCCCTGTATTGCCAGAACAGTTGGTTTATCCTGTATGGGTGCTGGGACTTTTAGAAATAATAAACTTGGGACAATATGGCCAATCACCTGGGCACCTGCAGGCAAACCATGAGAGCCAGCATGAATTTCTTGAGGATAAATCATGGTTAACTAAATTGCTAAAGTTTTGTTTTGAAGAGGTAATAGAGGGTTGATCAGGGTTATGCTGTGGCTGTGATGTGCATAGACTTCCAATAGACATTTGACACAGTGTCACACAACAAGCTTGTTACTTGTTGTGTATAGTTCTGGTCGTCACACTACCAGAAGGATGTAGCTGCTTTGGAGACGGTACAGAAAAGGTTTACCAGGACGTTGCCTGGTTTGAGGATTTTAGCTATGAAGGAAGGTTGGTAGATTGGATTCATTTTCACTGGAACTCAGGGGGGTCGAGGGACTACTTGGTAGAAGTCTGTAAGATTGTGAATAACATTCAGGAGGCAGAGGGGGTCATAGATCGGAGCTTTAGGGAAGTAGTAACTCCAAAGATGGCAGATAGATGGGTGACAGTGAGGGGGACTGGGAGGAAGCAGCCAGTGCAGGGACCCCCTGCGACCGTTCCCCTCAAGAACAAGTATACCGTTTTGGATACTTGTGGGGGGGGGGGGACTTACCAGGGGTAAGTAACGGGGCTCAGGCCTCTGGCACGGAGCCTGTCCCCGTTACTCAGAAGGGAAGGGTGGAGAAGAGCAGAGCAATAGTAATTGGGGACTCGATAGTTCGGGGCACAGATAGGCGGTTTTGTGGGAACAAGAGAGACTCACGTTTGGTATGTTGCCTCCCAGGTGCAAGGGTACGTGATGTCTCTGATCGTGTTTTCCGGGTCCTTAAGGGGGAGGGGGAGCAGCCCGAAGTCGTGGTCCACATTGGCACCAATGACATAGGTAGGAGGAGCGCTGAGGATGTTAGGCAGGCTTTCAGGGAGCTAGGCTGGAAGCTCAGAGTTAGAACGAACAGAGTTGTTGTCTCTGGTTTGTTACCCGTGCCACGTGATAGAGAGTCGAGGAACAGGGAGAGAGAACAGTTAAATGCGTGGCTACAGGGATGGTGCAGGAGGGAGGGATTCCGGTATTTGGATAACTGGGGTTCTTTCTGGGGAAGGTGGGACCTCTATAAACAGGATGGTCTACACCTGAACCTGAGGGGCACCAGTATCCTTGGTGGGAGGTTTGCTAGTGCTCTTGGAGGGGGTTTAAACTAACTCTGCAGGGGCATGGGAACCCAGACTGTAGCTTTAGGGTGCAGGACCTGGAGTGTAGGGAGGTTAGGAACATGGCATCAATTTCAAAGGAGGGTGCCTGTAAACAGGAAAGTGGTTTGAAGTGTGTATACTTCAATGCAAGAAGTATACGGAATAAGGTAGGTGAACTTGCAGCGTGGGTTGGTACCTGGGACTTCGATGTTGTGGCTATTACGGAGACATGGGTAGAACAGGGACAGGATTGGCTGTTGCAGGTTCCAGGGTTTAAATGTTTTAGTAGGGTCAGAGGTGGGGGTAAAAGAGGGGGAGGTGTGGCATTGCTTGTCAAAGATAGTATTACAGCTATGGAAAGGACGATGGATGAAGACTCGCCATCTGAGGTAGTTTGGGCTGAGGTTAGGAATAGGAAAGGTGAGCTCACCCTGTTAGGAGTTTTTTACAGGCCTCCTAATAGTCCTAGAAACGTAGAAGAAAGGATTGCGAGAATGATTCAAGAGAAGAGTGAAAGTAATAGGGTGGTTATTATGGGGGACTTTAACTTTCCTGATATTGATTGGGAAAGCTATAGCTCAAGTTCGTTAGATGGGTCAGTGTTTGTCCAATGTGTGCAGGAGGGTTTCCTGACACAATATGTAGATAGGCCAACAAGAGGTGAGGCCATACTGGATTTGGTTCTGGGTAATGAACCAGGCCAGGTGTTAGAATTAGAGGTAGGTGAGCACTTTGGGGACAGTGACCACAATTCGGTGACTTTTACTCTAGTGATGGAGAGGGATAAGTGTGCACTACAGGGCAAGAGTTATAGCTGGGGGCAGGGAAATTATGATGCTGTGAGGCATGACTTAGGATGTGTGGCCTGGAAAAGTAAGCTTCAAGGCAAGAGTGTAATTGATATGTGGAGCTTGTTCAAGGAGCAACTATTGAGTGTCCTTGATAAGTATGTACCCGTCAGGCAGGGAGGAAAGGGTCATGTGAGGGAGCCGTGGTTTAATAAGGAATTGGAATCCCTTGTTAAATGGAAGAGGGCGGCCTATGTAAAGATGAGGCGTGAAGGTTCAATTGGGGCGATTGAGAGTTATAAGGTAGCCAGGAAGGACCTGAAGAGAGAGCTAAGAGCAGCAAGGAGGGGACATGAAAGGTCCTTAGTTGGTAGGATTAGGGAAAACCCTAAGGCTTTCTATAGGTATGTCAGGAATAAAAGAATGACTAGGGTAGGAATAGGTCCAGTCAAGGATAGTAGTGGGAAGTTGCGTGTGGAGGCGGAAGAGATTGGGGAGACACTGAATGAATACTTTTCGTCAGTATTCAATCAGGAACAGGACATTGTTGTCAATGTGAGTACTGAGTCACAATTAAGTAGAATGGATGACTTTGAGGTATGTAGAGAAGAGGTGTTGGAAATTCTGGAAAGGGTGAAAATAGATAAGTCCCCTGGGCCTGATGGCATTTATCCTAGGATTCTCTGGGAAGCAAGGGAGGAGATTGCAGAGCCATTGGCCTTGATTTTTATCCTCGTTGTCTACAGGAGTAGTGCCAGAAGATAGGAGGCTAGCAAATGTGGTTCCCTTGTTCAAGAAGGGGAGTAGGGATAACCCTAGTAACTATAGGCCGGTGAGTCTCACTTCTGTTGTGGGCAAAATCTTAGAGACAATTGTAAGGGATAGGATTTATGAACATCTGGATAGGAATAATGTGATCAAGGATAGTCAGCATGGTTTTGTGAAGGGCAGGTCGTGCCTCACAAACCTTATTGAATTCTTTGAGAAGGTGACTAAGGAGGTGGACGAGGGGAAAGCAGTAGATGTGGTGTATATGGATTTTAGTAAGGCGTTTGATAAGGTTCCCCATGGTAGACTACTGCAAAAAATCCGGAGGTATGGCATTGAGGGTGAGTTGGAGGTTTGGATTAGGAGTTGGCTGGCTGGAAGAAGACAGAGGGTAGTAGTTGATGGCAAAGGTTCATCTTGGAGTGCCGTCACTAGCGGTGTTCCGCAAGGATCTGTTTTGGGACCATTGCTGTTTGTCATTTTTATAAATGACCTGGAGGAGGGGTTAGAAGGTTGGGTGAGCAAGTTTGCGGATGATACGAAAGTCGGAGGAGTTGTAGACAGTGAGGAAGGATGTGGCAGGTTACAGCAGGATATAGATAGGCTGCAGAACTGGGCAGAAAGGTGGCAAATGGAGTTCAATGTAGCTAAGTGTGAGGTGATTCACTTTGGTAAGAGTAATAAAAAGATGGGGTACTGGGCTAACGGTCGGATACTTGGTAGTGTGGATGAGCAGAGGGATCTTGGTGTCCATGTACACAAATCTTTGAAAGTTGCCACCCAGGTAAATAGTGCGGTGAAGAAGGCATATGGCGTACTGGCTTTTATTGGTAGAGGAATTGAGTTCCGGAGTCCTGGGGTCATGTTGCAGTTGTATAAGACTCTGGTGCGGCAGCATCTGGAGTATTGTGTGCAGTTTTGGTCGCCATACTATAGGAAGGATGTGGAGGCACTGGAACGGGTGCAGAGGAGGTTTACCAGGATGTTGCCTGGTATGGTAGAAAGATCGTATGAGGAAAGGCTGAGGCACTTGGGGTTGTTTTCATTGGAGAAAAGAAGGTTTAGGGGTGACTTGATAGAGGTGTACAAGATGATTAGGGGTTTAGATAGGGTCGACAGTGAGAATCTTTTTCCACGTATGGAGTCAGCTATTACAAGGGGGCATAGCTTTAAATTAAGCGGGGGTAGGTATAGGACAGATGTTAGGGGTAGGTTCTTTACTCAGCGAGTCGTGAGTTCATGGAATGCCCTGCCAGTAGCAGTGGTGGACTCTCCCTCATTATGGGCATTTAAGCGGGCATTGGATAGGCATATAGAGGATAGTGGGCTAGTGTAGGTTAGGTGGGCTTGGATCGGCGCAACATCGAGGGCCGAAGGGCCTGTACTGCGCTGTATTCTTCTATGTTCTATGTTCTAACATGGATAAAGTGGAAAGTATGAGGCTTTTTCCCAGCGGGGAGAGGATCAATTCCTAGAGGACATAGGTTCAAGGTGCCAGGGTGGGGGAGAGAGTTGGTTTAAAGGGATCTGCTCGGCAAGTTTTTCACACACAGGATGAGGTGGAGGAGGTGGTGGATACAAACTCGGGTAACATTCAAGATGCACTTGGATGAATACATGAATAGAAAAGGAAGGAAGGTTCTCGCTTGCCAGTGTCAGATTTTGGGAACTCCCTACTCTCATCCTCTTATGTACCTGTCCTACAATTTTGGTTCCCAGGGGCGGAATTTAATGTGGACAAGTGTGAGGTGATACACTTTGGACGGAGTAATCGGAATGCAAAGTACTGGGCTAATGGTAAGATTCTTGGTAGTGTAGATGAGCAGAGAGATCTCTGTGTTCATGTACACAGATCCCTGAAAGTTGCCATCCAGATTGACAGGGTTGTTAAGAAGGCATGCAGTGTCTTGGCCTTTATTAATAGAGGGATTGAGTTAGAACATAGAAGAATACAGCGCAGTACAGGCCCTTTGGCCCTCGATGTTGCGCCGATCCAAGCCCACCTAACCTATACTAACCCACTATCCTCCATATACCTATCCAATGCCCGCTTAAATGCCCATAAAGAGGGAGAGTCCACCACTGCTACTGGCAGGGCATTCCATGAACTTACGACTCGCTGAGTGAAGAACCTACCCCTAACTTCAGTCCTATATCTACCCCCCCTTAATTTAAAGCTATGCCCCCTTGTAATACCCGACTCCATACGCGGGAAAAGGTTCACACTGTCAACCCTATCTAACCCCCTAATCATCTTGTACACCTCAATCAAGTCACCCCTAAACCTTCTTTTCTCTAATGAAAACAGCCCCAAGTGTCTCAGTCTTTCCTCATACGATCTTCCTTCCATACCAGGCAACATCCTGGTAAACCTCCTCTGCACCCGTTCCAGTGCCTCCACATCCTTCCTATAGTATGGCGACCAAAACTGCACACAATACTCCAGATGCGGCCGCACCAGAGTCTTATACAACTGCATCATGACCTCAGGACTCCGGAACTCAAGTCCTCTACCAATAAAAGCCAGTACGCCATATGCCTTCCTCACCGCACTATTTACCTGGGTGGCAACTTTCAGAGATCTGTGTACATGGACACCAAGATCCCTCTGCTCTTCCACACTACCAAGTATCCGACCATTAGCCCAGTACCCCATCTTTTTGTTATTCTTCCCAAAGTGAATCACCTCACACTTAGCTACATTGAATTCCATTTGCCACCTTTCTGCCCAGCTCTGCAGCTTCTCTATATCCTGCTGTAACCTGCCACATCCTTCCTCACTGTCAACAACTCCTCCGACTTTTGTATCATCCGCAAACTTGCTCACCCAACCTTCTAACCCCTCTTCCAGGTCATTTATAAAAATGACAAACAGCAATGGTCCCAAAACAGATCCTTGCGGAACACCGCTAGTGACGGCACTCCATGAAGAAACTTTGCCATCAACTACTACCCTCTGTCTTCTTCCATCCAGCCAATTCCTAATCCAAACCTCCAACTCACCCTCAATGCCATATCTCCGTATTTTCTGCAGTAGCCTACCATGGGGAACCTTATCAAACGCCTTACTAAAATCCATATATACCACATCTACCGCTTTCCCCTCATCAACCTCCTTCGTCACCTTTTCAAAGAATTCAATAAGGTTTGTGAGGCACGACCTGCCCTTCACAAAACCATGCTGACTATCCTTGATCACATTATTCCTATCCAGATGTGCATAAATCCTATCCCTTACAATTCTCTCTAAGACTTTGCCCACAACAGAAGTGAGACTCACCGGCTTATAGTTACTAGGGTTATCCCTACTCCCCTTTTTGAACAAGGGAACCACATTTGCTATCCTCCAGTCTTCTGGCACTACTCCTGTAGACAAAGAGGACATAAAAATCAAGGCCAATGGCTCTGCAATCTCCTCCCTTGCTTCCCAGAGAATCCTAGGATAAATGCCATCAGGCCCAGGGGACTTATCTATTTTCACCTTTTCCAGGATTTCCAACACCTCTTCTCTACATACCTCAAAGCCATCCATTCTACTTATTTGTGACTCAGTTTTCACATCGACGACAATGCCCTGTTCCTGAGTAAATACTGAAGAAAAGTATTCATTCAGTGTCTCCCCAATCTCTTCCGCCTCCTAGTTCCGGAACTAGGAGGTTATGCTGCAGTTGTACAAAGCTCTGGTATGGCCACACTTGGAGTACTGTTTACAGTTCTGGTCACTGCATTATAAGAAGGATGTGGAAGCTTTGGAAAGGGTGCAGAGGAGATTTACTAGGATGTTGCCTGGTATGGAAGGAATGTCTTACGAGGAAAGGTTGAGGGTGTTGAGGCTGTTCTCGTTAGAGAGAAGGAGGTTGAGAGGTGACTTAATAGAGACATACAAGATAATCAGAGGGTTAGACAGGGTGGACAGGGAGAGCCTTTTTCCAAGTAGGGGGACGGCAAACACGAGGGGACACAACTTTAAAGTGAGGGGAGATAGGTATGAGGCAGGTGTCAGAGGTAGTTTCTTTACTCAGAGAGTAGTAAAGGTATGGAATGCTTTGCCTGCATCAGTAGTAGATTCGCCAAGTTTAAGTGCATTTAAGTCGAAAATTGGACAGGCAAATGGACGTACATGGAATAGTGTAGGTGGGATGGGCTTCAGATTAGTACGACAGGGCGGCACAACATCGAGGGCCGAAGGGCCTGTACTGCACTGTAATGTTCTATGAGACCTGATCAAGTGTTACATTAAAAACCAGCTGGCAGCTCAGAGTAACGTTTCAGGTTAGTTTCAGACTGGATCAAAAGCTAGGTTCAACCCAAACAGGGAGTCATGCTAAAGGGTGATTTTACTGACTGGAGGATGTTTTCTAAGGACCACTAGAACATAGCAATAACTCCGCCAGTGGTACTAAACATGGAGGAGTGTCGATCAGTGAGGATGGTGTTAATAGATTGCCTCATGAAATTAATAGGCTAACAGAACGGATGGAGACATGTCAGATGGAATTTAATGGGATGTGTGTTGGTAGAAGGGATAAGGAGAGGCAAATATAGGTTTAAAGACCCAGATTGAAAGCGTGAGCAGTGACAATGAAAGCTGGGGGTTCATTGCTAACTTCAAAGTTCATTGCAGGACATAAGAGAGAATCTATAGAAAAGCAATGGGAACTTGATAAATAGAGATTCAGAACAGAAACAGGGAGGTTACATCAAATGTTTATAGAACTCTGGTCAGGCCACAATGAGAGTTCTATGTCCATTTGTGTTCCTCACACTTTAGATAAAATGTGAGAGTTCTGGAGAGGGTGCAGAGGAGATTCACCAGAATGGGTCGGGAGGTGAGGGAATTTATACATAGAACATAGAAAAGTACAACACAGAACAGACCCTTTGGCCCACAATATTGTGCCAAGCTTTAATTGTAATGTAAACTATAATAACTTAACTGATGCACCCTTCATGTGCATGTCCAGCAGTTGCTTAAATGTCCCTAATGACTCTGCTTCCACCACCACTGCTGGCAATGCATTCCATGCATTCACAGCTCTCTGCATAAAGAAACTTTCTCTGACGTCCTCTCTGTACCTTATTCCTAATATCTTAAAACTATGACCCTTCGTACCAATCAATCCTGCCCTGGGGAAAAGTCTCTGGCTATTGACTCTATCCATTCCTCTCATTATCTTGTATACCTTGATCAGGTCACCTCTCTTCCTCCTTCTCTCCAGAGAGAAACGTCCGAGTTTGATTGGAGAAGCTGGGGCTGTTAACATTGCCCCTGAATGAGTTTGAGGGGAGATTTGATGAATATGGACAGGATTGTGACACATTTGGACACAGTCATCATGGGAAAGCTGTTCCCATTAGTGGATTATACAAGGAATATGCAGTGGGGGGATATGTGAGAAAGAATCTATTGCCTCAATGATTGATAATGACCTGGAACCCACTGTCCATGCAGTGGGGCTGGGGAAAGAGAGAAGAAATAATTTCAAAAGGAAATTGGATGAAGACTCGAGGGAAACAACCTCACATTGGGGATAAGGAGAGAAGTCGGACTGACTGGATTAATCTGGTGACAAAGTTGATTGATGAGGGAAGGGATGTAGATGTCATATCCATGGACTTTAGTAAGGCATTTGATAAGGTTCCCCATGGTAGGCTGATGACGAAGGTGAAGTCGCATGAGGTCCAGGGTGTACTAGCGAGATGGATAGAGAACTGTTTGGGCAACAGGAGGCAGAGTAGTAGTGGAAACGAGTTTCTCAAAATGGAGACCCGTGACCAGTGGTATCTCTCAGGGATCCGTGCTGGGATCACTGTTGCTTGTGATGATTTGGAGGAAGTTGTAGGTTGCCTCCTTAGCAAGTTTGCAGATGACACTAAAATCAGTGGAGTAGCAGTTAGTGAAGGGGACTGTCTGAGAATACAGCACTGTATAGATAAATTGGAGAGTTGGGCAGAGAAATGGCAGTTGGAATTCAATCTGGACAAATGCGAGGTGATGCATTTTGGAAGATGCAATTCCAGAGCAAATTGTACGGTAAATGGATAAATCCAGGGGAAAATTAATGTCTAGAGAGATCTGGGTATTCAGGTCCATTGTTCCCTGAAGGTGGCTTCATAGGTCAGTAGAGTGGTCAAGAAGGCATACAGCATGCTGGGTATTGAGTACAGAGTTGGCAGGTCATGCCACAGTTGTATAAGACTTTGGTTTGGCCACATTTGGAATACTGCATACAGTTCAGTTCGCCACATTACCAAAAGGATGTGAATGCTTTGGAGAGGATGCAGAGGAGGTTCACCAGGATGTTGCCTGGTATGGAGGGTGCTAGCTCTGAGGAGAGGTTGAGTAGGTTAGGAGTATTTTCATTGGAAAGAAGGTGGTTGAGGGGGGAACCTGATTGAGCTCTACAAAATCGTGACAGTGTAGACAGGGTGGATAGCAAGAAAGTTTAATTTTCTCCAGAGTGGAGGACTCAGTTACTAGGGGTCATGAGTTTAAAGTGGGAGAGGAAATGTTTAAGGGAGAGATGATGGAAAGTTCTTTACTCAGAAGGTGGTGGGTGCCTGGAACGTGTTGCCAGCAGAGGTGATGGGTGGGCACGATCGTGTCATTTAAGCTGTATCTGGACAGATACATGAATGGGCAGGGAGCAGAGGGATACAGATCCTTAGAAAATAGGCAACAGGTTTAGATGCAGGATATGGAGGCTTGGAGGGCCGAAGGGCCTGTTCCTGCGCTGTGATTTTCTTTGCTCTTTGTTCTAATCTACACAGTGAGCCAGCACAGACTTGGTGGGCTGAATGACCTCTTCTGTGCTGTAAATTATAGCAGGCTGTCAACACAGACATTGATCAGTGGTCCATCCTGCAGAGATATGAAGTCAGCTTTTCGTTGCATGGGGATTACACAGCGAGTGAAATAAATGGATTTGGCACAAAACCAAAAACATTTGTATGAATGCGACTGCTGTGTTATGTAGTGTGCTGTCACCCATTCCACCAAACTGCCCTCAAAGGCTTTCCCTCCCACTACATCTTACAGTTGTCCCTGATTCTGTAGCTGGGGTGAAGGAAGCCTGCTCCACAGCGTGACCCCAGGGCCCTTGTGTCCAGGCAGCCCAGATGTACTGAGGGGCAAGTGGCCAGCAGACTAGGACATTTCTCCCTTGGCGAGGTGCAGAGCTGTGGCAGTGAAGTGCTCTCCAGCTTGTGCTCCCGAATGCTCCAAACCTAACCTTCTCACTGCCATGTCAGTACCTGAACTAGTGGGTATGCAGGAGGACACTTGCTGTTGCCTGCTCTGAGGTTCCATCACCCTCAGGGGTCAAGGAGTTGGCTTCTGCTGGAGCACACCATTTCCCAGCAGAGGGGCAGCATGGTGGTTTAGTGATTAGCACTGATGTCTCACAACATCAGGGACCTGGGTTCTGTATCTGTGAGTTTTCTCTCTCAGTCCAATGATGCACAGGTTAGGTAGATTAGCCATGGAAAATTGCCCATAGTGCCCAGGAATGTGCAGGTTAGGTGCACGAGCTGTGGGAAATGCAGAGTTACAGGGATAGGGTAAGGAAGTGGGTCTTGGATGGGATGCTCTTCAGAGGGCGGTGTGGACTCAATGTGCCGAATGGCCCGCCTCCACACTGTAGAGATGCTACGATCCTAGGTCATGGACATCCCACTGTCACCTGCAGGACATAAAGGAGAGAAGCTGACGGGGTCATGGTTACAATTTGTATGAAATGAATAACATTGTCATTGACACTGACAGTAACCTCTT
This sequence comes from Chiloscyllium plagiosum, assembly GCF_037043375.1. Classification (NCBI taxonomy): domain Eukaryota; kingdom Metazoa; phylum Chordata; class Chondrichthyes; order Orectolobiformes; family Hemiscylliidae; genus Chiloscyllium; species Chiloscyllium plagiosum. The sequence continues at coordinate 80,529,820 of NW_028270155.1, forward strand.
GTCAGGTGACTGTGAGAGCAGCAGTGAATGAAGAATGCTACATACTCTGTTAGTGGGACACTGCTCGTTTCTGCATTCCCACCAGTGATCCCGGTCTGGGCCTACAAGATACAGGATTCTGCCTCCTAATGGGAGTTAAGAGTTTAATGTTGGACACCCCTCCATCTGGCCCCTTTCTGAATTATTGTGGACAGTCTTCTCCTGTAATGAGACAAAGGGAGGGATTATGTGAAAAGAACATGGTTGGCACAGCTGTTTGTGCCGGTGCTCCTATTCAGAGGGAGTGAGTCGGCAGCACTGAGGCCATGCGAGTTTAATTATGTGGGAGATGGTTGGAGGCTGACAGCAACTGAGGTTGCAGGTAATACTGAGAGCAGTAAAGAACAAGGCTTGGTGGGTGCAGTCACAGAGATTGAGAGAATGTGAGGTACCAGTGAGATGGGTGTGGCACTTACTGTATCAGACCAGAGAAGGTCATTGATCATTCCTGGCACTGACCCTTGGACCAGGCTGGCGTGGTCTGGTGCCGTAGAATTACTACAGTGTGGAAGCAGCCCAGTTGGCCCATTGAGTCCACGTCGATCCTCCGGAGAACATCCCGCTCAGTCCCAACCCTATCCCTGTAACCCTGCGGTTAACTCACCTGGCATGCACATCCTTCCATCACACATGGCCAATCCACCTAACCTGCACATCTTCGAACTGTGGGAGGAAACCGGAGCACCCGGAGGAAACCCACGCAGACACGGGGAGAACATGCAAACTCGACACTGACAGTTGCCTGAGGGTAGAGTTGAGTATGGGTCCCTGGCGCTGCGGGGCACTCAGGCATCATGCCACGTAGTGTCAGGACCTCTTGTGCAAGTCCTCTGGGAGGAGGGTGCCAATTCTCTGCATCGCCCCCTAAACCAGGACCTCCAGGTCCTTGTTAGACACCATTGGCACCATTCTGGTGAGTGCCAAATTATTCTGGGAATGGTGACTGGGACCAGAGTCAGGCATTTAGGGGCAGGGTAGGTCATTAATGAGGTGGGTTTGGTAAAATACTCTGAGAGGTGTTGTTCAGCCTGGCAGAGAGAAGCCCTCAAAAAAAAACTTAACACAACTGAAATTTAGCCAAGACAATGTAAGATTCATCTCATTTGTGAGAGGCAGAGAGGGCCAAGAATTTTTAATACACTCTGGATTCCCACCCATTCTGTGCTCCACATTGTCTGTTTCTCCTCCCTCGCCTTCTCACCTTCTCTCCATTTTTTTTGAGCTCACTGTCTGTCCCTTGGACTTTCTCTCTCCTCACCCCATCATTTCGTCCTCTTCTCTCTGTCACCACCACCTCCTCTCAATTTCTCTCTCTCTCTCCCCCTCCCCCTCTCACTGACCTAGTCTTTTTCACACCCCTTTCTCTCTCCTCCCTTTATGCTCTCTCTTCTTACCTTTCTCTTCCCTCTTTCTCCTCTCTCTCTCCCCCCCTCAACCATTCTACCTCTTCCCACTCACTCTTCTTCCCCTTTTTATCTCCCCTCCTTTCCCCTTCCTTCTCTCAAAACCCTTCTTTATCTCTCACCCCTTTTCCCAGCTCTCTCTCTTCCCCCACACCCCTTCTGCTGTCAGAGGTGGAGTTTGAGATTCTGATCTTTTTGCTGTGTTCTGTTTTCTGATCAGGAGAGCTCCGGTCTCAATGGAGAGGCGGTGGCAGGGTTGAGCGGAAGCTTTGTGGAAGGGGCGTTTGAGGGTCCAAGCAGCAGTACTGACGAGCTGGCAGTAGCCCCCATCCCCCCACAACAAGATGGCTTCAAATTTCAATGACATTGTGAAACAGGGATACGTGAGGATGAGGAGCCGGAAACTGGGGGTAAGTGGACACTGGCTGGCACTGGTTGGCGCATTGTTCCACACAGCGAAAAAAATCCTTCAGGCCATCGAGTCAAAAACCAAACACCTGACTGTTCTAATGCCATTTTCCAGCACTTGGGCCTTGGCATCGCAAGTGTAAATCCAAATATTTCTTAAATATTACAAAGATTTCTGCCCCTGCCAACCTTGCAGACAGTGAGTTCCAGATTTCCAACACCCTCTGGATGATAAAATTATTCCTCACATCTCCTCTAAACTTTCTGCCCTTTACCTTAAATGTGCAGGCAGTTCTCCTGTAAGATGTATTTGGGCAGGGCGATTTGGGTATAATGTTGCTGAAGAATTAGGGAAAGGTATTTTCCAGAACATTTACCTCCGTTTGCAATAGCATGATTCCAGCGGCGATCGTTTCACGTGTTTCGTTCTGCACATGCGTTGATGTCAGCGCTGTCTCTGAGCCATTTTGCGCATGTCTCAATGTCAGTTGTTCTCGGAGTATGTGAGAGGTACGGAGCAATACATTGAGCAACTTCACCTGGGACTTGGATTTCTGAGACATGGATAGGGCAGGGTCAGGAATGGATGTTGCAGGTTCCAGGGTTTAGATCTTTCATTAAGATCAGGGAAGATGGTAAAAAAGGGGGGGTTGCGACTTTGTTAGTCAAGGACAGTATATCGGTGGCTGAAAGAACTTTTGACGAAGACTTCTCTACTGAGGTAGAGTGGGCTGAGGTTAGAAACAGGAGAGGAGAGGTCACATTGCTTGGAGTTTTTTATAGGCCTCCACAAAGTTCCAGGGAGGTGAAGGGCAGAATTGGCAAATCAATTCTGGTCAGGAGTGAAAGGAACAGACTGGTCATTATGGAGGCTTTAACTTCCCCAGCATTAACTGGGAATGCTATAACTCTAGTACGTCGGATGGATCAGTTTTTGTCCAATGTGAACAGGAGGGTTTCCTGACACACTGTGTCGAAGGGCTGACAAGAGGGGAGGCCACACTGGATCTGGTGCTTGGTAATGAACCAGGCCAGGTTTTTGATTTAGTGGTCGGTGAGCACTTTGGAGAGAGTAACCATTATTCGGTTACATTTAGTTTAACGATGGGAAGGGATAGGTACATGCCACAGGGCAAGAGCTATCGATGGGGCAAGGGCAATTATAATGCGATTAGGCAAGACTTAGGATGCATAGAATGGGGTAGAAAAATGCAGGGGATGGGGACAATGGAAATGTGGAGCTGGTTTAAGGAACAGATATTGCGTGTCCTTGATAGGTATGTCCCTGTCAGGCAGGGAGGAAGTGATAAGGTTAGGAAACCGTGGTTTACTAAAGAAATCACATCTCTTGTTAAGCAGAAGAGGGAGGCTTATGTGACATTGAGGCGAGTTGGTATAGATGAGGCGATGGAGAGTTACAGATTAGCTCGGAAGGATTTAAAGAGAGAGCTAAGAAGAACAAGGAGGGACATGAGCAGTCTTTAGCGGGTAGAATAAAGGAGAACCCTAAAGCTTTCTATAGGTATGTGAGGAATAAAAGGATGACTAGGGTAGGAATAGGACCAGTCAAAGACCGAAGAGGGAAGTTGTGTGTGGACCCTGTGGAGATTGGAGAGATGCTAAATGAACATTTCTCATTGGTTTTCATTCAGGAAAAGGAGAATAATGTAGAGGAGAAGAATGTGATATGGGCTATTAGACTTGAAAGGATTGAGGTTAGTAAGGAGGAGGTGTTATCAATTCCAGAAGATGTGAAAGTAGACAAGTCCCCTGGGCCAGATGGGATTTTTCTGAGGATTCTCTGGGAAGCTAGGGAGGAGATGGCTGAACCTTTGGCCTTGATCTTTGAGTCGTCATTGTCTACAGGTTTAGTACCAGAGGACTGGAGGATTGCAAATGTTGTGCCCTTGTTCAAGAAGGGCAGCAGAGATGACCCAGGTAATTATAGATCAGTGAGCCTTATTTCTGTTGTAGTAAAGGTTTTGGAAAGGATTATAAGAAATAGGATTCTTAATCATCTGGCAAGCAACAATTTGATCGGAAATAGTCAACATGGACTCGTCAAGGGCAGATCACGTCTCACAAACCTCATTGAGTTTTTTGAGAAGGTGATCATGTAGATGAGGATAGAGTAGTTGACATGGTATACATGAACTTCAGTAAAGTCTTTGATAAGGTTCCACATGGTAGGCTGTTGGAGAAAATGTGGAGGCATGGGATTGAGGGTGATTTAGCAGTTTGGATTAGAAACTGACTTTCTGAAAGAAGGCACCAATGGTGATTGATGGAAAATATTCAGCCTGGAGTCTGGTTACTAAGTGGTGTGCCACAAGGATCTGTTTTGGGACCACTGCAGTTTGTCATTTTTAAAAACGACTTGGCCGCAGGCATAGGTGGATGGATTAGTAAATTTGCATACGACTCTAAAGTCAGTGGAGTGGTGGACAGTGAGAAAGAATGTTGCAGGATGCAGGGGGACTTGGTTAAACTGCAGAATTGGGCTGAGAGGTGGCAAATGGAGTTCAATGCAACTAAATGTGACATGGTTCACTTTGGGAAGAATAACAGGAAGGCAGAGTACTGGGTCAATGGAGATTCTTGGTAGTGTGGATGTGCAGAGGGATCTTGGAGTCCATGTACATAGATCTCTGAAAGTTGCCACCGGTGGATAGTGCTGTTAAGAGGGCATACGGTGTGTTAGGTTTCATTGGTCAAGGGATTGAGTTCCAGAACCATGATGTCATATTCCTGTTAGGATGAAAGGAAAGGCTGGTAGGTGTAGGGAATGCTGGATGACTAAAAAAATTGAGGGCTTGGTTAAGAAAAAGAAGGAAGCATATGTCAGGTATAGACAGGATAGATCGAGTGAATCCTTAGAAGAGTATAAAGGCAGTAGGAATATACTTAAGAAGGAAATCAGGAGGGCAAAAAGAGGACATGAAATAGCTTTGGCAAATAGAGTGAAGAAGAATCCAAAGGGTTTTTACAAATATATTAAGGACAAAAGAGTAACTAGGGAGAGAATAGGGCCCCTCAAAGATCAGCAAGGCAGCCATTGTGTGGCGCCGCTGAAAATGGGGAGATAACAAACGAGTATTTTGCATCAGTATTTACTGTGGGAAAGGATATGGAAGATATAGAAAGTAGCGAAATAGATAGTGACACCTCGCAAAATGTTCATATTACAGAGGAGAAAGTGTTGGATGTCTTGAAATGCATAAAGATGGATAAATCCCAAGGACCTGATCAGGTGTACCCGAGAACTCTGTGGGAAGCTAGAGTAGTGATTGATGGGCCTCTTGCTGAGATATTTGTATCATTGATAGTCACAGGTGAGGTGCCAGAAGACTGGAGGTTGGCTAACGTGGTGCCACTGTTTAAGAAGGGTGGTATGGACAAGCCAGGGAACTATAGACTGGTGAGCCTGACCTCAGTGGTGGGCAAGTTGTTGGAGGGAATCTGAAGGACAGGATGTACATGTATTTGGAAAGGCAAGGACTGATTAGGGATAGTCAACATGGCTTTGTGCGTGGGAAATCATGTCTCACAAACTTGATTGGGTTTTTTGAAGAAGTAATAAAGAGGATTGATGAGGACAGAGTGGTAGATGTGATCTATGTGGACTTCTGTAAGGCGTTCAATAAAGTTCCCCATGGGAGACTGGTTAGCAAGGTTAGATCTCATGGAATACAGGGAGAACTAGCCACTTGGATACAGAACTGGCTCAAAGGTAGAAGACAGAGGGTTGTGGTGGAGGGTTGTTTTTCAGACTGGAGGCCTGTGATCAGTGGAGTGCCACAAGGATCGGCGCTGGGTCCTCTATTTTTCGTCATTTACATAAATGATTTGGATGCGAGCACAAGAGGTACAGTTAATAAGTTTGCAGATTACACCAAAAGGTGTAGTGGACAGCGAAGAAAGTTACCTCAGATTACAACAGGATCTGGACCAGATGGGCCAATGGGCTGAGAAGTGGCAGATGGAGTTTAATTCAGATAATTGCAAGGTGCTGCATTTTGGGAAAGCACATCTTAGCAGGACTTATACACTTAATGGTAAGATCCTAGGGAGTATTGCTGAACAAAGAGACCTTGGGGTGCAGGTTCATAGCTCCTTGAAAGTGGAGTCACAGGTAGATAGGATAGTGAAGAAGGCGTTTGGTATGCTTTCCTTTATTGATCAGAGTATTGAGTACAGCAGTTGGGAGGTCATGTTGCAGCTGTACAGGACATTGGTTAGGCCACTATTGGAATATTGTGTGCAATTCTGGTCTCCTTCCTATCGGAAAGATGTTGTGAAACTTGAAAGGGTTCAGAAAAGATTTACAAGGATGTTGCCAGGGTTGGAGGATCTGAGCTACAGGGAGAGGCTGAACAGGCTGGGGCTGTTTTCCCTGGAGCGTCGGAGGCTGTAAACCTTATAGAGGTTTACAAAATTATGAGGGGCATGGATAGGGTAAATAGGCAAAGTCTTTTCCCTGGGGTCAGGGACTCCAGAACTAAAGGGCATAGGTGTAGGGTGAGAGGGGAAAGATAGAAAAGAGACCTAAGGGGCAACTTTTTCACACAGAGGGTGGGACGTGTATGGGATGAGCTGCCAGAGGATGTGGTTGAGGCTGGTACAATTGCAACATTTAAGAGGCATTTGAATGTGTATATGAATAGGAAGGGTTTGGAGGGATGTGGGCCGGGTGCTGGCAGGTGGGACTAGGTTGGGTTGGGATATCTGGTTGGCATAGACGGGTTGGACCGAAGGGTCTGTTTCATGCTGTACATCTCTATGACTATATGATTAAATAGGATGGACAGTGAGAGTCGTTTTCCTAGGATAATGTCTGCTTGTATGAGGGGCCATAACTACAAATTGAGGGGTGATAGATTTAAGACAGATGTCAGAGGGAGGTTCTTTACTGACAGAGTGGTAAGGGCGTGGAATGTCCTACCTGCTAATGTAGTTAACTCTGCCACATTAGGGGAATTTAAACAGTTCTTGGATAAGCAGATGGATGATGATGGGATCGTGTAAGGTGCTGTGCTTAGATTAGTTCACAGCTCAGCGCAACATCGGGGGCTGAAGGGCCTGTTCAGCACTATATTATTCTATGTTCTATCTCAAAAATTAAGCTAATGAATGTTCGTTGCTCTCCCTGTGACACAAGGATATTCTTGTATAATTTCTGTATAAGCCCTGTATAAGTCCTGCAGGACTGCATTACTATTATACATATCATTTGCCTTTCTAACTTGTTCTTGTGCCTGCATTCCACACAATCTACTCCTAGATTGTCCCCCTCCATTTTTGTAAAAAAAAAGGTAGTGAAAAGAATGTTGGCAAGAAGCATCCTGGTGATGAAAGTGCAGGTGGCGAATGGAAAAGAAAGGTTATAACGCTGGAAGAGAAGCTAGATCAAGCAATTTGAGCATTAGGAGCGAACGTGAAAGAGTTTGCTTAACATGAATGAGGGAGTCTACCTTACACACCGTTAGAGGCAACACACTGAAAAGCTTAAAGCAAGCTGTATTGCTGGAACACGTCTGAGTGTCAGTAAACCTGTGAGGTCACAGCCAAAGGAACTTGAGGAGATGGAGAGGCCTCTAAGTGTTTGGATAAAAGATCAAACAAAAAAGCAATTGGGACAACCTTTCTCAGCATAAAAGGATAAGCCTTATCCATTTATGAAGATCTCAGAGCACAGCAGGGTAACTGCTCGTTCAGTAAGATAGCATCTGGCAACCTATGAACAGGTTCTTCAAGACAGAAGAAAAAGGGTAAAGCAGCAAAAACGGGATGTCTGTTTTAAATCAACGCCCAGTCAGCAGACAATCACCCACAGCCATCTATTTCAGAAATGTCAACTAAACTTGATAGTGGTGATGATGACCCTCTGTCCCTGTATTAACAATATTGTTTCAATGTAATGTGTTAAATTTACTTTTGTTTCGTTAATAAATATGACTTAAACCTTCATTCGGGCTGTCTTTGTGTTAGACGTTTTGGTGATTTTTGAGTGATATGTTTTGCTGGTCTGACCAAACTCCCTTTTTCCCGTGTGCTCCATTATTTCTATAAAGTGATTTTGTATTAAGCAAGGTTTAGCTGGAATGCAACTGGAGCGTTAAAGGAGAACTACCTGTATGTCCCCCGGTCAGTGGTTCCTCCATCAAGGGGAAAGGTCTACACCCCTTATAATCAATCGTGTCCCCTCTCAATCTCTTCTGCTGTAAGGAAAATAACCCCAGTTTGTCCAATCTCTCTTCGTAACTGAAACCCTTCAGCCCAGGCAACATACAGGTAAATCTCCTCTGCAGATTTAGAGACGTTGTCAGAGGTAAGTTCTTTACTCAGAGAGTGGTGGATGCATGGAAAGCACTGTCAGCAGTGGTAATAGAGTCAGATACATTAGGGACATATAAGTGACTCTTGGATAGGCACATGGATGATAGTAAAATGTAGGGTATGTAGATTAGTTTGATGTTAGAGTAGGATAAAAGGTCAGCACAACATTGAGGGCCGAAGGGCCTGTACTGTTCTATGTTGCACTTTGTCCTGTGTATCCCTCCTAAAATGTAGATCCCAGATCTGCACACAGTACTTGAGCTGTGGCCTAACCATCATGCAGTAAACTCAGAAAACCCAACTGGAAAAGAATATCATTTATTGTTGTACACCAAATTAGGGCCACTACTCGTCCCGTACATAGGCTAGTCCCAACCTGAGACAAATACTTCCTGATATTCTGGCTGTTCTATGGTCTAACCCATTATGCATCCTGGTGTTTTTTAATGTGTTTGGACAATAATGAGTCAGCCGCTCCCTCAGGATCGGACCCTCTCCTCATTATTGGCCCCTTCCCTCCAAGATCAGCCCCTCCTCTAAGTTAGCACCTCCCCTGTCAACCCATCTGCAAGTCAACCCCACCAGTCAACACCTCCCCTAGTGTCAGCTCCTCCCTAACAGGTCAGCCTCTCCCCCAACATCAGCCTTCTGGAGGATCAGTCCCTCCCCCCAGTCTCATTCCCCTACACCAGAGTCAGCCCCATTCCCCAGGGTTAGCCCCACCTCCATAGACCTCTTTCCCCCCTCCCTCCACACACACACACAGTGGGGGGCACTTCAATCACATTAGGGAATTTAGGGCTTGAGGTTTCATTTATTCTCTCATGGAACGTGGACATGGTTGACTATGCCAGTATTTATTGCCCGTCCCTAGTTGCCCTTGAGAAGGTGGTGGTGAACTGCCTTCTTGAACTGCTGCAGTCCATCTGCAGCGGGTTGACCCACAATGTCCTCAGGGAGAGAGTTACAGGACTTTCACCCAGCGATACTGGAGGAATGGCAATATGTTTCCAAGTCAGGATGGTGAGTGGCTTGAAGGGGGTGGCGTTTCTATGTATCTTCTGCCGTTTTCCTTCTAGATAGAAGTAGCTGTGCATTTGGAAAGTTCTGTCTGAGGATGGCATGAGTGGATGGTTTGTCCTGGATGGTGTCAAGCTTCTTGAGTTGGCTCTGCACTCACCGATGCAAGAGGGGATTATCCCACCACACTCCTGACTTGTGCCTTGTAGGTGTTGACAGGCTTTGGGGAGTCAGGAGGTGTGTTACTCACTGCAGTATTCCTAGCCTCTGATCTGCTCTTGTAGCCACTGTGTATTAATGTGGTGAGTCCAGTTGAGTTTCTGGTCAATGGGTAATCCCCAGGTTGTTGATGATGGGGATTCAGTGATGGGAATACCATTGAATGTCAAGGTGAGAATGAAGCAAGTGATAATGAGCTGGGGCATATTGTTCATGAGGGTGGGAAATGATGATTAATGTCAAAATGGCCACTTGAGGAAAATGTATTTGCTGGACCTTGGAGGTCACCCAAGGCAGTGAGACTGACTAAATTCTCCTTGGGGAGCCTAGTGTGGGCTCAAGGGTCAAATGCCTCCTTTCCCTAGCCCTAATAACCTGGATAAAGTTTGGATTATTGGGCTTGTCATGAGGTCAGTACCTTCCCCGTTGTCTGTTCACAAGGATCTTGCTGTCAGTATTACGATTACTACCCTCTGCTGCAGTGACATGAAGATTCAGGTTCAGCTTCTCTGCTATTTCTCCAGCTGGTGAAGTCAGGACATTTGCCTGGTTTGAACTGTTTTTGGCTGCTGTTTACATGGCCACAGCTCCACACTCCAACATTGTGCCACTTTCACTTTGAAAGTCTATACAGACCATCATGGGCAGCACAGTGGTTAGCACTGCCAACTCTCAACAGCAGGAACACAGGTTCAGAATTCAGCCATGGGTGACTGTGTGGAGTTGGCGCATTCTCCCCGTGTCTGCGTGGGTTTCCTCCCACACTTCAAAAACGTGCAGATTGGCGATGGTAAGAATAAAATCGGTGCACTTGCCGGGATAGGATGGGGGAATGGACTGGGTGGGGTGCACTTCAGAGGGCCAGTGCATACTCAATGGACCGAATGACCTTTTTCTGCACTTAGGGATTCTATGATCATCAGCTGCTTGCCCTGCAGCTTGGATCAATGCTGCCATCTGCTGGCCCTTGACACAGCTCTGTGTTTGAACCTCGGGCTATGGGAGTGATCAAAAGCATATTGTCCGTTCACAAGATGCCAATGTCATTGTGTCTGGTGAAATAAAGTGATGGGCACCCTGTCTGGGAGTGTTGGGTGAGGTGGTTATTGTGAGAGTGGAGAAATGTGTGGGGGAGACAAGCGGTGCTGAAGTTTTTGGAAACAACAAAATTAATTAATTAAAGATTCATTTGGTTTGTTCACGGCAAATCTGACATTTGATTGTTTTTAAGAAAGTGACAGAGAGCAGCAGGATGCCCTGGGACAGGATCCAGGACAAGGGCTATATCAGTGTCTAATATCCAGGGCTGTCGGCAGTGGGTCTTGGTGCTGTGATCAGTGGTGGCTAGGGCGGCCCAGTTCAGAGCCAGGAGCAGCACAAAGGCTGGAGATTTCGGGCTTTAACCGTGCCTGGGTGTATATTGACATAGATCATTGGAGGTGGCAGGACAGATTGAAAAAATAGTTAATAAAGCACACAGTATCCTAAACTTTACCAATCGGGTGTAGAGGAGAAGAGCAAGGAGTTGATGCTGAGCTTGTAAAAGGCACCAGTTATACCTGTTTTGGAATACTGTGTCCAGTTCCAATGGCCGTTGGAACCAATCCCGAACTCAAAACGACAGTGCAGGAGACTCAAGCTACTTGAGAGACTTGAGATTAGCAGATTTCATCCAATTCAAAGTGATTATGAAATTACACTGCACTTCTGTGGCACTTTAACATGTTTCAGTTTGACAGATAATTGGACGTTAAAATGCTGTATAATTTCAGACACCCAGGGATGGCCTGAGCCTACCAGAGGACCAAAGCCCTTCAACTGGTCTCTCCTTCTCCTCCTACATCCTGTCAGATCTTCACCTGGAATTAGAGACAGATAGCATCGATATTGCTGCACGTAGAGTCATAAAGTCATAGAGATATACAACCCGTCCATGCTGACCAGATATCCCAACCCAATCTAGTCCCACCTGCCAGCACCCGGCCCATATCCCTCCAATCCCTTCCTATTCATATACCCATCCAAATGCCTCTTAAATGTTGCAATTGTACCAGCCTCCACCACTTCCTCTGGCAGCTCATTCTATACATGTACCACCCTCTGCATGGAAACGTTGCCCCTTCTTTCCCCTCTCACCCTAAACCTATGCCCTCTAGTTCTGGACTCCCCCACCCCAGGGAAAAGATCCTATCCATGCCCCTCATGATTTTATAAACCTCTGTAAGTCACCCCTCAGCCTCCGATGCTCCAGGGAAAACAGCCCCCATCTATTCAACCTCTCTCTATAGCTCAAGTCCTCCAACCCTGGCAACATGTCCATCATTCACACCATCCTCTGGCCCTTTCCCAGTATTAATGGGCAAAGATGGATCTGGCAATACAATAATGTTTTACAGCAGCCTTTTACATATTAAGAAGATACTACTCATCATCGACAAAAGTTTGAGAGTTCTGGTCACACTGCCCATTCAAACCTACTTTGAACCTTACAGAAATTAAAACATTTTGTACTGATCAGCTGACTGGGCTTGTCAGTATTGCCTTATACTCTGATTCCACCATGTTCCAACATTTACAATTGCTGTGTGCAATGTCATGTTGCATTTTAACTTACTTTAACCGTGAAGCTACATCTCCCTTTCTTGTCTGTTGAAAATCCTTCAAGGTTTTTCATATACCAACGTCCACTTTGTGATCCCTGCTCTCTCTAATATTGTTGCTCAAGAATCTGCCGAATTGAAATATTAATTGGTTTGTTCACGGCAAATCTGACATTTGATTGTTTTTAAGAAAGTGACAGAGAGCAGCAGGATGCCCTGGGACAGGATCCAGGACAAGGGCTATATCAGTGTCTAATATCCAGGGCTGTCGGCAGTGGGTTTCACCTCACCACAAGGCTGCATAAGGCAATAGCTAGATGATTGTTTTTAACTGGCATGGATACAATAAGCCAAAGAAGCTTTTTTTCTGTGCTGTTGATCCCAATTATACTCTGAGAGAAAAGATAATGTGGACCTGCATCACTTCCTGCTGTAATATGTACCTCATTAGCCTATCACCCTGGAACACAATCCCTTCAAATATGTCTCAATCCGTTTGTAAGAGGGGGTTCCCTCCCAAATCTGGTAGGTTTTTTTCAAGGTTGTGACCAAATGTATAGATGAGGGTAGGGCAGTTTATATAGATTTCAGGGTCAAAAGGTGTGGCGCTATAAAAGCAGAGCAGGTCAGGCAGCATCCGAAGAGCAGGAGAATCGACATTTTGGGCATAAGCCCTTCATCAGGAATGTGGCAGGGTGGGGGGGAAGGGGGCTGAGAGATAATTAGGAGGGTGGGGGTGGGGCTGGGGCTGGGGGTAGGTAGCAAGGCCTTTGACAAGGGCCCATGTAGGAAACTGATGAAACTCGATGGGCTGAATGGCCTTACTTACACTCCTATGTCTTATGGTCTTATGGAAACTGAAAGCTCGTGGGATCCAGGGTAGCAAGTTGGATCCAAAGTTGGCTCCATGGTAGGAGACAGAGGGTAGTGGTAGAAGGTATGTGACTGGAATTAACCTGACTTGCACATCTTTGGACTGTGGGAGGAAACCGGAACATCTGGAGGAAACCCACACAGACACGGGGTGAATGTGCAAACTCCACACAGTGTTCAGTGGCATGCCACAGGGATCAGTGCTGGGCCTGTTATTGTTCATGATGTATATACGCTATGTAAATGAGAATATGGGGCTGTGATAAGTAAGTTGTGGATGACCAAGATTGTTCTTGTGATTGACAGTGAGGAGGAAGGTCTTACATTACAGCAGGATACAGATGGCTTGGTTAGATGGGCAATTCAGTAACAGATGGATTTCAACCTTGAGAAATGTGAGTGGATACATTTTGAGACAAGGAACAAGACAAGGGAGTACTCAGTGAATGTCAGGACATTTGGAAGCTTAGAAGGACAGTGAGACCTTGGAGTGCTTTTCTCCAGATTCTGAAGGTAGCAAGGCAGGTTAATAGGGTCGTTAAGAAGGCATACAAGGTGCTTGCCTTTATCAGTCATGGCATAGATTATAAGTACAGGAAGGTTTTGTTGGAGCTGTACAGTCTTTGGTTCGGTCCCAGGTGAAATAGTGTGTGCAGTTCTGGTCACCGCACTATTGGAAGGAGAGGATTACACTGGAGTGGGCACTGAGGAGTTGTCTAGGATGGAACATTTCAATGATGAAGAGTGGCTGGATAAGCTCAGGTTGCTTCTTTGGAGCAGAGCAGATTGAGAGAGGACCTGACAGAGGTGTATAAGATTATGAGGATCATAGACTGGATGAATAGAAAGTAGCAGTTCCCCTTAACTGAAGGGTCAGAAACAAGGGACATCATTTTAAAGTAAAAGGTAAGATGTTTACAGAGGATTTGAGGAAAATCTGTTTCACCCAGAAGGTGGTGGGGGTTTGGAATAGACTGTCTGGGAGTGCTGTTGAGGCAGAAACTTCACAATGTTTCAAAAGAACTTGAATGAATACTTGAAGTGTCATAATATTCAAGGCTATGGGGCACGTGCTGCAAAGTGGGACTAGTACAGACTGAAGGGCCTCTTCTGTTCTGTATGATCCTATGGCTCCAAATTTCTGTTAGTTTTGTTTTACAGGGATAACTGCTGGGGCAGTTTCCCTAACATGTTGTTAGCTCCTTCAGAGGTAAGATTGGCAATGTGAATCCTGTGAGCGCTCTCAGACTCTAATAGACTGAATTCTCTGAAAGGAGAATTGACGGACAATTCCAGTTGAAGAACCAGGCTGTCATCTGGATCTCTCGATGAACAAAATATCTCAGGCCTGTTTAACAGGGTCAGTTCCGACTGTCGAGAAGGTTACCTTTGAGAAGCTGTCCCCAAGCACTCTGCACTGTTTTCAACTTGAACAAGACTGGAATGTGGATCTGGTCTGTTTCACCTTTTGTCCGCAATGAGCTTGCTCTCCAATCCAAACTTTCTCCTGACTGGAAGCTTCTGGCAGGTTTGACGGGTAATTGAATATAAAAATTCTATTTAATTTGAGAGACACATTTAGGAGGATCAAACCCCTCAGCTGGTCTCTCCTTTTCCACCCAGCTCCTGTTAAAATCTCTATTAATCTCTATTCCCTCTTTTAGGTCATCAATAGTCCAGTAAGCTCACCAGGCAACACATCACTGGAATGTCTCTATCTTGTAAGGTCTTCTCTTTGACTTGTTCTGGATGTGCTTCATGCTGTGACACTCAGCTGGGAAGGAATCTTTCTCGCTAAAATGATTGGTTCACACTGTCTTCATGGTTCCTCTGTTTTTATGTGGCCTTGCTTCACTTTTAAAACTAATGTACTCGTTTTCGGTCCTGATTCTCATTGCACCAAGTCCCTGATCAATGTTTCTTCCTGAGCCCAACTGAATTGCCTTTCTTAGTGTTCAGTCATCCTTTGACTTTGAGTGGTCAGACAATGTTTCACCCAAGATATTCAAGACAAATGTCTAGTTCTGAAGAAATTCACTGGAACTTGAAACATTTCTCTGCATATACTGTCAGACCTGTTGAGTTTCTCCAGCAATTTTTCTCTTTGTTTTAGATTTCTAGCATCCACAATTCTTTGTTTTATCATTCAACCATCTGCTTGATTGAGACCCTACAACCTGATGTAATGGCAGAGGCTTCCATCTTGTTGCTGCCATTAATATCATTGCTCTTGTTATGCTGCTGAGGGCTGTTTCCAGAGTCAGAGAGTCAAATGAGACAGACAGGGGTTGCAAGGTCCAAAAAGCGGCTCACCTTTATCAATATTCGACAAATGTCATCCTGAGAAGAAACCAGATGGGCTTGAGAATTGGCGATTTGAAGGAACAATCTCATTTGGTTGGTCAGCTTGTGAGGACAATAGCCTCAAAACTCTGCCCTCAATCCCAAACTGTCTGGTCTTGCCTGGTAGTGGTGTTCTCTTCAACTAGGTGAACACAAACCTTCAGATCATCAGGTGAGCTGCCTTCATGTGAATGGAAGAAACATGTGCATTTAATGGTACCTGACACCACTGTGGAACCTTCCTACACACCTCATTCACAGAACAATTCATCCACTTCTGAAGCGGAGTAACTGCTGTAATGTTTGAAATATGGCAGCCAACTTGTGCACGGCTAGTTCCCAAAAAGATGACCCTGACCACCTAACCTGTAACTGCTTGAGTGTTAGATATTTACCAAGACAAAAGGGAGAACTTCCCTGTTCTAGAGCCATTAGAAAGAGGAACTTGGAATAGACATACTGCCTTTGTGCTTGATCTGCCTTTTAACACAATCTAATGTTCCATCACATATTGACTGCCAAACTGACCCTCATCCTGATCCCCACCTCCACCTAAACTCTGACTCTCACATTTATCCTTATCCTCAGTTTGACCCTCTTGCTAACCTTGTTCCTCAACCTGGCCTTCACCCAGACCCTTGCACTCTGTCCTATGGGATGGGGCTGATGTTTGGGGTCAGTGGGCTTGGATCTCTGAGGTGAGGTTTGTTTGCGTTCAGACTGGATCTCCGAGGTTCTGAGGATCCTGTGCCCAGATTGCAGGGAAACCTGTCGTTGGATTCCAGGGGATCCTGTGCCATGATTCTTAGAAGATCAGGAAAATGCTCAGTGCTCTTTCTCCTTTCAGATCTACCGACGGTGTTGGCTCATCTTCAAAACATCGTCCAGCAAAGGACCCCGAAGGTTAGAGAAATATCCCGATGAGAAAGCAGCCAATCTCAAAGCAAGTCCCAAGGTAAAAGCCAGGGTGACCTCATAATCCTTACCCTGTCTCATTCTCACTCTCTGTCTCTCGCTCTCATTCTCTCTCTCTCTCATTCCCTCTCAACTTCTGTCTCCCTTTGTCACTCTCTGTGTCTCTCTCTTTTGAGTATAAAAGTTGGCAAGTCATGATGCAGCTGTATAAGACTTTAGTTAGACCACATTTGGGGTATTGTGGGCAGTTCTGGTCACCACACTGCAGGAAAGATGTGGAGGCTTTGGACACAGTGCAAAATAGATTTACCAGGATGTCATCTTGGTGGAGCGTGTTAGCTATAAGGAAAAGTTGGGCAAACTTGCATTGTTTTTGCTAGCATGTCCTATTTTGCTGGAGGTATATAAAATTATGAGAGGTGCTGATAGTCGGAGTCTTTATCCCAGGGTAGAAATGTCAGGTACTGGGGAGCATAAGCTTAAGATGAGAGGGGAAAAGTTTAAGGGAGATGTGAGAGGAAAGTATTTTACACAGAGTGGGGAAGATACCTGGAAGACACTGCCAGAGGAGTTGGTAAAAGCAGAGATGATAGCAATGTTTAAGAGGCATTTAGATACATGAATAGGCAGGGAATAGAGGGATACATGTGCAATCAGATGGGATTAGTTCAGAATGGCCTCATGGTCGGCCTGTTCCTGTGCTGTACTGTTCTATGTTCTATGTACTATGTACCTCGTCTTCCTCTGTGACTCTCATCATGCCATTTAAGGTGACTGAATGTTTATTGCTATTCAGCCTGTTTTGATCGGACTGATTCTTCATATGTAAGTGTGCGTATGTGTCTAAATCTGTATGGGATTGTGTATGTGAGAGAGTACGTTGGTGGGTGAGAATGTGTGTGTGCATAGGGGTCTGAGTCAATAAAATGTAGAGCTGCAAAAATCATAGCTGGTCAAGCAGCATCAGACGAGCAGGAGAGTCAACGTGTGTGGGTGTGTGTGTGAGGGTGAATGTATCATTGTGTGTGGGGGATGGAAGGTATGTGAGGGTGAATTTGAGTGTACAAGAGAATGTTTGTGTGTCTGGCTCACTCCACAATCCCCTGAGAGTGGCAACACAAATGAATAAGGTGGGCAAGAAGGCGTTTGGCATGCTGCCTTCATTGGTCAGGGCATCGAGTATAAACGTTGGCAGGTCATGTTGCAGTTGTATCAAGCATTAGTTGGGTCACATTTGGAATATTGCATACAGTTCTGCTCACCACGTTATTAAAAGGATATGGAGACTTTGGAGAGGGTACAGAGTTTAGCAGGATGTTGCCTAGTTCAGAGGGTGTGAGTGAGTGTATATGAACATCAGAGACTGTGAAACAGAGTGATAGTGATTGTTTGAGTGTGTGTGAGAGAGCGTGAACGTATGAGAGAGAATGTGTTGTGTCAGCACATTTGAGTGCATGTGAGAACCCTAACTGAAGACAGCAGGGCAGTAAATGTTATCGACATGTACATTAGCAAGGTCTTTGGCGGGGTCCCTCACACAAAAGGTGAAGAGACATGTACTCCAGAACTTGTCACAGCCCAAGCCAAGCTCTTCCAGTACAGTTACAACACTGGCATCTACCCGACAATGTGGAGAAATTGCCCAGCAGGTATGTCCTGTATTCAAAAAGCAGGACAAATCTAACCTGGCCAATTACCACCCAATCAGTCTACTCTCCATCATCAGTAAAGTGATGGAAGGGATCAAGCAACACCTACTCAGCAACAGCCTGCTGAGTAACGCCTAGTTTGGGTTTCACCAGGGTCACTCAGCTCCTGATCTCATTACAGCCTTGGTTTAAACATCGGCAAAAGAGCTCAATTCCAGAGGGGAGGTGAGAGTGACAACCCTTGATATCAAGGCCACATTTGACTGAGTATGGCATCATGGAGCCCTGGCCAAACTGGAATCAATGGATATTGGGGGCAAACTCTCTGCTGGTCAAAGTCACACCTGGCACAAAGGATTTTGGTTGGGGAGGGTCAGTCATCTCAGCTCCAGGACATCACTGCTGGAGTCCCTCAGGGTAGTGTCCTAGGCCCAATAATCTTCAGCTGCTCAGATACTGAAGCACTCCATGCTCAAATGCAACAAGATCTGGACAGTATCCAGGCTTGGGCTGACAAGTGTAAGTAACATTCATGACACACAATGCCAGATAATGACCATCACCAATAAGAGACACGAACCACCACTTCTTGACATTCAATGGTATTACCATCACTGAATCCCTCACTGTCAACATCCTTGGGGTTGCCATTGGCCAGAAATTCCACTGGACTCACCACATAAACACTGTGGCTACAAGACCAGGTCTGTGACTAGGGACACGGTGGCGGGTAACTCACCTCCTGACACCCCAAAGTCTATCCACCATCTCCCAAGACACAAGTCAGGAGTCTGATGGAGTATTCCCCACTTGCCTGGATGGGGCCAGCTCCAACACTCAAGAAGTTTGACACCATCCAGGACAAAGCAACCTGCTTGATTATACAAACATTCAATCCCTCCACCACCGGCGCTTGGTAGCAGCAGTGTGCACTATCTACAAGATGTACTGCAGAAATTCACGCAAGATCCTTAGACAACACCTTCCAAACCCACGACCACTTCCACCTAGAAGGACAAGGGCAGCAGGTACTCGGGAACACCATCACTTGCAAGTTCCCCTTCAAACAACCCCACCCTGACTTGGAAATATACTGCCATTCTTTCACAGTCATTGGGTCAAAGTCCTGGAATTCCCTCCATACCAGCATTGTGGGTCAACCCAAGCAAGTGTACTGCGGCGATTCAAGAAGGCAGCTCACCACCAACTTCTCAAGGGCAAGGAGGGATGGGCTATCAATGCTGGCCAGCCAGCGAGGTCCAAATCCCACAAATGAATAAAGCAGCTGCTGAGATGGATACAGAACTGGCCAGAGAGTAATGGTGGAAGGGTGTTCTTCTAACCAGAGATCCATAACCAGAGGTGTTCTCCAGAGGATCAGTGCTGTGACCCTGGCTGAAACGATAGGAAAATAATGTGGATGACCTGATTAGTAAGTTTGCGGACGACACAAAGATTTGAGGAACTCTGGATAGTGAAGAGGAATGACAGAGGATATAGACAGAGTGCAGATAGGCTAGAAACTTGGACAGAGAAATGGCAGATGGATTTAAATCTGAGCAAATGTGGGGTGTTGCATTTTGGGAGATCTAATTCAGGTGGAAAGAATGGCAGAACCCTTGGCAGCATCAACATGCAGAGGGATCTCGACATACAGGTCCACAGTTCCCTGGAAGTGACAATGTAAGTGGATAAGGTGGTCAGGAAGCCAGATGGCATATTTTCTTTCTTTGGACAGGACATGGAGTTTAAAAATTGTCAAGTCATGTTACAGCTGACACAACTTTAGTTGGGCCACATTTGGAATGTAGTGTACAATTTTGATTGCCACATACCAGAAGGATATGGAGGCTTTGGAGAGGGTACAGGGTTTTCCAGGATGATTACTTGTATGGAGGATGTTGGCTATGAGGAGAGATTGGACAAACTTGGTTTGTTTTCACTTGAAAGTCTAAGGATAAGGTGCGACCTGATTGAAGTTTGCAAAATATTGAGAGGCATCAATGGAGTGGCTAGTTGGGGGCTTTTTTCCAAGATAGAAATGTCAATTATTAAGGGACATAGGTTTAAGGTAAAAGGGGGTAAGTTTAAAGGAAATGTGAGAGGCAGGTTTTTTTGCACAGAGCATGGGTGAATGCATTACCAGGGGAGATGGTTTTAAAAGCAATGTTTAAGCAGCATCTTGACAGATATATGAATAGACAGGGAGCAGAGGGATATGGGCCATGTACAGACAACAGGTTTTTAGTTTAGAAAGGGATGATGTGTCAGCACAGTCTTGGTGGGTTGAAGGGCCTGTTCCTGTACTGTACTGTCATTGTTTGTTCTTTCACAATCTTTCATACTCAGTATAACAGTCTCTCATATTTGGCACAGTGATTGAGTGGTTAGCACTGCTGCCTCACAGTGCCAGAGACCCGGGTTCGATTCCACCCTCAGGCAACTGTCTATGTGGAGTTTGTACATTCTCCCCTTGGCTGCCTGGGTTTTCTCTGGGTGCTCCAGTTTCCTCCCACAGTCCAAAGATATGCAGGTCAGGTGAATTGGCTGTGCTAAATTATCGATAGTGTTCAGGGATGTGTAGGTTAGGTGGATTAGCCATGGGAATTGCAGGGTTATGGGATAGAGGGGTGGATTTGGTGGGGATACTCTTTGGAGGATCAGTGCAGACTTGGTGGGCCGAATGGCCTACTTCCACAGTGTAGGGTTTCTATTATTCTCTCACATTGTCTCAAACTATCTTTCACGTACTTGCACACTCTCTCTCACATTCTCTTACACTTTCCTATAATCTTTCATATTCTCTCACTTCCACTTTCTCACCACCTCTCTCTCACTCTGTCTCTCACATTCACTCACAATCTCTCACACTCTCCTTCAAGCTCTCTCTTTCTCTGTCTCATTTTTTCTTTTACATTCACACACACTCTCAATTTCTCTCTCACACTCACACTTTTCAACATTCTCACCCTCTCACGTTCGCTCACTGTCTTACAATCTTTCACACACAATCTTTCAGACACTCTCTGTCTTTCACACACTTTCAGTCTTTCACATTCTCTTTTACACGTTTTCTCACTCGGTTTCTTTCATGCTCTCAAGCACTTTCTCACATTCTCTCACAAACTCTTTCGCACTCTCTTTTATGCTTTCACACACTCTTACTCTCTCTCACAATTGCTTCCATGCGCTCACGCGCACGCCTTCCACACTTTCACACTTTTTTTCACGCTTTCAACCACTCTCTCTCTCACTCTCACAATCTCTTTCACCCTTTCACAATGTCTCCACAATAAACTGCAATGAAGAAGTGGGATTGTAATTGGATAATGCAAAAATAAAGCAGCCCATTGAGGCACTGTAACTGAACAGAAAACTGGGGATCAAGTCAAAATATCATAGTGGAGAAGGTAATGCATCCCAGCTCCATCATTATGTAAACATCAGGCATGTCTTCATGGACTTTATACAATGAACCTATTAATCCCCAACACCTGCTGGCCTTGTTTCCTTTAATCCTTTGGTGTTTAGCTTGTGGATCCAGTCTCACATCAGTCGGGTCTCTCTGAAATGCCCTCTAAAAGCGATAGTGAATGTATTAGTAATGATGGTCTGATCTTTCTTTGGTTTCAGGAGTTTAAACTGCCTAATTCAGCCTTCCAAAAAATAGGGAGAGAGACAAAAGGGAGAGAAACTGCTGCCCAATTAACCTCTCAACTTTGGTTGAGGAATCTGTTTTGAGGCAGTCTCAATCATTACAAAGGCATCGCATGATTATAACAAGTCAACGTGGTCTTAAGATAGATAAATAAAATGTTGGCAGTATCTGTGGAGAGAGAAAAACACGGTTAATATTTTGAGTCCAATGACTCTTCTTCAGAGCTGTCATTTCCTGTCATTTATTGCAAAGAAAATGGAATGTAAAAGCAGGGATTTGAATTGCAGATTTACAACTGGAGTATTATGTACAGTACTGGCCTCCTCTTGTTTAAAAAAATAAATGATATATTTGCATTGGAAGGGACTCAGAAAAGGTTCACTTTCCTGATATTGATGATGATAGTTTGCATTATGGGAAACTGCTGAACAGGTTAGGCCTGCACCAGTTGAACAGATTAGGCCTGCACCTGTTGAACAGATTAGGCCTGCACCAGTTGAACAGGTTAGGCCTGCACCAGTTGAACAGGTTAGGCCTGCACCATTTGAACAGGTTAGGCCTGCACCAGTTGAACAGGTTAGGCCTGCACCAGTTGCAGTTTAGAAGAACGAGCGGAATCTCATTGAAACATTGGAAATCCTGAGGAAGTGAGGCTGGATACTGGGGAGATGTCTCCTCTTAGGAAGGACACAAGATCAAGAGAACAAAGTTTAAAATTTAGGCATCTTCCCATTTTAACCAGAGATGAGGAATTCCTTCTCTCTGAGGGTTGTGAATGTTTGGAATTCAATTCCCTCGGAGCATTGGGGTGTTGGGTCATTGAATTGGGTCACAGATTTTAGACTGATAAGGGAGTCAATGATTATAAGGGACAGACAGGAAAGCAGAGATGAGACAACAGCCAGACCATTGAGATCCTATTGAATAGCAGAACAGGCTTGAAGGGACGAATGGCCCACTCTTGCCGTAATCCCCTATGTTCCTCATTTAGCAGCGAACATGAAAGCAGCAGTCTCCACTGCCTGGGCATTGTTTTTGAATGGAATAGAATCAAATCCCTACAGCATGGAAACAGGCCCTTCAGCCCTACAAATTCACACCAACCCTCTGAAGAGTATCCCACCTAAATCCCACCCCTTTACTCTGCATTTACCTACACATCCTTGAACACTAAGGGCAATTTAGCATGGCCAACTCACCTAACCTGCACATCTTTGGACTGTGAGAGGAAACTGGAGCACCCAGAGGAAACCCACGCAGACACAAGGAGAATGTGCGAACTCCATGCAGTCACCCAAGGCTGGAATCGAACCTGGGACCCTGGTGGTGTGAGGCCGCAGTGTGAACCACTGAGCCACCGTGCTGCCGGTTTGATTGTTTGTTGATTTAATGCCAACACTACTACCTGATGCAGCTCGGTTCCTGGGTTACCACCTGAGCCCGGTGTCATGGTGCCTTGCACTGGGTTCCAGATACCAACCGTGAAGTAATAATTCACTTTTCCTGAGGTCATTATGAATTTCTTTCTGTACTATTCCAGTTGCTGACAATGCCAACTCTCTCTCTCTCTGTCTCTGTTGTTTTTCTTTTCCCTCTCGGTTTGTTCACACTCTGTCTGACTCTCACTCTGTCACTTCTCTGTCTTACACTCTGTCTGTTATTCTCTTCCTCTCACTCTGGATCTACCTTTGCATGACTTCCTTTGTCAGTTGATATCTGCTTCTCTCTAAGTCTGCCACACTCTGTTTCTCTTCGCCTCTCTCTCTTTCTCCCTACTCCATTTCGCTCTCTCTCTTTCTCACTGTGTCCTTCTCTCTCACTCATCTGTTATTCCCTGTCTTCCTCCTTCTCTCTCTATCTATCTTTCTGTCTAGCTGTGTGTGTCTCTCTCTCTCTCTCTCACTCTCACTCTCACTCACTGACTCTGTGTGATGTTCTCTCATGCCCAGGTGACTGAGATCAGTAATGTTAAAAACGTTACCCGCTTACCGAAGGACACTAAACGCCAGGCTGT
Organism: Chiloscyllium plagiosum; assembly: GCF_037043375.1. NCBI lineage: Eukaryota > Metazoa > Chordata > Chondrichthyes > Orectolobiformes > Hemiscylliidae > Chiloscyllium > Chiloscyllium plagiosum. The sequence goes on from NW_028270155.1 coordinate 80,553,297, forward strand.
AGCCCTCATATTCAGCGATGACACGTCCCGCACCTTTACCTGTGACTCAGGTATGACACAGGCACACTGTCAGTGCATCACACGTAAACTGTGAATGTGACACAAACACAGTGTGTGGGTATGACACGCGTATGCTGTGAGTATGATCCAGGTACACTGAGGACGACACAAGTTACTGCAACGTTATCTAGCAACGTTGTGCATGCAACATAGTTAAACTGTGACAATTGCACAGATATACTGTAAGTATGACAGAGGCACATTGATCCCGACACACAGCTCGGACAGGTCAGAGGAGCTAAGTCACAAAATATACAACCTTAACTGAGTTAAACAGAGTAAACATTAGGGCATTGTGTGTGTGGGGTCCCATACCCCAGTGAGAGTCACCGTGTGTGTGGGACACTATACCCCAGTGAGGGTCAGTGTGTGTGGGGGGCCTGTACTCCAGAGAGAGTCAGTGTATGTGTGGGATCCCGTACCCCAGAGAGAGTCACTGTGTGTGTGGGATCCCGTACCCCAGTGAGAGTCACCGTGTGTGTGGGACACTATACCCCAGTGTGAGTCACTGTGTGTGCGGGATCCTGTACCCCAGTGTGAGTCACTGTGTGTGTGGGATCCCGTACCCCAGTGAGAGTCACCGTGTGTGTGGGACACTATACCCCAGAGAGAGTCACTGTGTGTGCGGGATCCCGTACCCCAGTGTGAGTCACTGTGTGTGTGGGATCCCGTACCCCAGTGTGAGTCACTGTGTGTGTGGGATCCCGTACCCCAGAGAGAGTCACTGTGTGTGTGGGGCCCGTACCCCAGAGAGAGTCACTGTGTGTGTGGGATCCCGTACCCCAGAGAGAGTCACTGTGTGTGTGGGATCCCGTACCCCAGTGTGAGTCACTGTGTGTGTGGGATCCCGTACCCCAGAGAGAGTCACTGTGTGTGTGGGATCCCGTACCCCAGTGTGAGTCACTGTGTGTGTGGGATCCCGTACCCCAGTGTGAGTCACTGTGTGTGTGGGATCCCGTACCCCAGTGTGAGTCACTGTGTGTGTGGGATCCCGTACCCCAGTGAGAGTCACCGTGTGTGTGGGATCCCGTACCCCAGTGTGAGTCACTGTGTGTGTGGGACACTATACCCCAGTGAGGGTCAGTGTGTGTGGGGGGCCTGTACTCCAGAGAGAGTCAGTGTATGTGTGGGATCCCGTACCCCAGTGTGAGTCACTGTGTGTGTGGGACACTATACCCCAGAGAGAGTCACTGTGTGTGTGGGATCCCGTACCCCAGTGTGAGTCACCGTGTGTGTGGGATCCCGTACCCCAGTGTGAGTCACTGTGTGTGTGGGACACTATACCCCAGTGTGAGTCACTGTGTGTGTGGGATCCCGTACCCCAGTGAGAGTCACCGTGTGTGTGGGATCCCGTACCCCAGTGTGAGTCACTGTGTGTGTGGGACACTATACCCCAGTGAGAGTCACTGTGTGTGTGGGACACTATACCCCAGTGAGAGTCACTGTGTGTGTGGGATCCCGTACCCCAGTGAGAGTCACCGTGTGTGTGGGACACTATACCCCAGAGAGAGTCACTGTGTGTGTGGGATCCCGTACCCCAGTGAGAGTCACTGTGTGTGTGGGATCCCGTACCCCAGTGTGAGTCACTGTGTGTGTGGGACACTATACCCCAGAGAGAGTCACTGTGTGTGTGGGATCCCGTACCCCAGTGAGAGTCACCGTGTGTGTGGGACACTATACCCCAGAGAGAGTCACTGTGTGTGTGGGATCCCGTACCCCAGTGAGAGTCACTGTGTGTGTGGGATCCCGTACCCCAGTGAGAGTCACCGTGTGTGTGGGATCCCGTACCCCAGTGTGAGTCACTGTGTGTGTGGGACACTATACCCCAGTGTGAGTCACTGTGTGTGTGGGATCCCGTACCCCAGAGAGAGTCACTGTGTGTGTGGGATCCCGTACCCCAGTGTGAGTCACTGTGTGTGTGGGATCCCGTACCCCAGTGTGAGTCACTGTGTGTGTGGGATCCCGTACCCCAGTGTGAGTCACTGTGTGTGTGGGATCCCGTACCCCAGTGTGAGTCACTGTGTGTGTGGGATCCCGTACCCCAGTGAGAGTCACCGTGTGTGTGGGACACTATACCCCAGAGAGAGTCACTGTGTGTGCGGGATCCTGTACCCCAGTGTGAGTCACTGTGTGTGTGGGATCCCGTACCCCAGAGAGAGTCACTGTGTGTGTGGGGCCCGTACCCCAGAGAGAGTCACTGTGTGTGTGGGATCCCGTACCCCAGTGTGAGTCACTGTGTGTGTGGGATCCCATACCCCAGAGAGAGTCACTGTGTGTGTGGGACCCTGTACCCCAGTGAGAGTCAGTGTGTGTGTGGGATCCCGTACCCCAGAGAGAGTCACTGTGTGTGTGGGATCCCGTACCCCAGTGAGAGTCACTGTGTGTGTGGGATCCCGTACCCCAGTGTGAGTCACTGTGTGTGTGGGGCCCGTACCCCAGAGAGAGTCACTGTGTGTGTGGGGCCCGTACCCCAGAGAGAGTCACTGTGTGTGTGGGATCCCGTACCCCAGTGAGAGTCACTGTGTGTGTGGGATCCCGTACCCCAGAGAGAGTCACTGTGTGTGTGGGATCCCGTACCCCAGTGTGAGTCACTGTGTGTGTGGGGCCCGTACCCCAGAGAGAGTCACTGTGTGTGTGGGATCCCGTACCCCAGTGTGAGTCACTGTGTGTGCGGGATCCCGTACCCCAGTGTGAGTCACTGTGTGTGTGGGACACTATACCCCAGAGAGAGTCACTGTGTGTGCGGGATCCTGTACCCCAGTGTGAGTCACTGTGTGTGTGGGGCCCGTACCCCAGTGAGAGTCACTGTGTGTGTGGGATCCCGTACCCCAGTGAGAGTCACTGTGTGTGTGGGATCCCGTACCCCAGTGTGAGTCACTGTGTGTGTGGGATCCCGTACCCCAGTGTGAGTCACTGTGTGTGTGGGATCCCGTACCCCAGAGAGAGTCACTGTGTGTGTGGGATCCCGTACCCCAGTGTGAGTCACTGTGTGTGTGGGACACTATACCCCAGAGAGAGTCACTGTGTGTGTGGGGCCTGTACCCCAGAGAGAGTCACTGTGTGTGTGGGATCCCGTACCCCAGTGTGAGTCACTGTGTGTGTGGGGCCCGTACCCCAGAGAGAGTCACTGTGTGTGTGGGGCCTGTACCCCAGTGTGAGTCACTGTGTGTGTGGGATCCCGTACCCCAGTGTGAGTCACTGTGTGTGTGGGATCCCGTACCCCAGTGTGAGTCACTGTGTGTGTGGGATTCCGTACCCCAGAGAGAGTCACTGTGTGTGTGGGGCCTGTACCCCAGTGTGAGTCACTGTGTGTGTGGGGCCCGTACCCCAGAGAGAGTCACTGTGTGTGTGGGATCCCGTACCCCAGTGTGAGTCACTGTGTGTGTGGGATCCCGTACCCCAGTGTGAGTCACTGTGTGTGTGGGATCCCGTACCCCAGTGTGAGTCACTGTGTGTGTGGGATCCCGTACCCCAGTGTGAGTCACTGTTTGTGTGGGATCCCGTACCCCAGTGTGAGTCACTGTGTGTGTGGGATCCCGTACCCCAGTGTGAGTCACTGTTTGTGTGGGATCCCGTACCCCAGTGTGAGTCACTGTGTGTGTGGGATCCCGTACCCCAGTGTGAGTCACTGTGTGTGTGGGACACTATACCCCAGAGAGAGTCACTGTGTGTGTGGGACACTATACCCCCGTGTGAGTCACTGTGTGTGTGGGGCCTGTACCCCAGAGAGAGTCACTGTGTGTGTGGGGCCCGTACCCCAGTGTGAGTCACTGTGTGTGTGGGGCCCGTACCCCAGTGAGAGTCACTGTGTGTGTGGGATCCTGTACCCCAGCATGAGTCAGTGTATTTGTAGGACCCATTTTCTCAGTGAGAGTCAGTGTGTGTCTGGGACACCGTACCCCGATGAGAGTCAGTGAGGCTGTGGGACCGGTACCGCAGTAAGAGTCGAGTCTATATGTGGAACATCGTACCCCAGTGAGGAAGTATGTGTGTGTCAGACACAGTACCCCACTAAGAGTCCATGTGTGGGGGGGACACCATACCCCAGTGAGAGGCAGTGTTTGTGTGTAACTTGTAACCAAATGAGAGTCCGTTGTATGGGGGATCCCCAACCCCAGTGAGAGTGTGTGTGTGTGTAAGAGACACCGAACTCCAGTTTGACTCCCATACATTCACTGAGTCTATGTGTGTGCTTGGGACCCGTACCCCACTGAGAGTCAGTGTGTGGTTCGGACACCGTCCCCCAGTGAGAGTCAGTGAGTGTCTGGGATCCCTGTGCTCCAGTGAGAGTCAGTGTGTATGGGAACCCGTATCCCACTGAGTCTGTGTGGGACATTGTACCCCAGTGACAATCAGTGTATGTGTGGTGTCTACATCCCAGTGAGAGTCCGTATTTGTGTGGGACCGGTACCCCGTGAGAGTCAGTCTATATTTGGGACACTGTACCCCAGTGAGAATCTTTGTGTGTGTGAGAATGATAGGCTTTCTAGAAAATTGTTCACCTTCTGGTGTAAGGGTTCCTGAGGGAGGAATCCATGCTCATGTAATATAATTCTGAAAAATGTGGTGCTGGAAAAACACAGCAGGCCAGGCAGCATCCGAGGAGCAGGAGAATCGACGTTTCGGGCATAAGCCCTTCTTCAGGTTTTTCCAGCACCACATTTTTCAACTCTGGTCTCCAGCATCTGCAGTACTTTCTCCTCATGTAAAATTCTGCCCAGAAATGGAACATTTCAGTCGAGTGATTATTGCACCCAAGGTGGCTCGACATCACGAGTGCTGTTGGTGTGAGACATCTTTTTCTCAGGCTTTGGGTGATATTACCAGCAGCTAGATGTCAACACACAGCAATGAGTGTGTGTCAGTGCCTGTGGATTGTACCTCTATGACAATGTACCCTGCAAAGTGGCATTTGTCCTTCTCTTCTTTATGGAGATATGTTTTGTGATTTAATGTTTCGAGAATAGTATAACTGATCATACGATTGCTCACAGAGCTGGAAGCTGAGGAATGGTACAAAATTCTCTCCATCGAATGTCTCGGGGCGAGACTCAACGATATCACCCTGGGCGAGCCAGATCTGCTTGCTGCTGGTGTTATGTGTGAACAAAACGGTGAGAATCTCACCCTGTCAATCAGTCGAAGTGTTATTCGTGTGTGTGTGTGTGTGGGCGCGCGCGCATCTGTGCATGTGTTTGTGCTTGTCTTTATACGTGTACGCCTGTGTCTGTGTGTGTCTGTATGTATCTGTGTGTGTGTCTGTCTGTCTGTATCTGTGTGTGTTTGTGTGTGTGTGTGTGTGTCTGTCTGTATCTGTGTGTGTTTGTGTGTGTGTGTGTGTGTGTGTGTCTGTCTGTCTGTATCTGTGTGTGTGTGTGTGTGTCTGTGTGTGTCTGTATGTATCTGTGTGTGTGTCTGTCTGTCTGTATCTGTGTGTGTGTGTGTGTGTGTGTGTGTGGTTGAATGATCTCTTTATTTTTGGTTATTGGTTGTGGGTGTCACTACCTAAGCCAGCTTTTCATGCTCATTTCTATACAGGCCAAGCATTTATTGCCCATTCTTAATTACTGTTATGGACCAGATCAGACCCCCTCAAAGTACTTTAAGCAGGTAGTTAAGACCCAACCTTTCTCTTATTTTAAAGGGAGATGTGAAGTGCTGTGCGACTGGTCAAACTGCCATGTGTTAAGTTAAACCTCATTGAATGAAACAGTATAGTTAAAATACAAACAAAAGAAAGAGGAATTTAGCATAACGACTATTGGAAAACTAATCAGAGTAATAGATACAGTAGCTATCGCTAATACAATATACGTGCCATAACCACACCACTTAGCAAAAAGGCTAATTCAGACACAGATTCTTACATGCAATTCTCCAATCCAGGAGAAGAAAACATCGAGAGATTTCAGAGAAAGTAGCAGCTAGGAACCATTCACTGAACTTTCCAACTCTTCTAAGACCCCAAACGACTTCTGATACCACAACTAAATAAAAGGTCTGGTCTGTGAGAGCTGGCCACACTAATTCAGTCTGTTTCCATTGTTCAACTGTATAAAAAAACACATGAAGGTCTCACAGTAGTTTAGTTTATTGGTTCTGGTAAACTGCTAGGTGCCTATCTTTTATGACCTTTCTTCAAAAAAGAAACCAAGACAAAATAACCTTTTAAAGTGACAGCATCGTCACATTACCCTGGAGAGGGTGGCACAGTGGCTCAGTGGTTAGCACTACTACATCCCAGCACCAGGGTCCCAGGTTCAATTCCAGCCTCAGGCGACTGCCTGTGTGGAGTTCGCACATTCTCCCTGTGTCTGCATGAGTTTTCTCTAGATGCTCCAGTTTCCTGTCTCAGCCCAAAGATGTGCAGGATAAGTGAATTACCCGTGCTAAAATTGCCCACAGTGTTAGGTGCATTAATCAGAGGGAAGTGGGCATGGGTGGGTTACTCTTCAGAGGGTCAGTGTGGACTGGTTGGGACGAAAGGCCTGTTTTCATGCTGTAGGGAATCTAATCAGAAAGTGGCAGTGAAGTGACTTTTTAAATTGCTGCAGTATTTCAGTGTAGGAATGCTAGGAAAAGATCTGGTCTTGATTGTGAGAAGCTGGAGTGTGAAACAATGTCTTAAATGTCAGTAAAGACAAGTAGAGGTGTATAAAGACACAGTCAGCCAAAATGGAACAGGAAAATAGTTAAAAGTTAAGACACTACAGAAGAAGAAGTCATTTAAAGGATATTTTAAAATGAAACAAAAAACTGACTCCGTTGTGAAAGAAAGGCTCTGCAGGTCTTGAAGGAATTGGCATCCTTTCAAAGAAAAGATATATGATGCTGGAAGGATTAACGATAGGTCAGAAAGTTATGCAGAATTCAGAAAGCAGGAAAGAATCGCTGAGGAAATCAAAGGGAGAAGGTGAAGTAATTGAGGAAACTGGCAAAAAACACAAAGCACACAATAATAGCTTCGACCAGTATTGATGAAGGAAAAGAGTAACTTAAGTGATGTTGGTGCCTTAGAGGGTGACGTGGCAATGAATGCTGGGAAATGAGGAAATACTAGAGGCTTTGAACAAGTACTTGGTATCCATTTTCACAGTACAAGACACAAAAAGGTCCTGAGAATAGTAGAAAAGGAGGCTTCTCAAGGAAAAGAAAGGGGAGGAAAAGGACTTGCAACAATCGAGATCACTAGGGAAAAAGTACTGGGCAAGGTAATACGACTAGGCACGATGACTCAGTGGTTTGCACTGCTGCCTCACAGCGGCAGGGACCCAGGTTTGATTCCAGCCTTGGGTGACTGTCTGTGTGGAGTTTGCTCATTCTCCCTTTGTCTGCATGGGTTTCCTCCGAGTGCTCTGGTTTCCTCCCACATTCCAAAGATGTGCAGGTCAGGGGAATTAGCCATACTAAATTGCCACAATGTTCAGGGATGTGTAAGTTAAGTGCATTACTCAGGGGTAAATGTACAGTAATAGGGTTGGGGAATGGGTCTAGGTTGGTTACTGTTCGGAGGGAGTGTGTGAACTTGTTGGGCCTAATGGCCTTTTACCACACTGCAGGGATTCTATGACTGAAAATTGACAGGCCCCCTGTATCTGTGGCCTACATCCTAGGGACTTAAAAGAAGAGGTTTCAGGTTTGGTGGATGCAATGGGTGTAATTTTTCCAAAACACCAAAATACCAGAAAATTAGAAGCCTGTAAGTCTAACACCTCAGTTCAAGAAGTGAGGCAGTCAAAAAGCAGGAGACTAATTGGTCAATTGGGAAAAGGTCGTATCATTGAGAAAAGATTCAAATCCATAATCAAAGGTACAGTCGTCGGACACTGAGAATCAGGCAAGGTCAACAGAGTTTTGTGAAAAGGAATTAATTTTTGACAAATGTATTTGTGTGCTTTAAGAATATAATGAGCTGGTGGGGGACACTGTTGATGTACAAACTCAACCTGGATTTATTGATGTATTTGATACTGCATTGTCAAAAACCATAAGATGCCTTGTGAAAAAGGGAGATGATGGCATTGTGGGAATCTCACTGAATTGGTAATGCAGAACCCCAAGTTAATATTCAGGGGGCGTTGGCTCAATTCCCAACCTGACAGCTGGTGAAATTTCAATTCATTCATAAATCTGGAATGTAAACTTAGCTTTTAGGAACAGTTCGTGAATACTCCTCAAGTAAGGCAGTCTGCCGTCCTTGGAGCTGGGCACTCAGGCACACCATTGAGCTGAGCTTTCTGAGTTGCAAACTCCTATATATTGACAGCAGCTGCAAGTCATGTCTCACAAACTTGATTGAGTTTTTTGAAGAAGTAACAAAGAGGATTGATGAGGGCAGAGCAGTAGATGTGATCTATATGGACTTCAGTAAGGCGTTCGACAAGGTTCCCCATGGGAGACAGGTTAGCAAGGTTAGATCTCATGGAATACAGGGAGAACTAGCCATTTGGATACAGAACTGGCTCAAAGGTAGAAGACAGAGGGTGGTGGTGGAGGGTTGTTTTTCAGACTGGAGGCCTGTGACCAGTGGACTGCCACAAGGATTAGTGCTGGGTTCTCTACAGGTACAGTTAGTAAGTTTGCAGATGACACCAAAATTGGAGGTGTAGTGGACAGCGAAGAGGGTTACCTCAGATTACAACAGGATCTGGACCAGATGGGCCAATGGGCTGAGAAGTGGCAGATGGAGTTTAATTCAGACAAATGTGGGGAAAGCAAATCTTAGCAGGACTTATAAACTTAATGGTGAGGTCCTAGGGAGTGTTGCTGAACAAAGAGACCTTGGAGTGCAGGTTCCTTGAAAGTGGAGTCGCAGGTAGATAGGATAGTGAAGAAGGCGTTTGGTATGCTTTCCTTTATTGGTCAGAGTATTGAGTACAGGAGTTGGGAGGTTATGTTGCGGCTGTACAGGACATTGGTTAGGCCACTTGTGGAATATTGCGTGCAATTCTAGTCTCCTTCCTATCGGAAAGATGTTGTGAAACTTGAAAGGGTTCAGAAAAGATTTACAAGGATGTTGCCAGGGTTGGAGGATCTGAGCTACAGGGAGAGGCTGAACAGGCTGGGGCTGTTTTCCCTGGAGCTTCGGAGGCTGAGGGGTGACCTTATAGAGGTTTATAAAATCATGAGGGGCGTGGATAGGATAAATAGACAAAATCTTTTCCCTGGGGTCGGGGAGTCCAGAACTAGATTGGATTGGGATATCTGGTCGGCATGGACGGGTCTGTTTCCATCTCTATGACTCTACGACTCTATAACTGAGATTGAGATTTGTGACAATTCTCACAGATCCTCACAGATCATCCACAGGTCATCCACAGGTCATCCACAGGTCATCCACAGGTCATCCACAGATCATCCACAGGTCATCCACAGATCATCCACAGATCATCCACAGATCATCCACAGATCATCCACAGATCATCCACAGATCCTCACAGATCATCCACAGGTCCTCACAGATCATCCACAGATCCTCACAGATCATCTACAGATCCTCACAGGTTCTCACAGATCATCCACAGGTCATCCACAGATCCTCACAGGTCATCCACAGATCATCCACAGATCATCCACAGATCATCCACAGGTCCTCACAGATCATCCACAGATCATCCACAGGTCATCCACAGATCCTCACAGATCATCCACAGATCATCCACAGATCATCCACAGGTCCTCACAGGTCCTCACAGGTCATCCACAGGTCATCCACAGATCATCCACAGATCATCCACAGATCCTCACAGATCATCCACAGATCCTCACGTCATCCACAGATCATCCACAGGTCATCCACAGGTCATCCACAGATCATCCACAGATCATCCACAGATCATCCACAGATCATCCACAGATCATCCACAGGTCCTCACAGGTCCTCACAGGTCATCCACAGATCATCCACAGGTCATCCACAGGTCATTCACAGATACTCACAGGTCATCCACAGATCATCCACAGATCATCCACAGATCCTCACAGATCATCCACAGATCCTCACGTCATCCACAGATCATCCACAGGTCATCCACAGATCCTCACAGGTCATCCACAGATCATCCACAGATCATCCACAGATCCTCACAGGTCATCCACAGATCATCCACAGATCATCCACAGGTCATCCACAGATCCTCACAGGTCATCCACAGGTCATCCACAGATCATTCACAGGTCATCCACAGATCATCCACAGATCATCCACAGATCCTCACAGATCCTCACAGATCATCCACAGATCCTCACAGGTCATCCACAGATCATCCACAGGTCATCCACAGATCATCCACAGATCATCCACAGATCATCCACAGGTCATCCACAGATCCTCACAGGTCATCCACAGGTCATCCACAGATCATCCACAGATCATCCACAGATCATCCACAGATCATCCACAGATCATCCACAGGTCATCCACAGGTCATCCACAGATCATCCACAGATCATCCACAGGTCCTCACAGGTCATCCACAGATCATCCACAGGTCATCCACAGATCCTCACAGGTCATCCACAGATCCTCACAGGTCATCCACAGGTCATCCACAGGTCATCCACAGATCATCCACAGATCCTCACAGATCATCCACAGATCCTCACAGGTCATCCACAGATCATCCACAGATCATCCACAGGTCATCCACAGGTCATCCACAGATCATCCACAGATCATCCACAGGTCATCCACAGATCCTCACAGGTCATCCACAGATCATCCACAGGTCATCCACAGATCATCCACAGATCATCCACAGGTCATCCACAGATCCTCACAGGTCATCCACAGATCATCCACAGATCATCCACAGATCATCCACAGATCATCCACAGATCATCCACAGATCCTCACAGATCATCCACAGATCCTCACAGGTCATCACAGGTTCTCACAACTTCTCACAGATCTTCATGGATCATCACAGAATGGCAGATTCTCACACATCATCACAGATTCTCACACATCGTCACAGATTCTCACACATCGTCACAGAATCTCACACATCATCATAGAATCATGGCATTTTCTTACAAATACTCACAGATCGTCACAGATTCTCTCAGATTCTGAGATCCGCACAGATCACAGATTTCCAGAGATACTTTCAGATCCTCACAGCCTATCACAGATATTCTGACAGATCCTCACAGGCTTTCATAGATTCTTACAGATTCTCACAGATTCTTACAGATCATCAGATCATCGCAAATCATCCTAGATCACCGCTAATCCACACCGGCTCTCATGGATTATCATCAATCCTCATAGACCATTGTGAATCTTCACAGATCCTCACAAGTCTTCGCAATTCTCACAGATCTTCACAGATTCTCTCAGCTCATGACAGATCATCACAGATCTTTTCATAGATAATCACAGACCCTCACTGATTGTCAGATCCTGTTTTGCACAAACTGGCCTTTGTTATAAACTTTTCATATCGCTGTCCTGTCTGTATTCATTTGAGCTCTTGTGAAGTGGTGCGATGTGGCTGCCTCGATGTCAATGTAGCTGCCATTGTTATTGTTATTGAGGTGGCCAGCACTTTGTCCTGATTGGAGTCTTTGTCATCTTCCTGACAGAGCGTTTCAATGTTTACCTCATCCCTTCCCCAAACCTGGATGTCTATGGAGAGTGTATGATGCAGATCACGCATGAGAACATCTACCTCTGGGATATTCACAACACCCGCAACAAACTGCTCAGCTGGCCACTGTGCTCACTGCGTAGATACGGCCGTGACAACACACGCTTCACCTTTGAAGCTGGACGGTAGGAACATACTTCTGAGGAGTGGGAATGGGGAGACTGGGAGAGGGCGAAGGGAGAGGGGAGAAGACATGAGGATGGAGGACAAGGGAATAGGCTGAGAGGACGAAATGAAGCCAAAAGTATTGAGTGAAGGCATGGGAAGAAGAAAAGATAAAGACAACCTGCAAAGTTTGAACTTTGAACTTCCTTGCATCATACATAGCAAACATTTCTGACAAAGCATGTCATCAAGAGAACTCTCAAGGAAAGAAATCCTGTTTGTATGGCACCATCTAGATATGGTCTTAAACAAGCTTTGTCTGCAGTTTGCAAGGAGGGTGATAGAGATGGACCCAGGAAACTACACATCAGTGATATTTACATCCATGGTAGGGAAATTGTTGGAGAAGATTCTGAGGGAGAGAAATTTAGAGAAACAGGGTTTGATCAGAAATAGTTAGCATAGTTTTGTCAAAGGGAAATTATGCCAGACAAATCTGGTGGAATTCTTCAAGGAAATGATCGAGTGTTTGGATGAGGGTTGGGCAGTTGATGTAGTTTACGTGGATTTCAGCGAGGCTTTTGATAAGGTCCCTGATAAACAGATCATGGGAACCAGGATAATTTGGCAAACCGGATCCAAATCTGACAGAGAAGGAGGGTGGTGGTAGAAGGCCATTTGTGTGATTGGAAGCTGGTGTGTAGTGTCCAGGGATCTGTGCTGCATCCCTTATTGTTTGTGATATTCATAAATGATGTAGATAAGAACATGAGAGAAGTGCTAAGTAAGATTGCAGATAACACAAAGACTGGCTAGAGGGGTAGTCAGTGAGTCAGAAGGTGTTAGTTTACAGGAGGATATGAGTGGATTAGTCAGAAGGAATTTAAGACTGATAAATGTGAAGGTATGCACTTTGGAAAAGGAACAAGACAAGGGAGTAGCCAATGAATGTCAGGACAATAGGAAGCTCAGAGAACAGAGGGATCTTGGAGTGCTTGTGCACAGACCACTAAAGTTTGCAGGACATAAGACCATAAGACATAGGAGTGGAAGTAAGGCCATTCAGCCCATCGAGTCCACTCCGCCATTCAATCATGGCTGATGCGCATTTCAGCTCCACTTACCAGCGTTCTCCCCGTAGCCCTTAATTCCTCTAGACAACAAGAATCTATCAATCTCTGCCTTGAAGACATTTAGCGTCCCGGCTTCCACTGCACTCCCGGCAATGAATTCCACAGGCCCACCACTCTCTGGCTGAAGAAATGTCTCCGCATTTCTGTTCTGAAATGAGCTGGAAATGTGTTGCTGGAAAAGTGCAGCAGGTCAGGCAGCATCCAGGGAACAGGAGAATTGACGTTTCGGGCATAAGCCCTTCTTCAGGAATGAATGGATTTCATTCATTCCTGAAGAAGGGTTTATGCCCGAAACGTCGATTCTCCTGTTCCCTGGATGCTGCCTGACCTGCTGCGCTTTTCTAGCAACACATTTCCAGCTCTGATCTCCAGCATCTGCAGACCTCACTTTCTCCTGTTCTGAAATGACCCCCTCTAATTCTAAGGCTGTGTCCACGGGTCCTAGTCTCCTCTTCTAACGGAAACAATTTCCAGCATCCACCTTTTCCAAGCCATGTATTATTTTGTACATCTCTATTAAGTCTCCCCTTAATCTTCTAAACTCCAACGAATACAATCCCAGTATCCTCAGCCGTTCCTCATATGTTAGACCTGTCATTCTAGGGATCATCCGTGTGAATCTCCACTGGACACGTTCCAGTGCCAGTATGTCCTTCCTGAGGTGTGGGGACCAAAACTGGACACAGTACTCCAAATGCGGCCTAACCAGAGCTTTATAAAGTCTTAGTAGTACATCTCTGCTTTTATATTCCAACCCTCTTGAGATAAGAGAACATTGCATTCGCTTTCTTAATCACGGACTCAACCTGCATGTTTACCTTTAGAGAATCCTCGACTAGCACTCCCAGATCCCTTTGTGCTTTGGCTTTATTAATTTTCTCACCATTTAGGAAGTAGTCTATGCTTTTATTCTTTTTGCCAAAGTGCAAGACCTCGCACTTGCTCACGTTAAATTCCATCAGCCATTTCCTGGACCACTCTCCCAACCTGTCTAGATCCTTCTGTAGCCTCCCCACTTCCTCAGTACTACCTGCCTGTCCACCTAACTTCGTATCATCGGCAAACTTCGCTAGAATGCCCCCGGTTCCCTCATCCAAATCATTAATATATAATGCGAACAGCTGTGGCCCCAGCACCGAACCCTGCGGGACACCGCTCGTCACCGGCTGCCATTCTGAAAAAGAACCTTTTATCCCAACTCTCTGCCTTCTGTTAGACAGCCAATCCTCAATCCATCCCAGCAGCTCACCTCGAACACCATGGGCCCTCACCTTGCTCAGCAGCCTCCCGTGTGGCACCTTAACAAAGGCTTTTTGAAAGTCTAGATAGACCACATCCACTGGGTTTCCCTGGTCTAACCTATTTGTTACCTCTTCAAAAAATTCCAACAGGCTTGTCAGGCATTACTCAATCCATGTTGACTTGTTCTAATCAGACTCTGCTCTTCCAAGAATTTAGAAACCTCATCCTTAATGATGGATTCTAGAATTTTACCAACAACCGAGGTTAAGCTGATTGGCCTATAATTTTCCATCTTTTGCCTTGATCCTTTCTTGAACAAGGGGGTTACAACAGCCATCTTCCAATCATCCGGGACCTTTCCTGACTCCAGTGACTCTTGAAAGATCTCAACCAATGCCTCTGCTATTTCCTCAGCCACCTCTCTCAGAATTCTAGGGTGTATCCCATCGGGGCCAGGAGATTTATCAATTTTAAGACTTTTTAACTTTTCTAGCACTATCTCTTTCGTAATGGCAACCATACTCAACTCAGCCCCGTGACACCCTTTAATTTTTGGGATATTACTCATGTCTTCCACTGTGAAAACTGACGCAAAGTACTTGTTATGTTCTCCTGCTATTTCCTTATCTCCCATCACTAGGCTTCCTGCATCAGTTTGAAGTGGCCCAATGTCTACTTTTACCTGTCGTTTGTTTCTAATGTACTGAAAGAAACTTTTACTATTATTTCTAATATTACTGGCTAGCCTACCTTCATATTTGATCCTCTCCTTTCTTATTACACTCTTTGTTATCCTCTGTTTGCTTTTGTATCCTTCCCAATCTTCTGATTTCCCACTGTTCTTAGCCACTTTATAGGATCTCGCTTTTTCTTTAATACATTTCCTGACTTCCTTTGTCAGCCAAGGTTGTCTAATCCCTCCCCGGTTAATCTTTCTTTTCTTGGGAATGAACCTCTGTACAGTGTCCTCAATTATACCTACAAACTCCTGCCATTTTTGCTCTACTGTCTTCCCGGTTAGCCTCTGCTTCCAGTCTATTTTAGTCAGTTCCTCTCTCATGCCCTCATAATTACCTTTATTCAACTGTAACACCATTACATCCGATTTTGCCTTCTCCCTTTCAAACTCCAGACTGAACTCTACCATATTATGGTCGCTACTTCCTAAGGGTTCCCTTACTTTAAGATCTTTTATAGAGTCTGGTTCATTGCAAAGCACTAGGTCCAGAATAGCCTGCTCTCTTGTGGGCTCCATGACAAGCTGTTCCAAAAAGCCATCCTGTAAGCATTCCATGAATTCCCTTTCTTTAGATCCACTAGCAACATTATTTACCCAGTCCACCTGCATATTGAAGTCTCCCATGATCAATGTAACCTTGCCTTTCTGACATGCCTTCTCTATTTCCCGGTACATGTTGCGTCCCTGGTCCTGACCACCGTTAGGAGGTCTATACACAACTCCAATTATGTTTTTTTTGCCTTTGTGGTTCCTCAATTCCACCCACACAGACTCCACATCATCCGAAGCTATGTCATTCAATACCATAGATTTAATTTTGTTCTTAACTAACAAGGCAACCCCACCCCCTCTGCCCACCTCTCTGTCTTTTCGATAAGTTGAAAAACCATGGAGGTTTAACTGCCAGTCCTGACCCCCCTGTAACCAAGTCTCTGTGATGCTTACTACATCATAATCATTCACTATTATCTGTGCCATTAGTTCATCGGCTTTGTTATGAATGCTACGAGCATTCAGGTAAAGTGCCTTAATGCTAACTTCCTTATCATTAGAGATGTTGGAAGTCATATGTCCTAAGTTATCCTTGCTTTTTACTGCATTCTCAGTCTGCCTCAATTTTAAATCCACCTGGAAACATGCTATCTTGCTGCTTATCTTGTCATTTACCTCCATACTCCCTGTCGCTTTCACTTTCCCTTCCCCCCAACTCAGAAGTTTAAAGTCCTACTGACCACCCTATTTATCCTCTTCACTAGAACATTGGTACCTGATCGGTTCAGGTGGAGACCCCCTGTTCCAAAACTGATGCCAATGCCCCATGAAGTGGAATCCCTCTTTCCCACACCAATCCCTTAGCCACGTGTTTACTTGCCTAATTTTCTTGTCCCTATGCCAATTGGCACGTGGCTCGGGCAGTAATCCGGAGATTATGACCCTTGAGGACCTGTGCTTCAATTTCCTGTCTAGTGCTTCGTAATGCCCAAACAGGTCCTCCACCCTAGTCTTGCCTATGTTGTTGGTACCAACGTGGACCACAACAACTGGATCCTCCCCCTCCCGCTCCAATATCCTTTCAAGACGGTCGGAGATGTCTCGCACCCTGGCACCGGGCAGGCAACACACCATGCGAGACTCCCGATCCGGCTTGCAAAGGATACTATCTGTCCCCCTAATTATAGAATCCCCTATAACCACTACTTGTCTATTAGCTCCCCCCTCTTGAATGGCCCTCTGCACCATGGTGCCATCGTCAGTTGGCTCATCCTGTCCAGAGCCCTTTTCCTCATCCGAACAGGGAGCAAGAATCTCATATCTGTTGGACAAGGTCAAGGGCTGAGGCTCCTCCACTCCTGAACTCAGGTTCCCCCTACCTGCCTCACTTACAGTCACACTCTTTTGTGCCTGATCACTAACTGAATGTGAATTACTTAATCTCCCAGGTGTGACTGCCTCCTGAAACAAAGCGTCCAGGTAACTCTCCCCCTCCCGGATGTGCCGCAGTGTTTGAAGCTCAGATTCCAGATCATCAACTCTGATCCGGAGTTCTTCCAGCAACCAACACTTGCTGCAGATGTGGTCACTGCCGTTCACATGTTAGTACAATACTTAAGAAGGCATATAGGACACTTGCCTTTATCAGTTGAAGCATTTTGTATAAGAGTAGGGAGGTTATAATGGAGCTGTGTAAGACTTTGGGTCAAGAGTGTGGTGCTGGAAAAGCACAGCAGGTCAGGCAGCATCCGAGGAGCAGGAGAATCGATGTTCGGGCAAAAGGCCTTCATCAGGAATTCCTGCTGATTCCTGACCTGCTGTGCTTTTCCAGCTCCACACTCTCGACTCTAATCTCCAGCATCTGCAGTCCTCACTTTCGCCCTGTATAGGACTTTGGCTTGGCCACACCTGGAGTACTGTGTGCAGATCTGGTCACCACACTATAGGAAGGATGCCTCTCACTCCCGATGAAGTTTTGGCTTATGCCCAAAACGTCGATTATCCTGCTCCTCGGTTGCTGCCTGACCTGCTGTGCTTTTCCAGCACCACACTCTCGTCTGTAGGAAGGATGTGTTTGCACTGGAAAGAGTACAGACATGATTCACCAGGATGTTGCCTGGGATGAAGCATTTCAGCCATGAACAGAGGCTGAATAAGCTTGGGTTGTTTTCTTTGGAGCACAGAAGGTTGAAGGCAAATCTGATAGGGGGATATAAAATCATAAGGGACATGGCAAGGTGAATAGAAAAGAGCTGTTCCCCTTAATTGAGGGTCAAGAAAATGGGGAAATAATTTAAAAATGAAAGTCAGGAGGTTTCCAGGGGATTTGATGTTATACTTTTCACCCAGAGGGTGGACAGGGTCTGGAATGCACTGGGAAGGTAGCTGAGGCAGGAAACCCCACAATCTTTAAAACGTATTTGGATGAGAATTGAAATGTCATAACATTCAAGCCAATAGGGGCTAGTGTGGGAGAAGGGGATCAATGCAGGTCGTGGTATATCTTTGCTCATATTGTTTGATTTTATGATTCTGTGTGATACCTGTATCCTACTGTCAGAGAACAAAGAACACAGAAAATTACAGTATAGGAACAGGCCCTTCGGCCATCCTAGCCTGTGCTGATGCAGATCCTCTATCTAAATCTGTCACCTATTTTCTAAAGATCTGTATTCCTCTGCTCCCTGCCCATTCATCTATCTATCTAGGTACAGCTTAAATGATGCTATTGTGCCCACCTTTACCACCTCTGTCCAAGGCACCCACCACCTTCTGTGTAAAGAACGTTCCATGTATATCTCCCCTAAACCTTCCCCTCTCACCTTAAACTTGTGACCCCAGGTAATTGAGTCCCTCACTCTGGGAAAAAGGTTCTTGCTATCCACCCTGATTATACCTCTCATGATTTTGTAGACCTCAAGCAGGTCTCTCCTCAACCTCCTAATGAAAATAATCCTAATCTGCTCAACCTCTCCTCATAGCTAGCACCCTCTATACCAGGCAACATCCTGGTGAACCTCCTCTGCACCCTCTCCAAAGTAATGTGGCGACCAGAACTGTACGCAGTATTCCAAATGTGGCTGAATCAAAGTCTTATAAAACTGTAACATAGCCTGCCAACTATTGTGCCCTGACCGATGAAGGAAAGCATGCTGTATGCCTTCTTGACCACTCCATCGACCTGCATTGCCACCTTCAGGGTACAATGGACCTGAATACACAGATCAATTTTCTGTACATCGATTTTCCCCAGGGTTTTTCCATTTAATGTATAGTTTGCTCTTGAATTGGATTTTCCAAAATGCATCACCTCACATTTGCCCAGATTGAACTCCATCTGCCATTTTTTGCCCTATTCTCCAATTTCTGTCACTATGACCAATCAAGGAAGCAGACAATCCTGAGGTCAAGCCTGGAATCCATGTGGTGCTGCAGGCCATCAAAAGCAGCAGAATTGTACTCCAGCACAATCTGTAACCTCATGGTCTGGAATATCCCTGCCATTACCCTGGTTCAATGGAGAGTGCAGGAGGGCATGCTGGGAGTAGCACCAGGCATACCCGAGAATGAGATGTCAACCTGAAGTCACCAAAGAGGACTACTTGTGTGCCAAACAGCATAAGCAGCAAGTGATAGACTGAGCTAAGCGATCCCACAACCAACAGATCAGATTTAAGCACTGCAATCCAGTCAGGAATGTGAATGGTGGTGAACAATTTACAAAGCTCACTGAAGATGTAGGCTCCACAAATATCCCCAGCCTCAATGATGGAAGAGTTTAGGTATGTCCTCTACTCAAAAACAGGTCAGATCCAATCTGGCCAACCACTACCCTATCAGGATCAGGATCAGGAGAAAGTGAGGCACTGCAGATGCTGGAGGTCAGAGTCGAGAGTGTGGTGCTGGAAAAGCACAGCCGATCAGGCAGCATCCGAGGAGCAGGAGAATGAACAAGCCTTATTCCTGATGAAGGGCTTATGCCCGAATCGTTGATTCTCCTGCTCCTCAGATGCTGCCTGACCTGCTGTGCTTTTCCAGCACCACACTCTTGACCACTCACATTGATCAGTAAAGTGATGGAAGGTGTCACCAACAGTGCTATCAAGCAGCACCTACTCAGCCACAATCTGTTCAGTAATTTGGGTCTGTCAGGGCTACTGAGTTCGAATTTCATTACAGCCTTGGTTCAAACGTGGACAAGAGAGCTAAATTCCTGAGGTGAGGTGAGATTGACAGCCCTTAACATAAAAGCTGCATGTTACCAAATGTGTCATCAAAGAACCCAAGCAGAGATGGAATCCAGGGGCAAACACCCTAATGGCTGGAGTCATACCTGACACAAAGGAAGATGGTTGTGGTGTTGGAAGTCACTCATCTCATCTCCAGGACACCTTTGCAGGTGTTCCTCATGGTAGTGTCCTTGGCCCAACCCCTTCAGCTGCCTGCGCCTGGAGCTGGTTCTTGCGCAGAATGCCTGTTGCTCAGCTTTCCCAAAAGTGGTGTAGGTTATTTCCATCTTCAAATCAGTCCAGCCTTGTGGGCAGTTGGGGGAATTTGAACAAAGAAAGGTAACATTGAGAGAGCAATGGGGGCATGGGGAGGATGAGAAAAGAGGAGGAGACAGCACAGAGGGATTAGGGTCATAGAGGTAGGGATATGGAAGAAAGAAGAGTGGAGTGAGTGAGTGGAGGGGGTAGTCTGGCTGAGGAAGGAAGGAGGAATGCTGATGGATGAGGGGGAGGAGTGAGGTGATTATGGAGAGAAGAGGAGGTATTGGGGATAGGAGGAGGTGTCAGGAGCGGAATAGGGTTGGGAGACTCAGGGTGAGAGAGGGGATGGGGGCAGGGTGTGGACATGGGGTGAGGAGGGTGGATGTCTTTCTCTCTCTCTGTGGACATTGCTGTCTCTATGACAATGTCTCCTCCAGCACTGCCTTCAGTGCCTCTCCCTGACTGAATGGTGTCTTTGTGTTTTGCAGCTTGTGTGACACTGGGGAAGGACTGTTCACATTCCAGACGAGGCAGGGGGAAGAGATTTATCAACGGGTTCACACAGCCACTCTGTGTATCGCAGAGCAACATAAATACAAGGTCCTGGACATGGAGAAGAACATGACAGTCAGTATAAGTTCTTTCTAGAACACATAGAACTTAGAACAGAACAGCACAGGAACAGGTCCTTTGGCTCACAGTGGTGTACCGAACAAGATGCCAAGTTAAGCTAATCCCCTCTGGTTGCCCGTGGTCCATACTCAGCCATTTCTTGCTTATTCATGTGTGTGTCTAAAAGCCTTTAAATGCACCTCTCATGTCTGCGTCCACCACTACCCCTGGCAATACATTCCAGGCATTCCAGAGGGTAGTGAATGTTGTAGAAAGGCCACAAAGAAAACCCTGGGAACTATAGGCCAGTAAGCCTAAAAGCTGTGGTAACTTACTTGAGAAGATTCTGAGAGATCAGATTGGATAAGATAAGATGCATTTGGAATGGCAGGGTTTGCTTAGGAGGAGTCAGCATGGCTTTGTGAGTGGGAGATCATGCTTCACAAATTTGTTAGAGTTCTTCGATGAAGTGACCAGGAAAGTTGATGAGGACAGGGCGGTAGACATAATCTATATCGATTTCAATCACGCAGGTTAGGCTGCTCCGTAAGGTTAGATCACATGAAATCCAGGGCGAGCTGGCAAATTGGATGCATAATTGGCTTGATGGTAGGAAGGAGAGAGTAATAGTGGAAGGATGCTTGTCGGACTGGAGGCCTGTGACTAATGAAGTGCCTCAGGGTTAAGTGCTGGGCGCATTGCTGTTTGTTATCTACACCAATGATGTGGATGAGAATGTACAAGGCAAGATTAGAAAGTTTGCAGATAACACTAAAATAGACAGTATCATGGACAATGAAGAAGGTTATCAGGAATTGTCGCAGCACCTTGATCAGCTGGGGACGTGGGCAAATAGAGTTTAATGTAGATAGTGTGAGGTCTTTCATTTTGGAAAGTCAAATCAAGGCAGGTGTTTCATGGTGAGTGGTAGGGCCTTAAGGAATGTAGAGGAACAGAGGGACCTTGGAGTTGAGGTGCATGATTCTCTGAAAGCAGAGTCACAGTTAGACAGGGCAGTGAATAAGGCTTTTGACACACTGGCCTTCATCAGTCAGGGCACTGAGTATAGAAGTTGGGAAGTTATGTTGCGATTATACAGGAGGTTGGTGAGGGGTACTGTTTTGATCACCTTGCTAAACTGGAAAAAGTGCAGAAACATTTACAAGGATGTTGCCTAGACTCAATGGACTGAGTTAAAGGTTGGTCAAGCAAAGACTTTTTTCTTGAGAGTGTAGGAAACTGAGGGGGGACCTTATAGAAGTGTATAAGATCCTGAGAGGCATGGCTGGGGTGAAAGCGCTCAGTCTTTTTCTCAGGTTTAGGGAACAGCGGAGTAGAGGGCAACAGTTTAAGGTTAGAGGGGAAAGAATAAAAGGGAACCTGAGGGGCAATTGTTTTACACAGAGGGTGGGATGCATATGGGATGAGCTGCCGGAGGAGGTTGTTGAGGTGAGTACATTAGCAAAATTTAAAAGGCATTTGGACAATACATGGATAGGAAAGGCTTAGAAGGATACAGGCTAAGTGCAGGGAAATGGGGTTAGCGTATGTGGTCATTTTGGTCAGCATGGGCCACAGAGTCATAGAATCATAAAGATGTACAGCACAGAAACAGACCTCTTGGTCCAACTTGTCCATGCCGACCACATAACCTAACTTAATCTAGTCCCATTTGCCAGCACTTAGCCAATATCCCTCTAATCCCTTCCTATTCATATACCCATCCAGATGCCTTTTAAATGTTGCAATTGTACCAGCCTCCACCACTTCCTCTGCCAGCTCATTCACAACACATACCACCCTCTGCGTGAAACATTTGCCCCTTCGGTCCCTTTTAAATTTTTCCCCTCTCACCCTAAACCTATGCCCTCTAGTTCTGGACTCCCCCACCCCAGGGAAGAGACTTTGTCTATTTACCCTATCCATGCCCCTCATGATTTTATAAACCTCTATAAGGTCACCCCTCAGCTCTGACGCTCCAGAGAAAACAGCCCCAGCCTATTCAAGCTCTCCTCCAAATCCTCCTCCTCAAATCCTCCAACCCTGGCAAGATCCTTGTAAATCTTTTCTGAACCTTTTCAAGTTTCACAACATCCGTCCTATTCTGGAAGACCAGAATTGCACACAATATTCCAACAGTGGCCTAGTCCATTGATTAGGCCGCAACATGACCTCCCAACTCTGGTACTGAATACTCTGACAAATAAAGGAAAGCATACCAAACGCCGCCTTCACTACCCTATCTACCTGCGACTCCATTTTCAAGGAGCTATGAATCTGCACTCCAAGGTCTCTTTGTTCAGCAACACTCCCCAAGACTTTACCATTAAGTGTATAAGTCCTGCTCTGATTTGCCTTTCCAAAATGCAGCACCTTACATTTATCTAAATTAAACTCCATCTACCACTCCTCAGCCCATTGGCCCATTTGATCATTAGTAACTGTCCTCCTATGTTTACATCCATATCATTTATATAAATGTCGAAAAGCAGTGGACCCAACATCGATCCTTTTGACACACCACTGGTCACAGGCCTCTAGTCTGAAAAACAACCTTTCAATGCCACCTCTAGTTCTGGACTCCTCCACCCCTTCAAGCCAGTTCTGAATCCAAATGGCTAGTTCTTCCTGTATTCAATATGATCTAATCTTGCTATCCAGTCTACCATTAGGAGCTTTGTTGGACACCTTACTGAAGTCCATATAGATCACGTCCACTGTTCTATCCTCATCAATCCTCTTTGTTAAAACTTCAAAAAACTGAATCAAGTTTGTGAGACATGATTTCCCACGCACAAAGCCATGTTGACTATCCCTAATCAGTCCTTGCCTTTCCCAATACATGTACATCCTGTCCCTCAGGGTTCCCTCTAACAATTTGCCCACCACCGACGTTGGGCTCACTGGTCTATAGTTCCCTGGCTTGTCCTTACCGCCCTTCTTAAACAGTGGCACCACGTTTGCCAACCTCCAGTCTTCCAGCACCTCACCTGTGACTATTGATGATACAAATATCTCAGCAAGAGGCCCAGCAGTCACTTCTCTAGCTTCCCACAGAGTTCTAGGGTACACCCGATCAGGTCCTGGGGATCTAGCCACTTTTATGCAATTTAAGATATCCAGCACCACCTCCTCTGTAATATGGTCATTTTTCAAGGTGTCGCCATCTATTTTCCCACATTCTATACCTTCCATGTCTTTCTCCACAGTAAATACTGATGCAAAATACTCATTTAATATCTCCCCCATCGCATGCGGTTCCACAAAGGTTGTCTTGATGATCTTTAAGAGGCTTATTCTCTACCTGGTTACCACTTTTTCCTTAATATATTTATAGAATCCCTTTGGATTCTCCTTAACCCTATTTACCAAAGCTATCTCATGTCCCCTTTTTGCCCTCCTGATTTCCCTCTTAAGTATACTCCTACTACCTTTGAAGGATTCACTTGATCTCTGCTGTCTATACCTGACATATGCTTCCTTCTTTTTCTTAGCCAAAACCTCAATTTCTCTATAATTTGAAGGTGCCGGTGTTGGACTGGGATGTTCAAAGTTAAAAATCACACAACACCAGGTTATAGTCTAACGGGTTTATTTGGAAGCACTAGCTTTCAGAGAGCTACTTATTGTAAGTATAAGACTTACAATCTTATTCTCCACAACCACCTGATGAAGGAGCAGTGCTCCAAAGGCCAGTGCTTCCGAATAAACCTGTTGGACTATAACCTGGTGTTGTCATTTTTAATGCAATTTCTCTAGTCATCCAACATTCTTTACACCTACCAATCCTGCCATTCACCCTAACAGGGTCATACTGTCTCTGTAGTCTTGTTATCTCATTTTTGAAGGCTTTCCATTTTCCTTTATCTGCAAACATCTGCCCCAAATCAGCTTTTGAAAGTTCTTACCTAATACCATCAAACTTGGCCTTCCTACAATTTAGAACTTCAACTTTTAGATCTGGTCTATCCTTTTCCATCACTATTTTAAAACTAATAGAATTATGGTCACTGGCCCCAAAGTGCTCCTCCACTGACACCTCAGTCACCTGCCCTGCCTTATTTCCCAGGAGTAGGTGAAGTTTTGCACCTTCTGTAGTAGGTACATCCACATACTGAATCAGAAAATTGTCCTGTATGCACTTAACAAATTCCTCTCCATCTAAACCCTTAACACTATGGCAGTCCCAGTTTGGAAAGTTAAAATCTCCTACCATAACCACCCTATTATTCTTACAGATAACTGAGATCTCCTTAAAATTTTGTTTCTCAGTTTCCGACTGCTATACCCAGTTTGGACCAAAGGGCCTGTCTCCATGCTGTAGGACTCTATGGTTCTATCTGCCACTCTCTGTGGAAAAGACCTGCGCTTCACATCTCCTATTTTACGTTAAATACTTGCCTTCTCGAATTAGACATTTCAACTTTGGGAAAAAGCTTATGACTGTCAACCCCATCTGTGCATCTCATAAACTTTAATCAGGTCTTCACTCAGCCTCTGCTGCTCCAGAGAAAACAACCCGAGGTTTTCTAGACTCTCCTTATAGCTCACACCCTCTAATCCAGGCAGCATCCTGGTCAACCTCCCCTACATCCTTCCAAAGCCTTCACATTCTTCCTGTAAGACCAGAATTGACAGTGTGGCCTGACCAAAGTTTTATAAAGCTGCAACATGCCTTCCTGACTCTTATGTTCCATGTCCCCACCAATAAATGAAAGTATGCCATATGTCTTTGCCACTCTATCTACTTGTGTGGCCGCTTTCAGGGAGCTGTGGACTAGGATGCCAAGATCCTTGGTGCATCAATGTTGTTAAGAGTCCTGCTATTAACTGTATACACACAGCATCTCACACTTACCCGGATTAAACTCCATCTGCCACTACCCACCCATATCTGCAACTGATCTATATCCCTGCTATAGATTCCTTTGACAATCCTCTATAATATCCAGGCCTCCACAGATTTTTGTGAAATCTAGCATGCAGAGAGGGGAATGGTACACAACATGTTCCAGAACATTGTGGTGAGTGGATTGGAGCAGATTAACCACAGGCAACTTACTGGTCTTCATCAAGGAGGCCATCCAGTTCCTCAAACATAATCCACCAGTAAACAAGAGCCAAGCACTTTCCCAGTTGCACTTCCCTGCCCAATCCCCTTGCTTTGCTTCAATCTGCAATCCCCAGCTTTGAACCCAGCCTGCACAATGCTCTCTGGTAGGAAGGGTTCCAGCCTTCTGGGGGAGGAAGTTTCATACCCATCAGGATGCTGGGTCTACTGTCTTTGGTGAAAAGTAGGCATGGGGAGGTAATTGGGAGATGGGGCGGGGGGGGGGGGGGGGGGGGGGGGGTGAGAGGGTGACCATCGACTCAAAACCTTTCATCCAATTTTGAAGAGGGACAGACTCAAAGGGCTGAATGGTCACCTTCTGTAAGAGAATTGGAGGGTTTGAGCTATTGGGAGAGGCTGAATAAGTGGGGGCTGGTGCTCTGGAGCATCAGAGTGACCTTTTAAAGGTTCATAAAATCGTGAGGAGCATGGATAGGTGAATACCCTAGGATAGGAAACTAGAGGGCATGGGTTTAAGGTGAGAGGAGAAAGGTGTAAAAGGGATAACTTTATCACACAGGGAGTGGTGTGTGTATGGAATGGGTTGCCAGAGGAAGTTGTAGAGGCTGATACAATGACAATGTTTAAAAGGTATCTGGATTGGTACATGAATAGGAAGGGTTTAGAGAGATATGGGCCAAATGTTGGAAAAAGAAACTAGATTAATTTGATTATCTGATCGGCATGGATGAGTTGGACCAAAGGGTCTGCTTATGTGTTGTATAATTCTATGATTCTAAGACTCTATACAGAGAGAACATGGGGAAAAGCAAGGCTAGAGGTGACTAATCGGTGTGGACTTGTTGGGCTGAAGGCCTGTTTCCATGATTCTGTGAATAATCATCAAGAAATCCTGTGGGGAGTTCAGAGGCAAGTGAGTGGTGAGAATGTGGAACTCGCTGCTGTGGGGTGTTAGATAGCTTAAAGTGAAGTGGATAGGGATAAGATGGAGAAGGTAATCAAGGGATAAAAAGGTACATTTAGATGAGAAAAAATTTGGAAGAGGCTTGAGGGGATCATAAGCACTAGCATGGACTGGTTGGGTTGAATAACCTCTTTCTGTGCCATATTATCTAAGTATATGATCATCATTTCAGTGCTACCATGGCTGAAATCTTAGCATCTATGATGTAAAACACTCCCAGTATTTAACTAATTCCAATATGAATATCTTTCGTTCTTCCAATCTCCAGAGAGGAGAGGCCCTATTTACTCAATCTCTGCTCATAGCACAAAGCCTCTCAATCCCAAGAACTATTCGTTTACTTAAATTCTGACAAATGCTGAGACAGATTTACAGGAATGAAGGGTTAATGTCATGGAAAACCATAAACTTCTATCAGGATGTGACAGGGTAAATACAGACGAGATGTTCCTGATGACCAAGGGCCCAGAACCAGGTCCCACAGTCTAAAGATATGGAATGACAAGAAATGTCTTCACCAAGGGAGTGGTGAGCGTGTGGAATTCTCTGCCGCAGGAAGCAGTTGAGACCAAACTAATGAATGTTTTCAAGAAGGGATTAAAGGGTATAGGGAGAAAGCAGGAACAGGGGACTGAGTTGATGATAACTTTGATCATATTGAATGGCACAGCAGGCTTGACAGGCTGAATGGCCTACTCCAATTTCTAGTTTCTGTTTCCATGTTAACCTATTGATATCTGTTTGCAGGCTCCACCCTATTTGCTCTCCTATCTATCATTAGATTGTCAGCAAATTTGGTAACAATACAGTCAGTCCCTTCATCCAGTATAGATTGTAAATACTTGAGTGCCCAGTACTGAAGTCAATTTGTCATCCTGAAATTGACATCAGTAATCCAGACAGACATTCAACAATGGGTTCATGGTCACGATTGGACTGACTCTCAGTTCCTGGATGATTCTCATGGTGGCGCCACCTCCTGTTTTGACCCCAGTTTGTCACCAGATTTTTGCCATCTCATTTTTGTTTTGGTGATATTAATTATGAAGAAGGAATCATTTCACAGTCCCACCCTCTAAGAGACAAATATTTACTTTAGCTGCTTTCTTCCATTCTACATACTTTAGAAGCTCTTTTATAGCTGGTTTAACATTTTTTGCCAGTTTACGGTAGTCACCCACTGCTTGTTCCTAAAACTGCTCTAGCATTAAACTTTCACGATATTATTTATCTTTTATTTAACTTCCTTAGGTTCCAGACCCCACCACCAAGGATATATTTCCCTCCCCTCCTCTATCAGCTTTCCGTAGAGACCACTCCCTCCGCGACTCCCTTGTTAGATCCATACCCCCCACCAACCCAACCTCCACTCCCGGCACCTTCCCTTGCAACCGCAGGAGGTGCAACACTTGCGCCCACACCTCCCCCCTCACTTCTCTCCAAGGCCCCAAAGGAAACTTCCATATCCGCCACAGATTCACCTGCACCTCCACCCACATTATCTACTGCATCCGCTGCAGCCGGTGTGGCCTCCTCTATATTGGGGAGACAGGCCGCCTACTTGCGGAGCGATTCAGAGAGCACCTCTGGGCCACCCGGACGAACCAACCCAATCACCCTGTAGCACAGCATTTCAACTCCCCCTCCCACTCCACCGAGGATATGCAGGTCATTGGACTCATCCACCGCCAAACCACAACAACGCGACGGTCGGAGGAGGAGCGTCTTATCTTCCGACTGGGAACCCTCCAACCACAGGGGATGAACTTGGACTTCACCAGTTTCTTCATCCCCCCTCCCCCCACCTTGTCTCAGCCGGATCCCTCCAGCCCGGCACCGCCTTCCTGACCTGCAGTCTTCTTCTTGACCTCTCCGCCTCCACCCTACTCCGACCTATCACCCTCACCTTGACCTCTTTCCACCTATCACATTTCCAACGCCCCTCCTCCAAGTCCCTCCTCCCTACCTTTTATCTTCTCCTGCTGAACACTCTCTGCTCATTCCTGAAGAAGGGCATGTGCCCAAAACGTCGAATCTCCTGTTCCCTGGATGCTGCCTGACCTGCTGTGCTGTTCCAGCAATAAAGTTTCAGCTCCATATCTAGCCCAGATGATTTTCCTCCTCTCATGAAATCTTTCATTCTCAATTAAATTATGCTTTGTGGAGAATTTTGGAATATCTCTAAGTGTCTAACCCTTTATCCCCACCATCTTCACTTACTTCCCCAGTCCACTGCAGTCTATCAGATGTAAGTAAAGTTCTTTTTTTACCAAATATTGATGATCCAATTTAGTTTTTCAGATACTCTGGTGGTTTCTATCTTCTTACCTTTGAAATGCCTTTACTTACGTTTAAAGCACGGGTTTTAGAATCTAGTTTCTCACCCTTAAATTGAATGTGAATTCTGAAATATTATGCTTACTCTTGCTCCGAGAATCCTTTGCTATGATGTTCTTAAGTTTGACTCAGGACACAGGAAGTGTGCTGGGTTTCCCAAATGGCAAAAATTGTACATTTCATGAACCAACATGCCCTGGCAAGTCTTGATTGAATGCACAATGATCCAAATTGATGGAAATAAAATTCAGTCTGATCCCTGATCTGGTTAAGACATTAGATGCATCAAGCAATCATCAAGCTGACATCTCTTTGTTACTTTCCCTCTCCTTCTGATATTAACTATGGAATTTCTCTATATTGGAGGAACGATTAACAACTGTGAAATATATTATTAATGTTTAATGATAGCCCAGTTTATCCAGTGACATAATGTTTAATTTAGTTTCCCAGTCTGCGGCAACAGTCCCCATATGGAGCTGGCTTCATGTCATTGTGTTTGTTGTGTTTTGCAGATATTAAACAAGAGTGCAGAAGTGGAGCACTTCCCATCTCCAGCTAGTGCTGTGCTCCCCCGCAGTGCCTTCTGGCACCACATCACAAGCTCACAGCACACCAGGGAAATGGTCCGCAGTAATCGTAAGGAGTGCACATTGTAGTCAGCTCTCACTGTTCCAGTGCAGTCACATACTGAGCTCAGGTCACAGCAAATAGGAACAAGAAGAGGGTCAAGAATCCCTGTAGTCTGCTGAACCGTTCAGGAATGTCATGGCTGATTTGATTGTGGTCCTAACCCCACATCCTCATCTTTCCTTTGTAACCCTTGACCCTCTGACAAGACTGAGACATACTTTGCTCAGTATGAAAGTCATGAATGCTTCATAAATAGGGACATTGAGAACAAAAAGCAGGGAGTTCAGTTCTGGTCCCCACACTTTAGGAAGGATGTGAGGGTCTTCAGAAGGGTGCAGAGGTGAATCATCAGAATTGGTCCAAGGATGAAGGAATTTAGCTACAAAGTTCTTCTGAAGAAACTGGGCTGTTCTACTCAGTACTTGAGGGGGGATCTGATCGAGGTAGAAAGGATAATGACAGTTTTAGATATAGAACAGAGGAAAACCATTGCCATAAGCAGATCATGGCAACACAGTCTTAGTCAGGAGATCTGGAGGGAGTATTTTATACAGTGACTGGTAATTACCTGGAGTTGTCTGCCCATGAGTTGGGGTGTGGCGATAGTGAAGATTAGAGATGGGGAATAATTTCAAAAGGAAATTAGATGGAGACTGGAGGTCATTAGCCTCACAGGGATCGAGAGCAGAAGCAGACTGACTGGATTGACCTACAGAAAGCTCGAATTGAACTTGATGGGCTGAATGGCCTCCTCCTGTGCTGTAAGTGACTGTATGATTCCATGATCCATTGTTGTACGTTACTGAGAGTGTTTGGGGACAGTGTCCAGGATGCTTTACCCTGTACTGTGGCTCAGAGCCAAACCTGAAGTACACTATGGGAAGAAGTGAACTTGTCCATTTTGACAGGTAAAATAGAAAAACAGCATCATCTTCAGCAATAATTTGCTATGATTGTTCAGCTAGAACATTTGCGTTACAGGTTCTGTGGGTCTCGGATGGTTGATAAGACCAATCCTAGAGCCATATTCCCAAATATACATTTAAAAATAGCATATTATTTAAACAGAGAGAAATTGCAGAAATCTGAGGTGCAGAGGGATCTGAGTGTCTGAGTCTATGAATCACAAGAAGGTAGTGTACAGGTACCACAACTAAGTAGCATGTTGATGCTTATTTTATTTAGTGCAAGGGCAACAGCTGTTTGGCCACAGCTGTTGGATCTATATGTTGGACCAATGGCTGTTGGAGTTTAGTAGAATGAATCATAGAATCCCTGCAGTGTGGAAACACGCCATTTGGCCCAACAAGTCCACACTGACCTTCTGAAGAGTAACCCACCTAGACCCATTCCCCTACCCTATTCCTCTACATTTACCCCTGACTAATGCACCTAACCTACACATCCCTGAACACTGAAGGCAATGGCCAATTCACTTAACCTGTGCATTATTGGAATAAGAGATGATGTTGTAGAAACATCAGATTCTGAGTGATCCAGACAGAGTGAGTGCTGGAGGGTGTTGCCTCCTATTGTAGAGTGTCGACCTCAGAGCCGTAGTTTCTTAATTACAGTCAACAAAGGTGTCAAAGGTTATGTGGGACAGATAGGAAAGTGGAACTGGCCCCAAAATCAGATCAGCCATGGTCTCATCAAGACAGAGTAGCCTGGGAGGGCTGAATGATGTTCTCCTACTCCTAATGGTATGTTCATGTAGTTTTATGAAATGAGTTCCAATGACCTGAAAGTGTTGTGACACCAGTTTTGAACATATTGTCTAATTCCTTTTTGGAAATTATGTTGAAGATAAATTTGCAGGGCTGTGAGGAAAGCCTGCTGATTACCAGACTGATTCCTCAGTTAGGACTGCATTCACTGGAGTTTAGAAGAATGAGAGGTTATTCCAATAGAAACCTATAAAATCCTAATAGGGTAAATGCAAAAAGGGTGTTCCTGATCACAGGTGAATCCAGAACTAAGGGTCACAGTCTAAGGACATGGGGTAGGCTATTTTGGACTAAGGTCAGAAGTCATACAACACCAGGTTATAGTCCAAAATGTTTTCGAAATCACAAGCTTCCAAAGCGCTGTTCCCTTTGTCAGGTGGACTAAGGTAAGTCTACATTTTGGGTGAAGAAATTTCTTCTTAATCCAGAGAACAGTGAGCTTGTGGAATTCTCTCCCACAGAAAGCCAAAACATTGAATGTTTTCAAGAAGGATTTTGATATAGCTGTCAGAGGTAAAGGGAACCAAAGGGAGAAAGAGGGCCTGGATGTAGGTTTGGTCACTGAGCTGGAAGGTTCGGCGAGCAAACCTACATCCAGAACCCCAACCTGAGCTAAACATTTTCTCAAAACTCTGAGAAAGAAGGAACGGTTTTTCGTTGGGTGATCAGCCATGACCATATTGGATGGCAGAGCAGTCTACTGCTCCTTGTCCTATTTTCTACATTTTTAAAGTGGATGGAAGGAGGGACATTGATTTCATCTTTCACAGACATGATAGCTACCTTCTCTTCTGTATGATTGAATTATCCAGGGAAAGAGATCTAGAGATCCTGAAAGAGTGATGGGAAGAAGAGAGACGGAGTGAGAGGAGAGTTAAAGTCAAACTTCTTGTTTAATGTTCTCTTGGAGTGTAATGTTTATTTTTTGTTATTGAGTGTTGTGATCTTTATGTGACCTTGAATAGGAAGTGAATGAGTTTCCTCTCTTGGTTCTTCAGCAGAGTTATACTGCACAGGCCAGGCAGCAGGTGACATGGACTCCTTCCCTGGACAAGCAAGTCCTTTAAGCAGCGAGTGTACACTCTCGCCACACTTCCCCACTCAGTGAGTGATCTGGACAGAGCTTGCCTCAATCTGCAGAGAGGGCTGAGCCACACCTTTCAATAAGGACCAACAAGAAATTGGGACAAAGCACCCCCCGCAACCCCCCTCCCCCCACCCTGCTCCCTCATCTTACCCACTGTGTACAAATGTGGAACAAGATAAAGAAACACTGCACTTGACAGGATTGGGAGAGGAAGGCACTGGCAGAAGTCTTGGAGGTGGGTTTTATTTTGCACCTCTGACAGCATTGAAGATATCTGGAGTAAAGGCCAAAGCACAAGACCATTGAGACATAGCACAAGGAGCAGACCTGAGAGGGAAGGCCAGTATGCACAGTCACTCAATGACCTAACTCAGGACAGAGCTGGTTTTGTCTTCAGTAGCATCACTGGCAAAAACTCTTATTGTGAATACAATCCTGGTGCCTGTTCAGGGACTGGCCTGACGTGAGAGACCCTCTGATCCAAAATTTGAGAATATGCTGTCCTTCCAAATGCTGGAATCTAATCAGTCACTTTATAATAGGTACTCAGTTCATTTGTAGAAGGGCTTTCCGAGTTTTTATTGGACCTCAGCGTTCAACTTTGATGCAGTCCAAAATGAGACAAATGCTGCTGACCTTTTCCTCCTCAGTCTCTGATCTCTCAGCATCTGACATGTTGCTCTGCATGTGTTTGCAATGAATTTCTGTAAGTGTTTGACACTTGTTTTCACTGGACCAGCCTGAAGTCAGCAGGGTGCAGAGTCCCTGGAACACAGGCTGACTGGCCATCTCAGATTGAAATCATTCCATCAAGTAACTGTCACTCCAAACTCTCCCACTCCAGATTAACTTAACCACTCCATAGTAATGGAAAACGCAAGTTGCCCATTTCCTTGTTTCACACTCTGCTCATGTCATTAAACATTAATGTTTAAAGAAGACATTGCAAACCTAGGGAGTACCCTCCTTCCCTCTCCTCTCTTCTGCACACTGCAGTGCTAAGGTTTAATCTGGAGTGATGGGGAGGACACAGCAACAAGTTGGTGATGTGATCTGGCACAGGAAGAGGCCAGCTGTTGATTTCAAAGCCAAACCTGCAGGAATTTCCTTGCAAGTCAGCCCTTGTGAGAGTTGCTGCCTTACTTCCCTTCCTCCCAGCCTGTGGGTCACAGCTGACCATGGAAAATCATGGCGTGGAAATTCACGAGAGCAATGCAACCTTGACACTCAACTGAGAAGCACTATTTAAGGCTGGAATGGGGAAAGTAGGCTGACACTTGGGTTATGGCCAATGTGAGTGGTCTGTCCTAGCCCTCAGGCAGGCTTTTAGGAATGGTGGGAGGTGCTGACTCACCAGAACCAACCTGTTCTCTTTTTCTCGAGTGACCCTCAGCAACATGTCAGCAGAGACAAGTTTTACCCAACCACCTCCTCCAGGCCTCTTCTAGACACTTCTGGGAGCTGGGGGGGGGGGCAAAGAGTCTCACTGGGCCAGTCAGCAAACGGAGATTCAACAGCAGTTAAGAATTGATGCAATGCTATAACCGAGAAGGCCCTGTCACACCTGTGTGTTGACTGGCACACAGCCTGAAACACATCTGTGACAGGTCAATTCAAATGCACTGTCAAAACTCAGTGCAACCATGTAGTGAATTTTTCCCTGAGCCCAAAACTCTCTTACCAGGGCAGTTCCTGTCATATAGAACAAGATTAATGCTGCATCCTCTTGTTGCTGTGCCCATACTGCACTGACAGCAGCCTGAAAGAGAAGCAGCAACCACAGCAAACATTAACATGACTGAGCCCTGCACTAGTCACATTCATTAAAATGTGAACGTAATCTCTGCTCATGATTTGTGAATGGTCAGTTGTTCAGGGATGGGCTACAACACACATTGTGTCCCAAATCCCTGTGTCCCATCTCCACCTGATGCTGAGCTACTGTGTCTCTCATTAACAGCATGAATTGATCCACATGAAACATCTTCATGGTCTGACAGCATGTGACGTGAATCAGCAGCTTTTCAATAAAGTTGAAAAATGTTTTCCTTTGCGTTTAGTGATATTAATCAAAAACTATTTACACCATAAACTTGGTGCTGTCATTCCCATCTCCACTGTACAGCAACTCCCCTGTTTAAGCTCCATCTCTCAATTCCCTCACACCTCCTTGAAACATTCTGCCAATTGGACCTCTGCTCCTCATAATTTCATACATCTCAATCACAATGCCTCATCTCCTGCATTCCAAAGGAAAACAACCCTCTCTGGTGCTATCCCAAAAATGTGGATGCCAAAACTGCACACCGTTCGAGTTGTAGCCTAACAAACATTTTATGTATTATAGCATAATGCCTCGGCTCTTAAACTCTATCCCTCAGCTGATAAAGGGAAGTATACCACATGCCTTCTTTACCACTTTATCTAGCCGTCCTGATATCTTACAGGACGGCTAGATGCAGGGTCCTTCTGATCCTTGGTGCTTCCTACTGTCATCATGTATTCCCTTGTCCAGTTGTCATCATGTATTCCCTTGTCCAGTTGTCATCATGTATTCCCTTGTCCAGTTGTCCTGACCAAGTGCATCACCTAACGTTTATCCCGATTGAATTCCATTTGCCACCGACCAGCCCATCTATATCCACTTCGATATCATTCTTCAGGAATGATTCCTGAAGAAGGGCTTATGCCCGAAATGTCGATTCTCCTGCTCCTTGGATGCTGCCTGACCTGCTGCGCTTTTCCAGCAACACATTTTTCAGCTCTGATCTCCAGCATCTGCAGTTCTCACTTTCTCCTGAGAATTTCCAGCGTCCAGTTGTACTGTGTCCTCTTGATTTTAAATTTTAAAGAACTCTCTTGCCTTTAGGAAAGCAACAGACAGCACTTGACAAAACACATTTAATGATACTTACAAATGAGTAAAACGTAAACAGCCCCCAAGAGCTGGGCTGCTAATACACCTGAGGGTGCAGGATGTCAGATGGCCCCAAACTCTGGGGGCTAACACAGCTACATTTTTCTTCCCATTCTCTCCTCCGCCTTCCCCCAACCTCTGCGGGATTGGACAGAGCCCTTCCCATCAGATTGATTCTCGCTAGTTGATGGTGAGGACATCACTCTGGATTTCATGGCTCAGCATTGTTTGCAGGTCACTCAGCTTCTTCTTGAGGCCAGAGAGAGCAGACAGGACGATTGTCTCAGGATGTAGAGCTCCTGAAGACTCAACGTTGAAATAAAACCTGGTGGGAACAAGATGCAAAATCATCATCCATAGCACACCCTCGTTCAGGATCAAGAGGTCAAACTGTTTTAAAACAGTTAAGTTTCATTCATGAAACCCAGTTGGGGTGACCCTTCCTCAGAACTGGACACCAGACCCAAAGCATTAGCCCTCATTTCTCTTCACAGATGCTAGCAGACCTGCTGAGCTTTTCTGCTTTTGTTTCTGATTTAGAACATCTGCAGTTCTTTTGGTTTTTATTGAGAACCAGTTTTATGTTTTTTTTTCCCCTTCTTCATAGGATGTGGGCATTATTGATACCATTTTATTATCCACCCTTAGTCACCCATTGTATTGCTAGTCCATCTGAAAGGACAGTTAAGAGTCAACCCCATTGGTGGACCTGGAGTCACAATTAGACCAGAGCAGATATAAGAACAGCAGACTTCCTTCCTTGAAGGACATTAATAAACCGGTTTTTATAATTCTAGTTTCACAGTCACCATAATTGACACTGGCTTTTATATTCCAGACTCCTTTATTAATTTAATTTAAACCCCACCAGCTAGTTCACCCAATAGACCAGTGACATACCCAATAGACCAGTGACATTCCCATTGCACTCC
Source organism: Chiloscyllium plagiosum (assembly GCF_037043375.1). NCBI lineage: Eukaryota > Metazoa > Chordata > Chondrichthyes > Orectolobiformes > Hemiscylliidae > Chiloscyllium > Chiloscyllium plagiosum. Next base: position 80,589,489 of record NW_028270155.1, read on the forward strand.
CATCTCCCCCGTTAGTTACTCTGTCTACAAGAGAGGGTCTGAGATTAGGAATCCCACCTCTTGACTCTCCAAAGCCTGCTCACCATCTCCAAGGCGCAGGTCCCTGTGATGGAATACGTCCCATTTCCTGGATGAGCGGAGCTCCAACAACTCACGAAGCTTGACACCACCCACGAGAAAGCACCCGCTGCCACCACAACCTCAAGTTTTCACTTGCTTTACCACTGACCACTGCAGTAACCTACAGAATTGTTCACCAACAATTTTTAGACAGCTCCTTCCGAACCAATGACTACTTTTGTCTCGGACAAGTGCAGCAGATAGATGGGAACAGCACCACCTGCAAGTCCCCTTCTGAGCCACTCACCAATCCGGACTTACATCTCACCTTCAAAATAGTTTTAGACTCCCCTACCCTAGCAAAAAAAAACTATGCTGTACCTTATTATTGGCCCTCATGTTTTTATAAACCTCTACAAAGTCAATTTCCGTCAACTTCCTACACTTCAGGGAAAAGGGTTCCAGCTTATCCAGCCTCTACTTATAACACTCCAGGCGTGGTAACATTAATGTTAATCTTTTCTGCACCCTTTCCAATTTAATAAGAACCTTCTAAAAGCAGGGCAACCAGAACTGTACACAGGACGCCAAAAGTGGCTTCACCAATTACAACCACAACACGATGTCCTAACTCAATGTTCTGAGCAATGACGGCAAGTGTGCCAAATGCCTTCTTTACTACCCTGTTTACCTGTGACGCAATATATCGCTGCTCCTTCAGTGCCACTGGGTCAAAATCCTGAAAACCCCTAACAAAGAGCATTGTGGGTCACCCTACAGCACACGGACTGCAGCAATTCAAGGCTCACCACCACCTTTGCCAGGGGCAATTCGGGACGAGCCAGTGATGCTGACAATCCCCCATGACAGAAAGGGAAAAGTGTGTTTACCTCTCTGGTTTGCCATTTGGGTCGTAGGGAGCCTGGATCTCCTCTTCATCAAGTTCAGAGTACTCACTTTTTGGCCTTAAAATTTAATGGAAAAGATCAGTTAATTAGAAACAAGTACAACTCAAAGCTTATGCCTGTTCCCTTCACCCAGTATTTGCCCCTCTCATCCCAACACCCCCGACCCCAGTGACTACACCCCCCCAACACAGACTCCCCCCTCCTCATCAGATCAATTCCCCACCGCACATTAACCTAGATCCCTTCTCCCACCCCCTCACCCTCCACCCAAGATTGAGGGGTCTCTCCCTGCAGCCACTCCCTGGCGATGGGCCCCTCCTCACCATTCCTCAGGTTTGGGGTAGACAGTGTGCCTTAGTGCATTGTCAGGGTCGTATTCGAAGGACACTCCTGCAGTGGGATTCCACTTGGCATGTTCCTTTCCAAACCCCTTCTTGGCATAAGCTCGGAGCCTCAGCTCCTGGCCTTTGCGTAGTTTCACAATCAGAATATCTGGCAGGGAAGGAAACCATCATGAGACAGAATGAGCAATGTTACACAGCTGCTCAAATATGTTGTCAACACCCACTCTTGTTCACTACCACCCAGACTTGTGATTAACAACCTCTAGGTCTCCTCCTCAGCAACACACTGTCTTCCAGTACCATCCATTCATAATCAACATCCCTTCATCAGAAACCACTCCCCACCACCAATCCTCCAGTCTCCCAGACTCCACAGACTGTCCTGCACCAGTCTCAATTCCAAACAATCCTGGCTTTACAACATGCTTCCTGCTCAGAGCACACTTCTCTCACTGGTATTGAGTTCTGAGCTCTTATGTAATTCAGGTCTCATGTTCTCTAATAATGGCTAAGTGCTGAAACATTGTCAGCTTAACCCCAGAGCGGTCGTGGCCTCAGCCCTTTATAAGTCACAGTTGGCAGGACTGGGGACAACTCTGGGCCTCATCCACCAAGAAGGGAGGTATACAGGAATGTCTAATATCAGATATGGGAAGAGCTTGGAAACTTGAAGGTTAGAGATAAACAGCCACCTGCTAGTACAGATCTGATACTGCTGGATTATCACATATTGTTGAATCACTTCATCTTGAAGGCTGCACTCAGGACAGTTCAGCAAGTGTTACCTATGAACAAGGGAGGACATGAATTTTAGCACTAGCGTGATGCCAGACTGACCAGCGGATTGAATCAAGCAGCATGTTTCTTCATTTGTTGGGAAGAAACAGAGTACTGACCGTGATCAAGCAGACCTCACTTGAAAATCTCAAACCACGGTCATCCGATGTGACTTCTCAATTGGGCAGGCCTTGCTGAACACCTGAGTGCACGAAAGGCTACACTCACATTGACCTTGTTATGTGGCTCATTTATGCTCACTCGAAGTGACATACATTCACAGACAGGGATCTGTTCTCTGCAAACAAAGGGATTTGTTTGAGACTAGCACCTTTTTGAATTATGGGCCAAGATTAGAGTGGTGCTGGAAAAGCACAGCACGTCCGGATGAAGGGCTTTTGCCTGAAACGTCGATTTTCCTGCTCCTCGGATGCTGCCTGACCGGCTGTGCTTTTCCAGCACTACACTAATCTTGACTCTGACCTCCAGCATCTGCAGTCCTCACTTTCGCCTTTTTGAATTATCCCGATTTTGGAAACCTATAATTCCCCATTGCTGTTGCCGTGGCGACACGAGTTGCCAACGATCAGCTGCTCTGAGGAATAATTGTTGGAAATTTGGCATTCTTACATTTTTCCTGACAGTACTTCAACAGGTCCGGCAATGTCTTTGGAGTATGAAACAGAGTTAATCTAACAAATCTGATGTGACTTCTTCAGAATGGGATTGAGGGCTCAGGGGTTGGAATCAGGGCTCAGGATTTGGATTGTTTGATTTAGAAAGATGAAGGAAGCTGATTTCACAAATTATTTTAAAAGGGAGTTGGATACGTATTCAGGAGGAGGAACCCACAGGGTCCCAGGAAAAACAGAGGAAAGGATCCTTCCACGTCTGATAGAGATCTTCTTGCACTACTGTGCCATCTACTGTGTCCATTGCTCTCAATGTGGTGTCCTCTACATTGAGGAGACAGGACACCAACTTGCAGGATGTTTCAGAGAACATCTCTGGGACATGCACTAAACAGCCCCGCCACCCTGTGGCCGAATACTTCAACTCCCCCTCCCACTCCGCCAAGGGCATGCGAGTCCTGGGCCTCCTCCACCTCTACATTCAAGCCACCTGACGCCTGGAGGAAGAACGCCTCATCTTCCACCTTGAGACCCTCCAACCACACGGGATCAACGTCGGTTTCACCAGTTTCCTCATCTTCTCTTTCCCCACCTTATCCCAGATCCAACCTTCCAACTCAGCATCGCCCTCTTGAACTGTCCTACCTTCATTCCCACCTTTCTGCTCCACCCTCCACTTCAACCTATCACCATCACCCCCCCACCTCCATCTACCCATCACATTCCCAAGTACCTTGCCCCCAGACCCACCTCCCTCCCTTTATCTCTCAGCCCCCTTGACGGCTCTCCTGCATTCCTGATGAAGGGCTTATGTTGAAAATGTCGACTCTCCTGCTGCTCGGATGCTGCCTGACTGGCTGTGCTTTTCCAGCACCACCTTTTTATTAGCTTGGCACTGTACACGACTGCTCTTCCAAAGAGTCGGGCCAGGCTCAATGTTCCAAAAACCCCTGCCCCACATGTGCTAAGCCTCACAGTTAATTTCAAGCATTGAGTCAGGGTCGCTTGGGATTTTTTCAGGCGTACAATACCCACAGGTAACCCATAATGTCACCCTGCAATGTATTTCCCTCACCATCCTGTTCCACATAATCGTTTGGATCATTGTCCCTGCTCCGAGATGTGACCTATTGGAATAAAACGAAAAGGACGGAGTTACTGATATGACTAATGGCTTTAATCTGGTGGAGGCAGCAGTAAAGATGGGCTGATGATGTGGTGGCCTGACAACGACAGCTCCCGTTACGAGTTTGTAACAGTGTAAGACCCATTCATAGGCCTAGTTCAGTCAGATCCACTCCTAGAAAACACTGTCACAGGCTCTCGGTCCCATCAGGACATGTGTCCCAGGGCATGGTCCTTTACTGAATGAACCCACCTAAATACTCCTCTTTCCCAGTAGCTACTGTGACTGTGAGGAACTGCAAAATCCACCTGCCACTCACAGCCGACAGCAATATTATGTCACGCGGGAATTAGTCTTTCTGTGATGGGTTCTGGCGGATATCTGCCAGAAACAGGTGAGACATCAATACTGTACTCACAGGGATAACACGGGAATTATTGGAGAGGAGATCCCGTGAGGTGACATGTCGAGTTTGATCTTCATTACACTTCACATCGAGTGTCAGCTCCACTGAACATTCCGGGCAGAACTCGTCACACGTACAGTCCTGGAAAAGACAGCATTCAGCTGGGATAGCACTGCACACTTGGAGCTAAACAGCACAGGCTCTCAGCGGCACACACCATCAATAATGGGGCATGTGGTCATGGTGACCGACTGTCTCACGGACACAAACACAGTGACAGACTGTCTCACCGCCCCAAACACACACACACTGACAGACTGCCTTACTATCTCTCTCTCTGTCTCTCACACACACACACACAGACAGACAGACACACGGTGACAGACTACCTCACCGTCCTAAACACACACACAACGTCACCATGTACACACACTCCCCCCTGCCCCCACACCGTCACCCTGTACGCACACTCCTCCCTGCCCCCACACCGTCAGCCTGTACGCACACTCCTCCCTGCCCCCACACCGTCACCCTGTACGCACACTCCCCCCTGCCCCCACACCGTCACCCTGTACGCACACTCCCCCCTGCCCCTACACCGTCACCCTGTACGCACACTCCCCCCTGCCCCCACACCGTCACCCTGTACGCACACTCCCCCCTGCCCCACACCGTCACCCTGTACACACACTCTCTCCTCCCTGTCACCCCTGTACACACACTCCCCCCTCCCTGTCACCCTGTACACGCACCCCTCCTCCACCCTGTCGCTTTGTACAGACCTACCCTTGAATACTGCATCTTATCCACAATGTCATCACTCGTTAAGGGGATTAATCCTAAAATGGAAAGAAAAAAAAGCCATTGTTTGAAACTGCCTCAGCAACTGTTATCAACAAGTGCAAAGCTGCTATCAATGCTGATATGAAGAGACATGGAGGCTCCAGATAGAACACCTCCTGTATAATTAGCAAGGCCAGTGGAATACTGTCCTCCATATCCAAAAGACGATTATACAAGCATTAAGTGTAATGTTTCAGCTGCATGAAACTCTGTTTAGACCACACCTGTACACTGTGCGTTGATCTGGTCTGCACAGGTTTACCAGTATGTGAAATGTATGCTTGGTTTACTCCAATCTCAATGGGGCCTGCAAAGGGAGGGAAGAAGGTGCACAGGAGCATGGTTCCCATCAGGGATACCAGATCTGCACACCATGTGGGTGGGCTTGGAACTGCCGAGTGGGGGCAAGTAATGTGTGGCAAAAGGGCTGAAGGGCCCACAAAGCGTAGGTTGAGGGGAAAGAGCGTCTGCAAAGGAGAGAGGACCGTTTTAAACTTTTCAACAAAGGAATACTGGGGAACCAGGAGATCTCTAAAGTTACTGAAGTCATGAATCCCCTGAAATGAATCTGGTGCCATTTGTTAAGGTTGCAGAAGCTCCACTGCTATTATACAGACAAAGAGTTGGTCGATGCTACTGTTAGGGACACTGCCAATTTTTAAAAATGTTGAACAGCTTTACCATATAAAGGTTTGTACTCTATTAAATTTCAGAGTATCTTACCCATTAGGAACTTCTTGAATAGTTAAAGACAAACATACAACCATTCAGCTGTGTTCACACTTGCCTTGAGTGATGGCTTTAACTGTGCAGAAGTGTGTATCAATTATTTCTAAAAGATGTTTGTTGCTAATTCACGGCTATTGTCTGGTGCCAATTTAAATACCACGGCACTTACAAAATAAAAGTTTTCCTTATGTGTTGCAGCTTTAAGTTGAATAGTGGATTAACAAATGATTGTTGATGAATTCTAATTCCACTTCCATATGATCCAAATTTCACATCTGTCAACACAAATACAGAAGGTGTCTATTCCCTAGGGTGGGGAATTTCAAGTCTAGAGGACGTATTAAGGTGGAGGAGAAAGATTTTTAAAAAGACATGAGGGGCAACTTTTGTTTTAAAAGACAGAGAGTGGTTCGTGTGTGCAATGAACACCCAGAGGAAGTGGTGGATGCGGCTCCAGTTGGAACGTTTAGAAACCATTTGGATAAGAAATGTTTGGAGGGAAATGGACCAAGCGCAGGCAGGAGGGACTAGTTTAGTTTGGGATTATGGCCCGTTGGAGCAAAGGATCTATTTCCATGCTGGATGACTCGATCAATACGACTGTACATCCGCCAGTAAAGAAATCTGAATGTATGAAAATGTTGTCCCCTCACAATCAAATAGCAACCCTTCCGAAAATTTCAGAACCTTTGCATGTACTTTATGCCCCATTGTCAGTTCCTTTGGTCCTGCACCATCAACACTTGTCAACATTTCTTGTGTCCTGCCCTCCACTCTCTTTGCTTTCTCCATCCCCATCAACTCTGATTTGCAACAAACCCTCTCCTGACTTCTGATGAGCATCCACCGACCTGAAACATTACTCCTTCCCTTCCCAGCAATCCAGTGTCTGGTTTTCTGGATTTTGCTTTGAACAGAGCTGACCCAGATTCTGTGACGGTGGTCCATGCTGACAAAGCAGCCTGCTTGGCTGCCTTGAATGGTCACTCCTGTCACCACAGTCGCAATGCCGACAAGATTATAGCATTACAGCAACTCGTAAAGGCTCCTTACACAGCACCTTCCAAATCCATGACCATTTCCATCCAGAAGAACCAGGGGAGGAGATGTACGGGAACGTTGTACCAAGTACCACCCTGGAAATATATATCATGTTCCTTCAATGTCGGTGGGTCAGACTCCTGGAGTTCCCTCCCTAAGGGCATTGTGGGTAACCTACAGCAGGTGGACTGCAGTGGTTCAAAACAGCAACTCAACACCAACCTCTCAACGGTAACTAGGGATGGGCAGCAAACACAGGCCCAGCCAGTGACGTCCATGCCCGGCAAAAGGATAGCAACATTTCCATTCCCCATAATTCCCACACTTTCAGACACAGACGGAATGGTTTGGACTCCACTTACCAATTCTGTGTGCAATGAATTCATCATGTAGTACAGAGGAATTAGCATCGATCTGAACCCAGTCAATTGCTGCAACACAAAATAAAACATCAGAAAGCAGCCTGGACATCTGTCACTGATCAACCAAGACAATATGCAGAAAGAGAGACGCAGACTGGTCGGGAGGCAGGGGGCGGAGGGGAGAGGGAGAAAGAGAGAGAGAGATGGACAGAAAAAGAGAGATAGACATACGGTGGTGGGGGGGGAGAGGAATGGAGAGACGGGGGACAGAAAAAAAGGCAGACCAACAGAAAAAGAGATAAGAGAATGAGGTGCAGACAGAGAGTGAGAGAAACAAACATAGATAGTTCACAGTCATAGACACAGACACTTTCTCAACGGGGAGGGGGAGGGGGAGGGGACAGGGGAAGGGAGGGGGGATGAGGCGGGAAAAGGAGAGGGGACGGGAGCGGGAAGAGGAGGGGGGGTGAGGGGACCGGAAGTGGAGAGGGGATGGGGTGGGGAGGACGTGAGAAGTGAGGGGGTACGGGGGGAGTGAGGAGGGTAAGGGGGTGTGAGGGGAAGGGGAATGAGTGGGAGCATTTGAGAGACAGCTAGCAGACATGTTTGTGAGGATATATAATCACCCAATGTTGCCACTTCTGCCATGAGAACTCGTCGCAATGCATTTGCAACTCTGAAACGAGAAGGAGAGATCAATGAGGGCGCTCCTTTGGAACAGCAGAATGGCATTCACCCTCAGAGTTAACGCATCAGCTCCATGTGTCATCACTCCAACTGTCTCTGAAATCCCACGCCAAGCATAACGAGCACAGATAACAAGAAACTTGATCACCTTTACAGAGACATAGCTGCAAGCAATGGGTCCTAAATTAAGTAAATTGTACATTTTCAGAAGGTGGGAAAACGTGGTGGTGGTGGTGGGGGGGACCTCATACATCAATGAGAAGACCTTAGTGAAGTTTCCATATTGGAAAGATAAGTCACTTGGGGGAGTAGTTTGTCGGCTTCCAAACAGTAATTACATTGCAGGACAATCTATGTGTCGTTTGAGAGGAGGAGATAATCAAAGCCTGGATACAGTAAGTACATTGCACGAACAAATAAATGTAACCTGCAAGAAAAAACTATAAAGATCGGAAGTAATCTGCATGTAGTTTGAGAGAACAGATGATCAAAACCTGGAAAATTCCTTCATAGACTGTACTAAGGACATCTCCTCAGAGCAGAATGTTCAAGAGCTGACCAAAAGCAGGTTATTTTAGACTTCTGGATCAGTGGTGCTGGAAGAGCACAACAGTTCAGGCAGCATCCAAGGAGCGTCAAAATCGATGTTTCGGGCAAAAGCCCTTCATCAGGAATAAAGGCAGTGAGCCTGAAGCGTGGAGAGATAAGCTAGAGGAGGGTGGGGTGGGGAGAAAGTAGCATAGAGTACAATAGGTGAGTGGGGGAGGGGATGAAGGTGATAGGTCAGGGAGGAGAGGGTGGAGTGGATAGGTGGAAAAGGAGATAGGCAGGTAGGACAAGTCCGGACAAGTCATGGGGACAGTGCTGAGCTGGAAGTTTAGAACTAGGGTGAGGTGGGGGAAGGAGAAATGAGGAAACTGTTGTTGAGGATGCCAGGCAGCATCCAAGGAGCAGGAAAAATCAACATTTCGGGCCAGAGCCCTTCATCAGGGCGGCATGGTGACTCAGTGGTTAGCACTGTGCCTCATAGCACCAGGGTCCCAGGTTCAATTCCAGCCTTGGCCAAATGCCTGTGTGGAGTTTGCACATTTCCCAGTGTCCGTGTGGGTTTCCTCCGGGTGCTCCAGTTTCCTCCCACACTCCAAAGATGTGCAGGTCAGGTGAATTGGCCATGCTAAATTGCCCACAGTGTTAGGTCCATTAGTCAGAGGGAAATGGGTCTGGGTGGGTTACTCTTCGGCGGGTCGGTGTGGACCAGTTGGGCCGAAGGGCCTGTTTCCACACTGTAGGGAATCTAAACTAATCTAGTCTAATCAGAAACCTATGGGCCAAGTGCTGGAAAATGGGATGAGAACGGTTAAGTGTTTGTGTTTGGTGCAGGAGACTCCTTTTCTGTGATGTAGATCTCTGTGACTATATAATCACATGAGAAAGGAGACTCTAGGTGATAAGCAATCACAGAATTACACATTCACATTCGCGATTGGGAGTCTAAAATTAAATAGAGGGAATTGCCTGACGAAAAACACAGAGCTGGCCAAAGTGAGACTAGCTTAAAACACAGTAGTAGACTATTAAAGAAACATTTCATGACAATCAACAAAAATTTATTCCAGGTGAGAACAAAAGACTCTTTGAGAAGGATGCATTATCTGTGGGTGAATAGGAAAATTAAGGTCAGTATTGAACTGAAAGAAATACTACACAATTCTCAAACAAGTGATAAGTCAGAGGACTGGACAGATATTGAAGAACCAGCAATGAACTTAAAAAATTAGATAAAGACCGAAGTGGCCGAAAACAGGGGATAAGAGATAGGTACAAAACTAGCTAGGTACAAAAACAGATAGTAAGAGTTTTTGTCTTGGTCTTCTTTTAACAGTAAGTCTGGAAAATCGAAAATGGAAATTAAGGAAATCGCTGAGGCCTTCACCATGCATTGTGCATCTGCTTTCAGTGTATTGCAGGCTTAGAAAACTTTCTAAACCAAGAGGTGGTAGACAGTGATGGACTTCAAATAATCACTGTCACTAGGGAAAAGCTGCTGAGAAAATTATTCAACCTAAAGTCTGAAGGCCCCCAGGAACTCTATGACTCGATGAGGTGTACATCATGTAAACCGACCCTTCGGTTCAACTTGTCCATACTGACCAGATATCCCAATCTAATCTAGTACCATTTGCCAGCACTTGACCCATACCCCTCTAAACCCTTCCTAATTCATATACCCATCCAGATGCCTTTTAAATGTTGCAATTGTACCAGCTTCCACCACTTCCTCTGGCAGCTCATTCCATACATGTACCACGTGAAAAAGCTGCCTCTTAGGCCTCTTTTATATCTTTCCCCTCTCACCCTAAACCTATGCCCTCTAGTTCTGGACAGGCCGACCCCAGGGAAGTGATTCGGAGATGCCGGTGTTGGACTGGGGTGTACAAAGTTAAAAATTACACAACACCAGGTTATAGTCCAACAGGTTTATTTCTGTTTACTTCTGTTACCTCACTTTTTTAGATTAGAATCAATCTAAACATCATGGCATAGACAGAGAACACAGGGGGCTAACACCTTCAACACATTGACTAGCTATCACCATTGTTAACAGCTAACCTGAGAATGCAACTTTTAAAAAAAAAGAGTTTTGTGATTTACACATGAAAGAAGTAAAACTATCACTGTATTCAAACAGATGAAAGGCTTAACAGACAATCAATGTTTCAGTATATAATTTCAGTTACATCACACTGTAATTTTTGCTATAGATTCTGTGTTAGGGTTGAGCCCTCCACTACAACCTGATGAAGGAGTGACACTCCGAAAGCTAGTGCTTCCAATAAAACCTGTTGGACTATAACCTGGTGTTGTGTGATTTTTAACTAGGTTTATATGGAAGCACTAGCTTACGGAGCGCCGCTCGTTCAACCACCTGAAGGAGCAGCGCTCCAAAAGCTAGTGCTTCTAATTAAACCTGTTGGACTGTGTGGTGAAACGGTTAAAAATTATGTCCCAATACATGTGTGAATCTAACCGGAATGGAGGTGTTGCTTAGTCCCGTGTGAATCTTATTACACACCTCCCCGTGTGAATCTTCTTATCTGTATGTAACCAGAATGGAATGTGTTTTTTAGCCTTGCTCTGCTGTTCACATGAATGTTTATATCTGGAAAAGAGTATATCAGCTGGAAAAGTCTCCAGTTCGGTGAGTCTGCTCCGGGGTTACGTTTAACCGCCGAGCGTGGGTTGTTGGCAACCGCTCTACGAGAACTGACGGCTCCCAGTTCCGGTAACATGTAGAGTGAGTATAAGCCAGACCCGTTGGTTGTGGCGACGCTGCGGGGAATAAAATGCCCATATTCTAGCAGACTCGCCTCTTGGTCGTTTGTTCTGTGTCAGACTACTCTCCTACGAACCTGACCTTGAGAATTTTTTAAAACAGACTGTAACCTGGTGTTGTGAGATTTTTAACTTTGTCCCCGCCAGGCAACAAATTTATCCTATCCATGCCCCTCATGATTTTATAAATCTCTATAAGTCCTCCAACCCTGGCAACATCCTTGTAAAATCTTTTCTGAACCCTTTCAAGTTTCACAACATCTTTCCGAGAGGAAGGAGACCAGAATTGCACACACTATTCCAACAGAGGATTAGGAAAATTAGTTGAACGGCAATATTTACTGCAAAGGGGTTTGAATATAAAAGTGGGGAGGTACTGTGGGGCCACGGAGAGACCACATCTGGAGGAGTGGTTTACTTCTTTTACAAAGATAGGGGAAGCCCAGAAGGTACTGACTCCCATCCCTCACTGATCACACAGAGAGTATGGGACAGTGCAGGTCACGCCATCAATACACGGCCCCCAGCACGGGAGACAAGGGTCACCCCCCCCCAAACACGGGAGACAAGGGTCACCCCCCCCAAACACGGGAGACAAGGGTCACCCCCCCCCCCCCCAAACACGGGAGACAAGGGTCACCCCCCCCCCCAAACACGGGAGACACGGGAGACAAGGGTCACCCCCCCCCAAACACGGGAGACAAGGGTCACCCCCCCCCAAACACGGGAGACAAGGGTCACCCCCCCCCAAACACGGGAGACAAGGGTCACCCCCCCCCCAAACACGGGAGACAAGGGTCACCCCCCCCCCAAACACGGGAGACAAGGGTCACCCCCCCCCCCCAAACACGGGAGACAAGGGTCACCCCCCCCCCCCAAACACGGGAGACAAGGGTCACCCCCCCCCCAAACACGGGAGACAAGGGTCACCCCCCCCCCCCAAACACGGGAGACAAGGGTCACCCCCCCCCCCCAAACACGGGAGACAAGGGTCACCCCCCCCCCCCAAACACGGGAGACAAGGGTCACCCCCCCCCCAAACACGGGAGACAAGGGTCACCCCCCCCCCCCAAACACGGGAGACAAGGGTCACCCCCCCCCCCCAAACACGGGAGACAAGGGTCACCCCCCGGCCCCCGACCCCCGGCACTAACGACAGCTCGGTGTTCTCCACGATGAACTTCACATTCTCGTCAGACAGCTCCGTGATCCGCACTGTCGGCTGGTTCGCATACGGCATTGCCTTCGTACCAGGAGTCCTCCGGAGGACTGCTCCGCTATCCCAGCCAGCCCCGCGGCACCCGGGCCTCCACTATCCCAGCCAGCCCCGCGGCACCCGGGCCTCCACTATCCCGGCCAGCCCCGCGGCACCCGGGCCTCCACTATCCCGGCCAGCCCCGCGGCTCCCGGGCCTCCACTATCCCGGCCAGCCCCGCGGCACCCGGGCCTCCACTATCCCGGCCAGCCCCGCGGCAGCCGGGCCTCCACTATCCCGGCCAGCCCCGCGGCAGCCGGGCCTCCGCTAGACATGTTTGGGTTAAATGTAGTGCGCTCACCTTCTAGCCTTTCACAAGAGGTCAATGGGAGATTTTCTGTCTTGCTCTCCGGAAGCTTTATTAAGGCTGCCCTCAGTCTCTGCCCAAGCTCTTGAATCGATTCCCAACCGAAGTCTCCCATTCCTGGGAGTCACTTCTGCGCTGACTAACGCACCCGCAGGTTCCCACGATACTGTAGCTGCTGTTTAACAAGTTTCTTGTACAAGTTCACTTCCTTGATCTTGTACTGCATGCCCCCCAATTGTTCACAAAGAGTGAACAGTGTTTTATTAAGTGCTGTTTGCACGTATTCTGCCATCTTTTGTGCAACCACTATTTTATATTGTCTTTTAATGTTCTTCTGATCAAGCCTCACTTTTCTGTATTGAACTTCATTTGCTGACTCTCCCAAATCGTTCACAATTGGAGTAGGAGGAAGTTATTCATGCCCTCAAGGTGCTCCATCGTTCTGGTCTTTATACATTTTTCTGTCTTAACCAATATCGTTCTTTTAGGTTAGATTACTTAGTGTGGAAACAGGCCCTTCGGCCCAACAAGTCCACACTGACCCGCTGAAGCACAACCTACCCAGACCCACTCCCCTACAATTTTGGAGAATGTGCAAACTCCACACAGAGTGACATGAGGTGGGAATTGAACCCAGGTCTCTGGTGCTGCGAGGCAGTAGTGCTAACCACTGAGCCACCGTGCTACCCATTCAGAAATCTGTCTGATATAGTTGAGGATAGTCAATGATTGAGTTTACACAGCTCGTTGTGGTAGGAACTTGCAAAGATTTCCTCTGTGTGAAGCAACTCCTGAACCCTTAATGTCCAGCTCCTTATTCTGAGACAGTTCCTCTCTGTGCACTCACCAACAGAAGCGAGGGGAAACATCGATCCTGTATTGAGCTATGTAAACATTTAGTTTGTTCCAATGAGGTGATCTCTTATCCTTCAAAACTCTAGAGAACACCAGTCCAATTCCTCCATATCTCCTCATATGATCACCTCAACATCATGGGGATCCTCTGCTGCAACCCTTACCTAATCCTCCTTAGGTAAGGAGACTAAACTGGACACAGGTATGGTCCTGGTATGGTCTCACCAGCGATTATACAACAGAAACACGATATCTTTACTCCTGTACTCAAATTTGCCTACATTGAAGACTGAGACACTATTTGCTTTCCACACCTGCATGCTAGCTTTTAATGATTCATAATCGAGGACATCATGTCACTTTGGAAATCAACACTTTTCAATCTCTCACTATTGATGAAATACTTTGCCTTTCTGTTTTTATTTAGCAATTCACACATTCAGTTTATATTCTGTCTGGAATGTAGTTGCCTATTTGCTTAGCCTATCCAAGACCACTTGAAGGTTCCTTGCATCCTCATCATAATTCTCATTCCCATCCAGTTATGTGTCGTCAGCAACCTTGGAAGTTCTACATTTGATTCCCCACATTAAAATGCTGTGGACTAGCATTGTGTTTTATTCACTCATGGAATAAGGATGTTGCTGGTTAAGCCTGCATTTATTGCTCATTCCTATTTGCCGTTGATGAGCTGCCTTCTTAAACCCATGCAGTCCATGTCTGAAAATAGACCCACAATGCCATTAGGGAGGGAATTCCAGGGTTTTGACCAAGCAACAGTGAAGGAACAGTTATATATTTCCAAGTCAGGCTTGGAGGGAAACTTATAGATGGTGGTGTTGCTATGTATCTGTTGCACTTGGTTGTGCGTTTGGAAGGTGATGTTGAAGGAACCTTGGTGAATTTCTGTAGTGCATCTTGTAGATAGTACAGAGGAAGTGAACATTTGTGGATGTGGTACCAAACAGGCAGGATGCTTTGTCCTGGATGATGTCAAACTTATTGATTGTTGTTGGTGTTGCACCTGTCCATGAATGTAGGGTCAGTCAGTGAGTTACACGTTGCAGGATTTGTAGACTCTGACCTGCTCTTGGAGCCACTATATATAGTATGTAGAACAGTATGGCACAGGAACAGGCTCCTCGGCCTGTCATGTCTGTATTAACCGTGATGCCATTCTTATGTAATCCTGTCTGCCTGCACATGGTCCACATTCCTCTGTTCTCTTAAAAATTGCTATTGTGTCCACTTCTACCAGCGCATTCTAGGCAACTACCACCCTCTGAGTAAACAAAAACCTTTCTCCACCAACCCCGCAATCCCTGCTCCCTAGTATCTGACATTTCCACCATGGGGAAGGAAAAAAACACTCTACTCATGCCTCTCTAAATTTTATGCACTTCTATCAGTTCCCCCCTCAGTTTCTCAAGCTCGAGTGAAAACAATCCAAGTTTGTCCAACCTCTCTTCATAGCTAATACACTCCAATCCAGGCAACATCCTAGTAAACTTTTCACACCCTGTCCTAATGCCTCCACATCCTTCCTATACTGCAGTGCCCAGAAATGCACACAATATTCCAAATTTGACCTCACTAAAGTCTTATGCAGGTACATGACTTGCTAAGCCTGTTTTGCTAAGTCAAAACAACAGCAGTTTTAAAAGGGAGAAGAACAGAGGAAGCACAGGACAGTGCAGGAGAGAGAGAGAGAACCTGCACAGTTACTGCCTTTGCTGTTTTTGAATTCATGTATTGCTGGACATCGGAGTGTGTCTGGGAAAATTAACAAACAGTGAATTTCACAACTAATCTTGGAGGAACCGGTTTGAGCGAAGTTCACATCACAGAATCAGATAAGTTAATCATTGTTTTAAGATTGTCCAATAGAAAGGCTGCAGTAGTGAGTACAGTGGGTTCTTTCTTGATTATATGTTTTTGGAGATAAGTCTCTTGATTAAACTTAAAATATAAACCATAATTATTAATTTAACCTGGGGCAGTGTTTTGTAGAGGAATAAGACAGTGTTATTTTCTGGGTCTGTAGATTGTAAAGGAGCAAAAATGGCCTTTGCAGTGAGATGTGCTTCTCGTCAGATGTGGGAGTTTAAGGATTACTGCGGATTATATCTGCCATAAATGCTGTTGGATGCAAATCTTATCAGATCGAATGGATCGGTTGGAGAGACTGATAGAAGCACTGAGGAATTTGCAACAGCAACAGTATGTGATGGATGGCAGTTATAGAAAGGGGGTAAAGTCTCAGATACAGTCACATAGATGGGTTAATTCCAGGAAGGGTAAGAGAGGTAGGCACCTAGGGCAGAGGTCTTTTGTGGATATACCCATTTCAAACAGGTATGATGTTTTGGAAAATGTAGGGGGCGATGGATTCTCAGGGGAACGTAGCACGAACAGCCAAGTTTCTGGTATTGAGACTGTAATGCAACAAGGGGTACGTCGGCTTCCAACAGATCAATTGTGTTAGGGGATTTTGTAGTCAGAGATACAGACAGATGTTTCTGTGGCCAGCAGAGAAAAAGCAGAATGGTGTATTTCCATGCTGTACATCTCTATGACTCCATATGCACTCCTCCGCTATACTCATGTACACTGCTTCCAGTATCTGACAGCAGGTCACGTGGGACGATACAGGATCAGTTATTTTCTCATTGATTGCTCTTTATTTGAACACACACTCATTGCACACCCACTCACACGTATACACTGTGTTCACACACACACACAGACAGACAGACAGACATATACACAGTGTGCAGCCTCTCCTCAAACAAGGTCTGCATGGTGCCAGGTCTAGACGTTGTTTGTCATGATACCCGCATGCTGCTCATCGGTGCTGGCCAATGCCGCTCAGGTTCTTTAACTGCAAACAGAAAAAGGAGTTATCGTCAGCAGTGGCAGTGTGTGGGTCCAAAGAGGAGGAGGTGGGGAAAGGAGCCTGGCCCAAGGGGGCACACTGGAGCTCAAAGGGGAGAGGATCCTTGGAGCAAGGAGGGTCCTAGGGCAGGACTGATGGGGAGTGGCCGAAACTGCAGAGGGATCAGGTTAATGGGACACAGGGCATGGGGTCAGGAAGGTTTGCCGTCCTGCCCACATCAGGTCTCCTGAAGATTATGGCTATCGCTGAGAAAGAGGCACAGACAATACGTAGCCTTCAACAGTGGCACCAAAGTGTCTTTTCTATTGCACAGAGATTAATGCTCCCCTTTTCCATCACCTAGATCAGGAGTACCCGCCCTGGCCAGGACCCACCTTGCTGGGGTGGGGGGAGAGACAGGGACCTCAGTCTCTCCACATGACTCAGTATCAGAGCCGACCCTCAGTGAAGTTTCCAGCCTGCCCTTCCTGCAGGTAACTTAGATGGTAAATCCTCAAAAGTTTACACTTACTGTCACTGCAGCTCCCATCAGCCCCTGGAAAACAGCTCTGCTAGTCGACTCAACCTGTAGGAGAAAACAGTCAATAGATAATAGGTGCAGGAGTAGGCCATTCTGCCATCGAGCCTGCACCACCATTCAATATGATCATGGCTGATCATCCTTAATCAGTATCCTGTTCCTGCCTTATCTCCATAACCCTTGATTCCACAATCCTTGAGAGCTCGATCCAACTATTTCTTAAATGAATCCAGAGACTGGGCCGCCACTGCCCTCTGGGGCAGAGCATTCCATACAGCCACCACTCTCTGGGTGAAGACGTTTCTCCTCATCTCTGTCCTAAATGGTCTACCCCATATTTTTAAGCTGTGTCCTCTGGTTCAGCACTCACCCATCAGCGGAAACATGTTTCCTGCCTCCAGAGTGTCCAATCCTTGAATAATCTTATATGTCTCAATCAGATCCCCTCTCAGTCTTCTAAACTCAAGGGTATACAAGCCCAGTCGCTCCAGTCTTTCAGTGTAAGGTAATCCCACCATTCCGGAATTGACCTCGTGAACCTACGCTGCACTCCCTCAATAGCCAGAATGTCTTTCCTCAAATTTGGAGACCAGAACTGCACACAGTACTCCAGGTGTGGTCTCACCAGGGCTCTGTACAGCTGCAAAAGCACCTCTTTGCTTCGATACTCAATCCCTCTTGTTATGAAGGCCAGCATGCTATTAGCCTTCTTCACTACCTGCTGTACCTGCATGCTTACCTTCATTGATTGGTGTACAAGAACCCCCAGATCTCTCTGTACTGTCCCTTTACCTAAATTGATTCCATTGAGGTAGTAATCTGCCTTCCTGTTCTTGTCACCAAAGTGGATAACCATACATTTATCCACATTAAACTGCATCTGCCATGCATCTGACCACTCACTTAACTTGTCCAGGTCAACCTGTAATCTCCTAACATCCTCCTCACATTTCACCCTGCCACCCAGCTTTGTATCATTAGCAAATTTGCTAATGTTATTGCTAATACCATTTTCTATATCATTAACATATATTGTAAAAAGCTGCGGTCCCAGTACTGATCCCTGCAGTACCCCGCTGGTCACTGCCTGCCATTCCGAAATGGAGCCGTTTATCACTACTCTTTGTTTCCTATCAGCCAACCAACTTTCAATCCAAGTTAGTACTTTGCCCCCAATACCATGCGCCCTAATTTTGCTCACTAACCTCCTATGTGGGACTTTAGCAAAAGCTTTCTCAAAGTCCAGGTACACTACATCTACTGGATCTCCCTCGTCCATCTTCAGAGTTACATCCTCAAAAAATTCCAGAAGATTAGTCAAGCATGATTTCCTCTTCATAAATCCATGCTGACTCTGACCTATCCTGTTACTACTATCCAGATGTGTCGTAATTTCATCCTTTATAATGGACTCCAGCATCTTTCCCACTACTGAGGTCAGACTAACTGGTCTATAATTTCCTGTTTTCTCTCTCCCACCTTTCTTAAAAGCCACTCTCCAATCCGCAGGAACTGATCCCGAATCTATCGAACTCTGGAAAATAATCACCAACGCATCCACGATTTCTCGAGCCACTTCCTTCAGTACCCTGGGATGTAGACCATCAGGCCCCGGGGACTTATCAACCTTCAGACCTAACAGTCTCTCCAACACCAATTCCTGACAAATATAAATTCCCTTCAGTTCAGGTCCTTCAGCCACTGTTACCTCAGGGTGATTGCTTGTGTCTTCCCCAGTGAACACAGATCTGAAGTATCAATTCAATTTTTCTGCCATTTCTTTGTTCCCCGTAATATAGTCCCCTGTTTCTGTCTTCAAGGGCCCAATCTTAGTCTTAACCATTTTTATGCCTTTCACATACCTAAAAAAGCTTTTACTATCCTCCTTTATGTTATTGGCCAATTTACCTTCGTATCTCATTTTTTCTCTGCGTATTTCCTTCTTAGTAATCCTCTGTTGTTCTTTAAAAGCTTCCCAGTCTTCCGTTTCCCCACTTATCTTTGCGATGTTAAACTTTTTCTTTTTTAACTTTATATGTTTCTTAACTTCCCTCGTCAGCCACAGCCGCCCATGCCTCCTCCTAGGATCTTTCTTCCTTTTAGGAATGAACTGATCCTGCATCTTCTGCATTATACACAGAAATATCTGCCATTGTTCCTCTACTGTCATCCCTGCTAAGGTATTGCACCATTGAACTTTGGCCAGCTCCTCCCTCATAGCTCCATAGTTCCCTTTATTCAACAGAAATATTGTCACTTCCGATTGTACCCTCTCCCACTCAAATTGCAGATTGAAGCTTATTGTATTATGGTCACTACTTCCCAATGGCTCCTTCACTTTGAGGTCCCTGACCAATTCTGGTTCGTTACACAATACCAGATCCAGAATTGCCTTCTCCCTGGTCGGTTCCAGCACCAGCTGTTCTAAGAATCCATCTCTGAGGCACTCTACACAGTCTCTTTCTTGAGGTCCAATACCATCCAGTCTACCTGCATGTTGAAATCCCCCATAACAACTGTAGTAACATCTTTGCGACAGACCAATTTCAGCTCCTGATTCAACTTACATCCGACATCCAGACTACTGTTTGGGGGCCTGTAGATAACTCCCAAGAGGGTCTTTTTACCCTTGGTGTTTCTCAGCTCTATCCACACTGACTGTACATCCCCTGATTCTAGGTCCCCCCGCGCAAGGGACTGAATATCATCCCTTACCAACATGGCCACCCCACCCCCTCTGCCTGTCAGTCTGTCCTTACGATAGCACGTGTAGCCTTGAATATTCATTTCCCAGGTCCTGTCCACTTGAAGCCACGTCTCAGTTATCTCCACAATATCGTATCTGCCAATTTCCAAAAGAGCCTCAAGCTCATCCATCTTATGTCTAATGCTTCGTGCATTCGTGTATAGTATTTTTAATTTGTTACTGCCCTCACCCTTCCCATCAACCCTTATTTCACTCAACCTTACAGCATGATCCCTTTCTGAGTTTTCTGCCTCATTGATACAGTTGTCTTTCTTGACTTCCCTTGGTCTAACTTTCTCTTCAATTTCCTTCTTAAACATCCAGTTTGTCCCATCCCCCCGCTACTTAGTTTAAACGTAGCTGTGTTGCAGTAGCAAACCTGCTTGCCAGAATGCTCGTCCCTAACCTTTTAAGGTGGAACCCATCTCTCTTGTAGAATTTATGCTTCCACAAAACACACCCCAGTGATCCAAGAATTTAAATCCTTGCTTCCTGCACCAGTTCCCCAGCCACATGTTCAAGTCCATTATCTCCCTGTTTCTGGCTTCACCAGCCCGAGGAACTGGAAGCAAACCGGAGATAACCACCTTGGACGTCCTGCTTTTCAGCCTTCTTCCTAGTTCTCCGAAGTCCCGCTGTAGTATGTTCCTCCTCTTCTTCCCAAAATCATTTGTGCCGACATGTACCACCACCTCTGGCTCTTCACCTTCGTCCTTGAGGATTTCCTGCACTCTGTCTGTGATGTCTTTAACCCTGGCACCAGGAAGGCAACACACCATCCTTAAATCCCGTCTGCTACCACAAAAACCCCGGTCAGTTCCTCTCACGATGGAGTCCCCTATTACCACGGCTCTGTGCGATGTCCGATTCTTCTGCTCTGCATCTGCGCCAACGTTTGATTGACAGACCTGGCCGCCTCGCGGACTGGCAGTGTCATCTGTCTCTACTGTTTCCAAAAGATTCAACTTGTTCCTGATAGGAATTTCCCCCGGGGTCTCTTGCACCTGTCTCCTCTCTGCTTCCTCATCGTCTGCTCTCTTCTGGCACAATTGGTGTAATAACCTCGCTGAAGGTCTTGTCCAGAAAGATCTCGTTCTCTCAGATGAGCCTAAGGTCCTCGAGTTCTTTCATCAGTGCTGCAATATGCTCTGTCAGTAGCTGAACGTGCACACACTTTCCACACTTATACGAGCCAGACACACCAGAGTCATTGACCTCCCACATTAAACACGTAGCACACTGAACCAACTTGGCAGTCATGTCTTCACCCTCTTCAACTGTGGCGTAATCACTTCACTCAACCTCCTTGTCAAAGACTCCTGAGCTAAAGCCTCAATCTTCAATCCACAGGAAGTCATGAGTGATGGAGTTCAGTGATCCTACCCCATTGTGAGTAACTCACCACCGAGTGAGTGATCCCAGAGTGAGCGAGCGATCGACCCCCAAAATGACTGAGCTAAGTCAGTGCTTAGTCATATAGACACATGAATTAAGCGTGGGCCCCTTGAGCCTGTTCAGTCTTTCAGTCAGAGCATGGCTCCAACATTACCACTCACCCTAAATAAACTTTCATTCCCTTGCTCATCAATCTTCCTCTGCCACAAAATCTCTCTCACAGTCATCGGCTTCACTCACAAGCCACTCACTCACACATACACAGAGTCATCGGCTTCAATTACACTCCCTGCAATCACACACACAGGCATTGGCTTCAATCACAGTCGTCAGCTTCAATCACCGTCCCCTCAATCACACAATCATCGGCTTCAATCACAGTCCCCTCAATCACACACACAGTCATCGGTTTCAATCACAGTCTCAATCACACACACAGTCATCAGCTTCAATCGCAGTCCCCTCAATCACACACACAGATATCAGCTTCAATCACAGTCCCCTCAATCACACACACAGACATCAGCTTCAATCACAGTCCCCCTCAATCACACACACAGTCATCAGTTTCAATCACAGTCTCAATCACACACACAGACATCAGCTTCAATCACAGTCCCCCTCAATCACACACACAGTCATAGGTTTCAATCACAGTCCCCCTCAATCACACACACAGTCATCGGTTTCAATCACAGTCCCCCTCAATCACACACACAGTCATCGGCTTCAATCACAGTCCCCTCAATCACACAGTCATCGGCTTCAATCACAGTCCCCTCAATCACACAATCATTGGTTTCAATCACAGTCTCAATCACACAGTCATCGGCTTCAATCACAGTCCCCCTCAATCACACACACAGACATCAGCTTCAATCATAGTCCCCCTCAATCACACACACAGACATCAGCTTCAATCACAGTCCCCCTCAATCACACACACAGTCATCGGTTTCAATCACAGTCCCCCTCAATCACACACACAGTCATCGGCTTCAATCACAGTCCCCTCAATCACACAGTCATCGGCTTCAATCACAGTCCCCTCAATCACACAATCATTGGTTTCAATCACAGTCTCAATCACACACACAGTCATCGGCTTCAATCACAGTCCCCCTCAATCACACACACAGACATCAGCTTCAATCATAGTCCCCCTCAATCACACACACAGACATCAGCTTCAATCACAGTCCCCCTCAATCACACACACAGACATCAGCTTCAATCACAGTCCCCCTCAATCACACACACAGACATCGGTTTTAATCACAGTCCCCTCAATCTCACACACAGTCATCAGCTTCAATCACAGTCCCCTCAATCACACACACAGTCATCGGCTTCAATCACAGTCCCCCTCAATCACACACAGTCATCAGCTTCAATCACAGTCCCCCTCAATCACACACACAGTCATCGGTTTCAATCACAGTCCCCTCAATCACACAGTCATCAGCTTCAATCACAGTCCCCCTCAATCACACACACAGTCATCAGCTTCAATCACAGTCTCAATCACACACACAGACATCAGCTTCAATCACAGTCCCCCTCAATCACACACACAGTCATAGGTTTCAATCACAGTCCCCCTCAATCACACACACAGTCATCGGTTTCAATCACAGTCCCCCTCAATCACACACACAGTCATCGGCTTCAATCACAGTCCCCTCAATCACACAGTCATCGGCTTCAATCACAGTCCCCTCAATCACACAATCATTGGTTTCAATCACAGTCTCAATCACACACACAGACATCAGCTTCAATCACAGTCTCAATCACACACACAGACATCAGCTTCAATCACAGTCCCCCTCAATCACACACACAGACATCAGCATCAATCACAGTCCCCCTCAATCTCACACACAGTCATCGGCTTCAATCGCAGTCCCCCTCAATCACACACACAGACATCAGCTTCAATCACAGTCCCCCTCAATCACACACACAGACATCGGTTTCAATCACAGTCTCAATCACACACACAGTCATCAGCTTCAATCACAGTCCCCCTCAATCACACACAAAGTCATCGGTTTCAATCACAGTCTCAATCACACACACAGTCATCGGCTTCAATCACAGTCCCCTCAATCTCACACACACAGTCATCGGCTTCAATCACAGTCCCCTCAATCACACACTCACAGTCATCGGCTTCAATCACAGTCCCCACAATCACACACACACAGTCATCGGCTTTAATCACAGTCCCCTCAATCACACACACAGTCATCGGCTTCAATCACAGTCCCCTCAATCACACACACAGTCATCGGCTTCAATCACAGTCCCCTCAATCACGCACTCATAGTCATCGGCTTGAATCACAGTCCCCTCAATCACACACACAGTCATCGGTTTCAATCACAGTCCCCTCAATCACACACACAGTCATCTGCTTCAATCACAGTCTCAATCACACACACAGTCATCTGCTTCAATCACAGTCCCCTCAATCTCACACACAGTCATCAGCTTCAATCACAATCCCCTCAATCACACACACACAGTCATCAGCTTCAATCACAGTCCCCCTCAATCACACACACACAGTCATCAGCTTCAATCACAGTCCCCTCAATCACACACACAGGCATCAGCTTCAATCACAGTCCCCTCAATCACACACACAGTCATCGGCTTCAATCACAGTCCCCTCAATCACACACACAGTCATCGGTTTCAATCACAGTCCCCTCAATCACACACACAGTCATCGGTTTCAATCACAGTCCCCTCAATCACACACACAGTCATCAGCTTCAATCACAGTCCCCTCAATCACACACACAGTCATCGGCTTCAATCACAGTCCCCTCAATCACACACACAGTCATCGGTTTCAATCACAGTCCCCTCAATCACACACACAGTCATCGGTTTCAATCACAGTCCCCTCAATCACACACACAGTCATCGGTTTCAATCACAGTCTCAATCACACACACAGTCATCTGCTTCAATCACAGTCCCCTCAATCACACACACAGTCATCGGTTTCAATCACAGTCCCCTCAATCACACACACAGTCATCAGCTTCAATCACAGTCCCCCTCAATCACACACACACAGTCATCAGCTTCAATCACAGTCCCCTCAATCACACACACAGTCATCGGCTTCAATCACAGTCCCCTCAATCACACACACAGTCATCGGTTTCAATCACAGTCCCCTCAATCACACACTCAGTCATCGGTTTCAATCACAGTCTCAATCACACACACAGTCATCTGCTTCAATCACAGTCCCCTCAATCACACACACAGTCATCGGTTTCAATCACAGTCTCAATCACACACACAGTCATCTGCTTCAATCACAGTCCCCTCAATCACACACACAGTCATCAGCTTCAATCACAGTCCCCTCAATCACACACACACAGACATCAGCTTCAATCGCAGTCCCCTCAATCACACACACAGACATCAGCTTCAATCACAGTCCCCCTCAATCACACACACAGTCATAGGTTTCAATCACAGTCCCCCTCAATCACACACACAGTCATCGGTTTCAATCACAGTCCCCCTCAATCACACACACAGTCATCGGCTTCAATCACAGTCCCCTCAATCACACAGTCATCGGCTTCAATCACAGTCCCCTCAATCACACAATCATTGGTTTCAATCACAGTCTCAATCACACACACAGACATCAGCTTCAATCACAGTCTCAATCACACACACAGACATCAGCTTCAATCACACACACAGACATCAGCATCAATCACAGTCCCCCTCAATCTCACACACAGTCATCGGCTTCAATCACAGTCCCCCTCAATCACACACACAGACATCAGCTTCAATCACAGTCCCCCTCAATCACACACACAGACATCAGCTTCAATCACAGTCCCCCTCAATCACACACACAGACATCGGTTTCAATCACAGTCTCAATCACACACACAGTCATCAGCTTCAATCACAGTCCCCTCAATCTCACACACAGTCATCAGCTTCAATCACAGTCCCACTCAATCACACACACAGTCATCAGCTTCAATCACAATCCCCCTCAATCACACACAAAGTCATCGGTTTCAATCACAGTCTCAATCACACACACAGTCATCGGCTTCAATCACAGTCCCCTCAATCTCACACACACAGTCATCGGCTTCAATCACAGTCCCCACAATCACACACTCACAGTCATCGGCTTTAATCACAGTCCCCTCAATCACACACACAGTCATCGGCTTCAATCACAGTCCCCTCAATCACACAGTCATCGGCTTCAATCACAGTCCCCTCAATCACACACTCATAGTCATCGGCTTCAATCACAGTCCCCTCAATCACACACACAGTCATCGGTTTCAATCACAGTCCCCTCAATCACACACACAGTCATCGGTTTCAATCACAGTCTCAATCACACACACAGTCATCTGCTTCAATCACAGTGCCCTCAATCTCACACACAGTCATCAGCTTCAATCACAATCCCCTCAATCACACACACAGTCATCAGCTTCAATCACAGTCCCCTCAATCACACACACAGTCATCAGCTTCAATCACAGTCCCCTCAATCACACACACAGTCATCGGTTTCAATCACAGTCCCCTCAATCACACACACAGTCATCGGTTTCAATCACAGTCTCAATCACACACACACAGTCATCTGCTTCAATCACAGTCCCCTCAATCTCACACACAGTCATCAGCTTCAATCACAATCCCCTCAATCACACACACAGTCATCAGCTTCAATCACAATCCCCTCAATCACACACACAGTCATCAGCTTCAATCACAATCCCCTCAATCACACACACAGTCATCAGCTTCAATCACAGTCCCCTCAATCACACACACAGTCATCAGCTTCAATCACAGTCCCCTCAATCACACACAGGCATCAGGTTCAATCACAGTCCCCTCAATCACACACACAATCAGCTTCAATCACAGTCCCCCTCAATCACACAGTCATCAGCTTCAATCACAGTCCCCCTCAATCACACACACAGACATCAGCTTCAATCACAGTCCCCTCAATCACACAGTCATCAGCTTTAATCACAGTCCCCTCAATCACACACACATCAGCTTCAATCACAGACCCCTCAATCACACAGTCATCAGCTTTAATCACAGTCCCCTCAATCACACACACAGTCATCAGCTTTAATCACAGTCCCCTCAGTCACACACACAGTCATCAGCTTCAATCACAGTCCCCTCAATCACAGTCATCAGCTTCAATCACAGTCTCCTCAATCACACACACAGACATCAGCTTCAATCACAGTCCCCTCAATCACACACACAGACATCAGCTTCAATCACAGTCCCCCTCAATCACACACACAGTCATCAGCTTCAATCACAGTCCCCTCAATCACACACACATTCATCAGCTTCAATCACAGTCCCCTCAATCACACACACACAGTCATCAGCTTCAATCACAGTCCCCTCAATCACACTCACATTCATCAGCTTCAATCACAGTCCCCTCAATCACACACACAGTCATCAGCTTCAATCACAGTCCCCCTCAATCACACACAGTCATCAGCTTTAATCACAGTCCCCTCAATCACACACACAGTCATCTGCTTCAATCACAGTCCCCCTCAATCACACAGTCATCAGCTTCAATCACAGTCCCCTCAATCACACACACAGTCATCGGCTTCAATCACAGTCCCCTCAATCACACACACAGTCATCAGCTTCAATCACAGTCCCCTCCATCACACACACAGACATCAGCACACAGACATCAGCTTCAATCACAGTCCCCTCAATCACACACACAGTCATCAGCTTCAATCACAGTCCCCCTCAATCACACACACAGTCATCAGCTTCAATCACAGTCCCCCTCAATCACACACACAGTCATCAGCTTCAATCACAGTCCCCCTCAATCACACACACAGTCATCAGCTTCAATCACAGTCCCCCTCAATCACAGTCATCAGCTTCAATCACAGTCCCCCTCAATCACACACACAGACATCAGCTTCAATCACAGTCCCCTCCATCACACACACAGACATCAGCACACAGACATCAGCTTCAATCACAGTCCCCTCAATCACACACACACAGTCATCAGCTTAAATCACAGTCCCCTCAATCACACAGTCATCAGCTTTAATCACAGTCCCCTCAATCACACACACAGACATCAGCTTCAATCACAGTCCCCTCAATCACACACACAATCATCAGCTTCAATCACAGTCCCCTCAATCACACAGTCATCAGCTTCAATCACAGTCCCCTCAATCACACACACACAGTCATCAGCTTAAATCACAGTCCCCTCAATCACACAATCATCAGCTTCAATCACAGTCCCCCTCAATCACACACACAGACATCAGCTTGAATCACAGTCCCCTCAATCACACAGTCATCAGCTTTAATCACAGTCCCCTCAATCACACACACAGGCATCAGCTTCAATCACAGTCCCCTCAATCACACAGTCATCAGCTTTAATCACAGTCCCCTCAATCACACACACAGACATCAGCTTCAATCACAGTCCCCTCAATCACACAGTCATCAGCTTTAATCACAGTCCCCTCAATCACACACAGTCATCAGCTTCAATCACAGTCCCCTCAATCACACAGTCATCAGCTTCAATCACAGTCCCCCTCAATCACACACACAGATATCAGCTTCAATCACAGTCCCCTCAATCACACACACAGTCATCAGCTTCAATCACAGTCCCCCTCAATCACACACACAGTCATCAGCTTCAATCACAGTCCCCTCAATCACACACACAGTCATCGGCTTCAATCACAGTCCCCTCAATCACACACACAGTCATCGGTTTCAATCACAGTCCCCTCAATCACACACACAGTCATCGGTTTCAATCACAGTCTCAATCACACACACAGTCATCTGCTTCAATCACAGTCCCCTCAATCACACACACACAGTCATCGGCTTCAATCACAGTCCCCCTCAATCACACACACACAGTCATCAGCTTCAATCACAGTCCCCTCAATCACACACACAGTCATCGGCTTCAATCACAGTCCCCTCAATCACACACACAGTCATCGGCTTCAATCACAGTCCCCTCAATCACACACACAGTCATCGGTTTCAATCACAGTCCCCTCAATCACACACACAGTCATCGGTTTCAATCACAGTCCCCTCAATCACACACACAGTCATCGGTTTCAATCACAGTCTCAATCACACACACAGTCATCTGCTTCAATCACAGTCCCCTCAATCACACACACAGTCATCGGTTTCAATCACAGTCCCCTCAATCACACACACAGTCATCGGTTTCAATCACAGTCTCAATCACACACACAGTCATCTGCTTCAATCACAGTCCCCTCAATCACACACACAGTCATCAGCTTCAATCACAGTCCCCTCAATCACACACACAGTCATCAGCTTCAATCACAGTCCCCTCAATCACACACACACAGACATCAGCTTCAATCGCAGTCCCCTCAATCACACACACAGACATCAGCTTCAATCACAGTCCCCCTCAATCACACACAGTCATAGGTTTCAATCACAGTCCCCCTCAATCACACACACAGTCATCGGTTTCAATCACAGTCCCCCTCAATCACACACACAGTCATCGGCTTCAATCACAGTCCCCTCAATCACACAGTCATCGGCTTCAATCACAGTCCCCTCAATCACACAATCATTGGTTTCAATCACAGTCTCAATCACACACACAGACATCAGCTTCAATCACAGTCCCCCTCAATCACACACACAGACATCAGCATCAATCACAGTCCCCCTCAATCTCACACACAGTCATCGGCTTCAATCACAGTCCCCCTCAATCACACACACAGACATCAGCTTCAATCACAGTCCCCCTCAATCACACACACAGACATCAGCTTCAATCACAGTCCCCCTCAATCACACACACAGACATCGGTTTCAATCACAGTCTCAATCACACACACAGTCATCAGCTTCAATCACAGTCCCCTCAATCTCACACACAGTCATCAGCTTCAATCACAGTCCCACTCAATCACACACACAGTCATCAGCTTCAATCACAGTCCCCCTCAATCACACACAAAGTCATCGGTTTCAATCACAGTCTCAATCACACACACAGTCATCGGCTTCAATCACAGTCCCCTCAATCTCACACACACAGTCATCGGCTTCAATCACAGTCCCCTCAATCACACACTCACAGTCATCGGCTTTAATCACAGTCCCCTCAATCACACACACAGTCATCGGCTTCAATCACAGTCCCCTCAATCACACAGTCATCGGCTTCAATCACAGTCCCCTCAATCACACACTCATAGTCATCGGCTTCAATCACAGTCCCCTCAATCACACACACAGTCATCGGTTTCAATCACAGTCCCCTCAATCACACACACAGTCATCGGTTTCAATCACAGTCTCAATCACACACACAGTCATCAGCTTCAATCACAGTGCCCTCAATCTCACACACAGTCATCAGCTTCAATCACAATCCCCTCAATCACACACACAGTCATCAGCTTCAATCACAGTCCCCTCAATCACACACACAGTCATCAGCTTCAATCACAGTCCCCTCAATCACACACACAGTCATCGGTTTCAATCACAGTCCCCTCAATCACACACACAGTCATCGGTTTCAATCACAGTCTCAATCACACACACACAGTCATCTGCTTCAATCACAGTCCCCTCAATCTCACACACAGTCATCAGCTTCAATCACAATCCCCTCAATCACACACACAGTCATCAGCTTCAATCACAGTCCCCTCAATCACACACACAGTCATCAGCTTCAATCACAGTCCCCTCAATCACACACAGGCATCAGGTTCAATCACAGTCCCCTCAATCACACACACAGTCATCAGCTTCAATCACAGTCCCCCTCAATCACACAGTCATCAGCTTCAATCACAGTCCCCCTCAATCACACACACAGACATCAGCTTCAATCACAGTCCCCTCAATCACACACACACAGTCATCAGCTTAAATCACAGTCCCCTCAATCACACAGTCATCAGCTTTAATCACAGTCCCCTCAATCACACACACATCAGCTTCAATCACAGACCCCTCAATCACACAGTCATCAGCTTTAATCACAGTCCCCTCAATCACACACACAGTCATCAGCTTTAATCACAGTCCCCTCAGTCACACACACAGTCATCAGCTTTAATCACAGTCCCCTCAATCACACACAGTCATCAGCTTCAATCACAGTCCCCTCAATCACAGTCATCAGCTTCAATCACAGTCTCCTCAATCACACACACAGACATCAGCTTCAATCACAGTCCCCTCAATCACACACACAGACATCAGCTTCAATCACAGTCCCCCTCAATCACACACACAGTCATCAGCTTCAATCACAGTCCCCTCAATCACACACACATTCATCAGCTTCAATCACAGTCCCCTCAATCACACACACACAGTCATCAGCTTCAATCACAGTCCCCTCAATCACACTCACATTCATCAGCTTCAATCACAGTCCCCTCAATCACACACACAGTCATCAGCTTCAATCACAGTCCCCCTCAATCACACACAGTCATCAGCTTTAATCACAGTCCCCTCAATCACACACACACAGTCATCAGCTTCAATCACAGTCCCCTCAATCACACTCACATTCATCAGCTTCAATCACAGTCCCCTCAATCACACACACAGTCATCAGCTTCAATCACAGTCCCCCTCAATCACACAGTCATCAGCTTCAATCACAGTCCCCTCAATCACACACACAGTCATCAGCTTCAATCACAGTCCCCTCCATCACACACACAGACATCAGCACACAGACATCAGCACACAGACATCAGCTTCAATCACAGTCCCCTCAATCACACACACAGTCATCAGCTTCAATCACAGTCCCCCTCAATCACACACACAGTCATCAGCTTCAATCACAGTCCCCCTCAATCACACACACAGTCATCAGCTTCAATCACAGTCCCCCTCAATCACACACACACACATCAGCTTCAATCACAGTCCCCCTCAATCACAGTCATCAGCTTCAATCACAGTCCCCCTCAATCACACACACAGACATCAGCTTCAATCACAGTCCCCTCCATCACACACACAGACATCAGCACACAGACATCAGCTTCAATCACAGTCCCCTCAATCACACACACACAGTCATCAGCTTAAATCACAGTCCCCTCAATCACACAGTCATCAGCTTTAATCACAGTCCCCTCAATCACACACACAGACATCAGCTTCAATCACACACACAATCATCAGCTTCAATCACAGTCCCCTCAATCACACAGTCATCAGCTTCAATCACAGTCCCCTCAATCACACACACACAGTCATCAGCTTAAATCACAGTCCCCTCAATCACACAGTCATCAGCTTTAATCACAGTCCCCTCAATCACACACACAATCATCAGCTTCAATCACAGTCCCCCTCAATCACACACACAGACATCAGCTTGAATCACAGTCCCCTCAATCACACAGTCATCAGCTTTAATCACAGTCCCCTCAATCACACACACAGGCATCAGCTTCAATCACAGTCCCCTCAATCACACAGTCATCAGCTTTAATCACAGTCCCCTCAATCACACACACAGACATCAGCTTCAATCACAGTCCCCTCAATCACACAGTCATCAGCTTTAATCACAGTCCCCTCAATCACACACAGTCATCAGCTTCAATCACAGTCCCCTCAATCACACAGTCATCAGCTTCAATCACAGTCCCCCTCAATCACACACACAGATATCAGCTTCAATCACAGTCCCCTCAATCACACACACAGTCATCAGCTTCAATCACAGTCCCCCTCAATCACACACACAGTCATCAGCTTCAATCACAGTCCCCTCAATCACACAGTCATCAGCTTCATTCACAGTCCCCTCAATCACACACACAGACATCAGCTTCAATCACAGTCCCCTCAATCACACAGTCATCAGCTTCAATCACAGTCCCCCTCAATCACACACACAGACATCAGCTTCAATCACAGTCCCCTCAATCACACAGTCATCAGCTTCAATCACAGTCCCCTCAATCACACAGTCATCAGCTTCAATCACAGTCCCCTCAATCACACAGACATCAGCTTCAATCACAGTCCCCTCAATCACACACACAGTCATCAGCTTCAATCACAGTCCCCCTCAATCACACAGTCATCAGCTTCAATCACCGTCCCCTCAATCACACACACAGACATCAGCTTCACAGTCCCCTCAATCACACACACACAGTCATCAGCTTAAATCACAGTCCCCTCAATCACACAGTCATCAGCTTTAATCACAGTCCCCTCAATCACACACACATCAGCTTCAATCACAGTCCCCTCAATCACACACACAGGCATCAGCTTTAATCACAGTCCCCTCAATCACACAGTCATCAGCTTCAATCACAGTCCCCTCAATCACACACACAGATATCAGCTTCAATCACCGTCCCCTCAATCACACACACAGACATCAGCTTCAATCACCGTCCCCTCAATCACACACACAGTCATCAGCTTCAATCACAGTCCCCTCAATCACACACACACAGTCATCGGCTTCAATCACCGTCCCCTCAATCACACACACAGGCATCAGCTTCAATCACCGTCCCCTCAATCACACACACAGACATCAGCTTCAATCACAGTCCCCCTCAATCACACACACAGACATCAGCTTCAATCACAGTCCCCCTCAATCACACACACAGACATCAGCTTCAATCACAGTCCCCTCAATCACACACACAGTCATCAGCTTCAATCACAGTCCCCTCAATCACACACACACAGTCATCGGCTTCAATCACCGTCCCCCTCAATCACACACACAGACATCAGCTTCAATCACAGTCCCCTCAATCACACACACAATCATCAGCTTCAATCACAGTCCCCTCAATCACACACACACAGTCATCGGCTTCAATCACCGTCCCCCTCAATCACACACACAGTCATCAGCTTCAATCACAGTCCCCACTATTCTCACACACAGTCAATTATCTCTTATCCCAGTGGAGGTTGGAGAACAGCTCTGGATCTTGAAGGAGATAAACCATCTAGAACTCCCTCATAATCTCAGCAACATAATCCCAAGTAATTTATACCTGACTGCTATCATGTAATCCATCAAACTACATTTATACATATTGTTTTTGACCAGCGCTTTTTCAGCATGATTTTATAGCAAACGGAGTTCGTGTACCACGTGGGAACTGGTCAGATACTCGAGATGCCACCCTAAAAAGAGGAAACGAGCAGCGAATTTACCTGATTAATGTATCAGCACAGTACCTGTGGTGACAATCCATCACACAACATGGTGGGGAATGCTGCAGTTTTGATTTGATTGCTCAGCACACAACATGGTTACACAGAGAGTGGTTTATTTGTGGAACAAACTGCGATGGGAAGTGGTGGATGTGGGTACAGTTGCAACATTTGAAATATCTTTGGATAAGTTCCTGAATAGGGAAGGTTTGGAGAGCTATGGGCCAAATGCAGGCAAGTGGGACGAGTTTAGTTTGGGAACGTGGCCAGCATGGACCTGTTGTTTCTGTGCTGTCTGACTCTATGAATGTGCTGCCACCCCCTTTTAAAGAAAAGAATCCTCACAGAAAAATAACTCATCTCTGTCATAAAAGAGTAGATCCATTACTTTTAAACAATGAGCCTATTCCCCGAATTTCCAACAACAGAACCACCCTCTCCTCATCTAACAGGAAACTCTCTGATTCTCGTTAGCCAGCCAATCTTCTATCCGCACCAACATGCTATCCCCTACACCAGGAGCCTTATTTCTGCAATAACTTTTGGTATGGCACCTCATTAAATGTCTTCTGGAAATCTATTATAAAATCTATTCCCCTTTCTCCACAGTTCAGGTTTCTTTCTCAAACAATTCCAATAAATTGGTTAAACATGATTTCCCTTTGACAAAACCATTTTGATTCTGCCTAATTACTGTGAACTTACCTTTCTGCCCTTCCTATTGTCTTTCATAATACCTCCTAACAATTTCCCTGATGTTAAGCTGAAAGATCTGTAGTTTCCTGCTTTCTGTCTCCCTCATTTTTTTTTGAATAAAGGAATTACATTCACTATTTTCCAGTATAACGGAACCTTCACCAAATCAAGGGAATTTTCAAAAATTAGAACCAACATATTAACTATCTCTCTAGCCATTTCTTTTCAGACCCATCGAATAAAGGTCATCAGCTCCAACAATTTACTCAGCGACACTTCTCTGGTGACTGTAGTTTACCTTAAGTCCCTCCCTCCCTTCCATTTCCTGATTTACAGCTACCTCTGGGATGTTGCTTGTACCCTCTATAATGGAACTGATGCAAAATAATTTTCTAGACTCAGTACAAATCTTTGTACTGTTTCATATATCTATCGAAACTCATGCTGCGATAATATTTCTAGCTAGCTTTCTTTCTTATTCAAATATTTCCCCTCCTTATTAATTTCAGGCTTTTTTTTATTATGTCCCAATGACCTGTCACATATCTTAGTACAATGTTATGCTTTTTCTTTGACTTTGATAACTTTATTAGTCAACCATGCATGCTGCGTCCTCTCCTTGCAATGTCTCTTAATTGTTAAAATACATCTATTCAATCATTTCTGAAACATTGCTTCTATTGCCTGTCACTACATTTCCAATTATCTCTCGCCTAACCTAATTCGCCAGTTAAGTTTAGCTTTCATTCCCCCATAATGGCTCTTCTATTAGTTTAAAGTACCAGTGTTTATTCCAGGTGACTGACCACAGAAGGAGGGAGTGACTAATTCCAAAGGGAATGCAACTAATGAGCGAACACATCATGGGAGTCACAGTGTTTGCACAGTGTGATAGGAGCATGATTGGGAAGGGTGACTGGGTATGATGAGTGTGAATAGTGAGTAACAACAAACAAATTTCCATTTAACCAGCTTTTCAATGTCTCATGACCTTATTGTCTCATTGAAACATTTAAGATTCTTAAAAGGTTTGACAGGGTAAATGCTGAGAGGATGTTTCCCCATATAGGAGAATGGAGGACCAGAGGGTATAGTCTCAGAATAAAGGAGTGCCAATTTAAGACTGAGCGTTGTGTGTCTTTGGAACTCCTTGCCACAGAGCAACGGCTGCAGAGTCGGTATATACATTTAAGGCCGAGATGAATAGTTCCTTGATCAGTAGGGGAATCAGGAGTTATGGGGAAAAGGCAGAAAAGTAGTCAGGAGTGTTCAGGCAGGCTCGAAGGGCCAAGTGACCTCTAATCATAGATTCATAAAAAGGAAAGAAGAGGGTCTTCAGCCTATCCAGTTTGTACTGACAGAAATATACTTTTACTTACTATTAAGGATGGCATGGTGGCTCAGTGGTTAGCACTGTTGCCTCACAGCGCCAGGGACACAGGGTTCGATTCCAGCCTCAGGTGACTGTCTGTTTGGAGTTTGCTCATTCTCCCTGTGTCTGTGTGGGTTTCCTCCAGGTGCTCCGGTTTCCTCCCTCAATCCAAAGGTGTGCAGGTTAGGTGAATTGGCCATGCTAAATGCACAGTGTTCAGGGATGTGCAGGTTAGATGCATTAGTCAGGGGTAAATGCAGAGTAGTAGGGGAATGGGTCTGCGTGAGTTACTCTTCGGAGGGTCGATGTGGACTAATTGAGCAAAAGGGCCTGTTCCAGACTGTAGGGATTCTATAATTCTACAAATAAATTTCTACTCTAGTCCCATTTTCCTGGACTAGGCCTTGAATTGTGAGGTTTCCTATCTCAACTCCCTCTGTGGCAGCGCATTCCAGATCTCTACCACCCACTGGATGAAAACATTTTCTTCCCCAAATCTCTATACTTATTGCCCTTCACTTTAAAATTATGCTTTGATTTTCAGCTTTGATCTCCAGCATCTGCAGACCTCACTTTCTCCTTAAAATTATGCTGCCTTGCTTGTGACCCTTTGACTAAGGAACAATCTTAAACACTTCTACCAAGTCCCCCTCAATCTTCTTTGACAGAAAGAAAATAAAGTAAGCTTATTCAGCCTCTCTTCATAGCTGAAGTGTTCCATCCCAGCCAAATCCCGGTGAATCTCCTTTGTATCCCCTCCAATACAATCACATTCTTCCTACCGTGAGGTGACCAGAACTACACACAGGCCTAACCAAAGTCCTGTACAGCCCAATACAACCTCCCTGTTCTTATAATTTATGCCTCAACTGATAAAGACAAGTGTCCTATATGCCTCATAAACTAACCTATTAACCTATTTGAGGGGTGGCACGGTGGCTCAGTGCCACTGGTGCCTCACAGCGGCAGGGAGCTGGGTTCGATTCCTGCCTCGGGCGACTGTCTGTGTGGAGTTTGCACATTCTCCCAGTGTCCGCGCAGGTTTCCTCCACGTGCTCCGGTTTCCTCTCACAATCCAAAAATGTGCTGGTCAGTTGAATTGGCCACGCTAAATTGCCCGTTGTGTTAGGTGCATTAGTCAGGGGTGAATATAGTGTTGGGGAATAGGTCTCGGCGGGTTACTCTTTGGAAGGTCAGTGTGGACTCGTTGGGCTGAAGGGCCTGTTTCCATACTGTAGGGAATCTAATCTAACCTGTTCTGACACCTTCAGGGCTCTGTGGACAAGGCCACCATCCTTCTGTTCCTCTCAGCTGCCTAGTGTTCTGACAATCATTGAGTATTCCCTTCTTCCACAGTGCATCACCTCACAGTTATCAGAGTTAAGTTCCACCTGACAAATCTGTTGATATGCTCCTGTACCCCCAACATCGTCCTCCTCACTGACAACTATCATCTAATCTTTGTGTTATCTGCAAACTTACCATTTCCCCCTCACAGCCCCACATTCTCATCTCCATCGTTTCTGAATATCACAAACAATAAAGGACCCAGCACTGATCTCTGTGGTATGCCTATGCACACTGGGTTCCAGTCACACAGCCTTCTACCACCACCCTCTGTTTCCTACTAGTAAGCCATTTTGGGTCCATCCAACCTGCCAAATTACCCTGGATACCATGAGCTTTATCTTCTTTCTCAGTTTCCATGTGGGACTTTGTCAAAGGTCTTGCAGAACTCCACATAGACGACATCAACTGCCCTACACTCACCTTGTCAACTCCTTGAAAAATTCGACTAGATTTGCTAGGCATGACTTCCCTCAGTTGACCATTCTTGATCAATCCTTGCTTCTCCAACTGGAAGTTAATGTTTCCTTAACTATTTTCTCCAACTGATTCCCTCCCACTGGCCTGT
The DNA here is from genome assembly GCF_037043375.1 of Chiloscyllium plagiosum. NCBI lineage: Eukaryota > Metazoa > Chordata > Chondrichthyes > Orectolobiformes > Hemiscylliidae > Chiloscyllium > Chiloscyllium plagiosum. The sequence goes on from NW_028270155.1 coordinate 80,627,033, forward strand.
CGTTCCCTGGAGTCTCTCTACGCCCTTCTTTATCAGTCCTCTGGCACCTCTGCTGTGCCAGAAAGGGTTTGAAATTTGAATAGGGGCCCCCTCATCTCCCACAGCAGCCTGGGGTATAACTCATCCTGACCTGTGGATTTGTACACTTTTAAATCCACCGAAAACCTCCTTGCTTGTTATATCATTCCTGCTCTTGTTCCTATTTCTTACGATCCTATGTGGGATGGCGGGAATATCGTGGGAATACTGTTAATGCATGGCGGCAGTACATCTGTAACAAACAGCCACCCTGTGGCTTTAGGGGAACACGGAGTATGAGGATTGAGCAAAACACGTGTAGACCCAAACGTAGCTGTTGACCCTGACAGATCGAGCTGTCTCTCAGGCAATGTGGATGCTGACTGGGTCCTCACCTGTTTGGCAGAATGGGCCATGTTGGTAGCATCATGAACACGGTTTTCCAGGAAGTTCCAGGTATCTTCATAATCCGGGGAAGAATCCTGAAGCAGCACCAGCTCTGTCGTGTTGTAGATTCCAGCCAAGATAGCTCGCTTGGTGTACCAGCTCGACTGCTCCCAGGTAAACAACGCACAATGTCACAGTTACTGGATGTTCACTGGTCCTCACCCTGCTTCCTGCAGACAATCCCCCGTGCAAATCTCATCCCTGTGTAAACCACACCTCCATGCAAGCCCACCCCATGTAAATCCCAACCCCATCTGCAAAAGCCACCTCCATGCTGAGCCTACTCCTAGGCATATCCTACCCTGTTCCTCCTCCCTCCCCATGCAAATGTAATCCCTGTGCAAATCCCAACCTGTTCCTCCTCCCTCCCCATGCAAATGTAATCCCTGTGCAAATCCCACCCTGTTCCTCCTCCCTCCCCATGCACATGTAATCCCTGTGCAAATCCCACCCTGTTCCTCCTCCCTCCCCATGCACATGTAATCCCTGTGCAAATCCCACCCCGTGCCTACTCTCTCCGCATGCACATGTAATCCCTGTGCAAATCCCAGCAAAACCTACTAGACCGCCCCCTGTGCCAACTCCAACCCTATGCAAACACCACCCCATTTACACACCCTCCCTACCTGTAACCCCTTGCTACACACACTGTCCCCGTGTGTACCCCCATCCCATGCAAACCCACACTCTTCAAGACGCCATTCTTGACCCACCTCCCCCCAGCCCATGTCCCATACCCAAACAGGTTTACCTACAGATTCCACACCCTGCAAATTTGTTCCCCTTTTGGAATGCTGTGATTTGTTACTCACGTCTATGGACCTGTCTCCTGCATAGTACCAGATCTCATCCACCATCTCCGTTAAGCTCCTCAAACTCTCCGCAATGTTTTGGGGCAGCAGTAAAATACTCATTGCCTGTCAGAAAGTAATAAGATTGTGAGATCAGTATGTGTTTGGTAACAGTGCTGCATGGATTATTCCAATGAAAGCAGCTCAGGATAGCTGGCAGTGACTAGATGCCATGACACAAACTCCTCTCAGTCAGAATGCTGTCTATTCATGCCTCACTCGAGAGACTTGAGCAAGTATTCTCAGCTAGTTCTACAATGCAGGACTGAGGGAACACTGCACCGTCCGAGGGTCAGGACTGAGGGAGCACTGCACTGTCCGAGGGTCAGGACTGAGAGAGCACTGCACTGTCCGAGGGTCAGGACTGAGGGAACACTGCACTGTCCGAGGATTCAGGACTGAGGGAACACTGCACTGTCCGAAGGTCAGTACTGAGGGAACACTGCACTGTCCGAGGGTCAGGACTGAGGGAACACTGCACTGTCCGAGGGTCAGGACTGAGGGAACACTGCACTGTCCGAGGGTCAGGACTGAGGGAACACTGCACTGTCCGAGGGTCAGGACTGAGGGAACACTGCACTGTCCGAGGGTCAGGACTGAGGGAACACTGCACTGTCCGAGGGTCAGGACTGAGGGAACACTGCACTGTCCGAGGGTCAGGACTGAGGGAACACTGCACTGTCCGAGGGTCAGGACTGAGGGAGCACTGCACTGTCCGAGGATTCAGGACTGAGGGAACACTGCACTGTCCGAAGGTCAGTACTGAGTGAACACTGCACTGTCCGAGGGTCAGGACTGAGGGAACACTGCACTATCCGAGGGTCAGGACTGAGGGAGCACTGCACTGTCCGAGGGTCAGGACTGAGGGAACACTGCACTGTCCGAGGGTCAGGACTGAGGGAGCACTGCACTATCCGAGGGTCAGGACTGAGGGAACACTGCACTGTCCGAGGGTCAGGACTGAGGGAACACTGCACTATCCAAGAGTCAGGACTGAGGGAGCACTGCACTGTCCGAGGGTCAGGACTGAGGGAACACTGCACTGTCCGAGGGTCAGGACTGAGTGAACACTGCACTCTCCGAAGGTCAGGACTGAGGGAACACTGCACTGTCCGAGGGTCAGAACTGAGGGAGCACTGCACTGTCCGAGGATTCAGGACTGAGGGAACACTGCACTGTCCGAGGGTCAGGACTGAGAGAGCACTGCACTGTCCGAGGGTCAGGACTGAGGGAGCACTGCACTGTCCGAGGGTCAGGACTGAGGGAGCACTGCACTCTCCGAGGATTCAGGGCTGAGGGAGCACTGCACTGTCCGAGGGTCATGACTGTGGGAGCACTGCACTGTCCGAGGGTCTGGACTGAGGGAGCACTGCACTGTCCGAGGGTCAGGACTGAGGGAGCACTGCACTGTCCGAGGGTCAGGACTGAGGGAGCACTGCACTGTCCGAGGGTCAGGACTGAGGGAGAACTGCACTGTCCGAGGATTCAGGGCTGAGGGAACACTGCTCCATCTGGGGGTCAGGACTGAGGGAACACTGCACTGTGCGAGCGTCTGGACTGAGGTAACACTGCACTGCCCGAGGGTCAGGACTGAGGGAGCACTGCACTATCCGAGGGTCGGGACTGAGGGAACACTGCACTGTGCGAGGGTCAGGACTGAGGGAACACTGCACTGCCCGAGGGTCAGGACTGAGGGAACACTGAACTGTCCGAGGGTCAGGACTGAGGGAACACTGCACTGCCCGAGGGTCAGGACTGAGGGAACACTGCACTGTCCGAGGGTCAGGACTGAGGGAACACTGCACTGCCCGAGGGTCAGGACTGAGGGAACACTGCACTCTCCGAGGATTTAGGACTCAGGGAACACTGCACTCTCCTAAGATTCAGGACTGAGGGAACACTGCACTGTCCGAGGGTCAGGACTGAGGGAGCACTGCACTTTTCGAGGGTCAGGACTGAGGGAGCACTGCGCTGTCCGAGGGTCTGGACTGAGGGAACACTGCACTGTGCGAGGGTCTGGACTGAGGGAGCACTGCACTGTCCGAGGGTCAGGACTGAGGGAGCACTGCACTGTCCGAGGGTCAGGACTGAGGGAGCACTGCACTGTCCGAGGGTCAGGACTGAGGGAGCACTGCGCTGTCCGAGGGTCTGGACTGAGGGAACACTGCACTGTCCGAGGGTCTGGACTGAGGGAGCACTGCACTGTCCGAGGGTCAGGACTGAGGGAGAACTGCTCCATCTGAGGGTCAGTACTGTGGGAACACTGCACTGTCCGAAGGTACAAATCGGGGGAATTTTGTTCTGATGGTCAGATCTGAGGGAACGCTGGTCTATTTGAGGGTCAAGACAGAGTGTATGCTGCCCCCATCCTAGGATCAGGACTGAGAGAGCGCTGTTCCACCGGAGGGTTAGGCCTGAGGAAATGCTATTCCACCTGAGGGTCAGGACTGAGGATCGCTGTTCCATTGAGGGTCAGGCCTGAGGATATGCTGTTCCATCAGAGGGTCAGAACTGAGGGATCGCTGTTCCATCAGAGGTCAGGCCTGAGGGAACGCTGTTCCATCTGAGGGTCAGGCCTGAGGGAACGGTGCACTATCTAAGGGCCAGGCCTGAGGGAATGCTGTTCCATCAGAGGGTCAGGACTGAGGGATCGCTGTTCCATCTTAGGGTCAGGCCTGAGGGAACGGTGCACTAAGGGCCAGGCCTGAGGGAACGCTGTTCCATCTGAGGGTCAGGCCTGAGGGAACGGTGCACTAAGGGCCAGGCCTGAGGGAATGCTGTTCCATCAGAGGGTCAGGACTGAGGGTTCGCTGTTCCATCTGAGGGTCAGGCCTGAGGGAACACTGTTCCTTCTGAGGGTCAGGCACGAGGGAACGGTGCACTATCCAAGGGCCAGGCCTGAGGAAATGCTGTTCCATCAGAGAGTCAGGACTGAGAGAGCGCTGCTCAATCTGAGGGTCAGGAGTGAGGAAATGCTGCACTGTCCAAGGGTCAAGACTGAGCGAACGCCGCTCTATCAGAGGCTCTGAGGGATCAATGTGATGTCCGAGGTCAGGACTTGGAAATACAGTCAAAGCCAAGGGATTGCTTTATCATCTGAGGTGAAACTTTATTGCTGGAACAGCACAGCAGGTCAGGCAGCATCTAGGGAACAGAAGACTCGACGTTTCGGGCACATGCCCTTCTTCAGGAATGAGCAGAGAGTGTTCAGCAGGAGAAGATAAAAGGTAGGGAGGAGGGACTTGGAGGAGGGGCGTTGGAAATGTGATAGGTGGAAAGAGGTCAAGGTGAGGGTGATAGGTCGGAGTAGGGTGGAGGCGGAGAGGTCAAGAAGAAGACTGCAGGTCAGGAAGGCGGTGCCGGGCTGGAGGGATTCGGCTGAGACAAGGTGGGGGGAGGGGGGATGAAGAAACTGGTGAAGTCCAAGTTCATCCCCTGTGGTTGGAGGGTTCCCAGTCGGAAGATAAGACGCTCCTCCTCCGACCGTCGCGTTGTTGTGGTTTGGCGGTGGATGAGTCCAATGACCTGCATATCCTCGGTGGAGTGGGAGGGGGAGTTGAAATGCTGTGCTACAGGGTGATTGGGTTGGTTCGTCCGGGTGGCCCAGAGGTGCTCTCTGAATCGCTCCGCAAGTAGGCGGCCTGTCTCCCCAATATAGAGGAGGCCACACCGGCTGCAGCGGATGCAGTAGATAATGTGGGTGGAGGTGCAGGTGAATCTGTGGCGGATATGGAAGTTTCCTTTGGGGCCTTGGAGAGAAGTGAGGGGGGAGGTGTGGGCGCAAGTGTTGCACCTCCTGCGGTTGCAAGGGAAGGTGCCGGGAGTGGAGGTTGGGTCAGTGGGGGATGTGGATCTGACAAGGGAGTCGCGGAGGGAGTGGTCTCTACGGAAAGCTGATAGGGGAGGGGAGGGAAATATATCCTTGGTGGTGGGGTCTGTTTGGAGGTGGCGGAAGTGACGGCGGATGATGCGCTGTACATGGAGATTGGTGGGGTGGTAGGTGAGGACCAGTGGGGTTCTGTCCTGGTGGCGGTTGGAGGGGCGGGGCTCAAGGGCGGAGGAGCGGGAAGTGGAGGAGATGCGGTGGAGGGCATCGTCGATCACGTCGGGGGGGAAATTGCGGTCCTTGAAGAAGGAGGCCGTCTGTGTTGTGCGTATTTTGAACTGGTCCTCCTGGGAGCAGATGCGGCGGAGACGAAGGAATTGGGAGAATGGGATGGCGTTTTTACAGGGGGCGGGGTGGGAGGAGGTGTAGTCCAGGTAGCTGTGGGAGTCGGTCGGTTTGTATCATCTGAGGGTCAGGAATGATGGTCAAGCTTGAGGGAACACTGCACTGTTTGAGGATCAGGACTGAGGGAACATTGCTCCGTCTGAGGGTCAGAAATTTGATACAGATACAGAGTCGTACAACATGGAAACAGCCCCTTCGGTCCAACCAATCCAGGCTGACCATAATCCCAAACTAAACTAGTCCCATCTGCCTGCACTTGGCCCATAGCGCTCTAAACATTTCTTATTCATGATACAGACCAGCTATTGTGCAGACTTTCAATCCTCAAGAGGTAGGAGGCCATCGAATACCTCAAAACATAGAAATAGTAGCAGCAGTAGGTCATTTGGCCCTTCACGCCCACTGTGCGATTCAATATGATCATGGTTGTTCATCCAACTCAGTACCCTGTTCCTGCTTTCTCTTCATACCCTTTTGATGAAGGAACGCTGCACAGATTCAGCACCTGGAGAGCACTATCTCATAGAAGCATACACGCAAGGCTGATACGGAGTTCTGGGAACTGACATGAAAGTTGGGGCAAACCATTTTTTTTTAAATTAAAATTAATTTATGACAATTTTTTTGTCCATCTTTAATCGTGCTGTGGAAAGTGATTGTGAGCTGCATTCTTCAACCGCTACAGTCCAGGGTCAGAGAGCATAATCTCAGAATAAAGAGTGATCCGTTTGTGACAGTGATGAGGAGTAATTTCTTCTCACAGAGGTTCGTAAATCTGAGGAATTCTTTACTGCAGGGAGCTGTCAAGGATGGATCCTCAATATCTTCAAGATGAAGAATCACTGATTTTTAATCAAAGATTATAGGGAAAAGGCAGGAAAGTAGAATTGGGGATTATCAGATAGGCCATGATCTCATTGATCGGCTGAATGGACTCAATGGACCATATGGTCTACTTCCACTTTATGTCTCATGGTCTTATAGTTTATGGACTTGTTGCCCATTCCTAATCACTCTTGAACTGGATGGACTTGCTGGAAACATTTCTGGGCAGTTAAGAGTCAACCACATTGCTTAGGATTTGGAGTCTTATGCAGGCCAGACCTGTCCTTCCCCAATGGGCTTTTGTGAATCAGATGGGACTTTACAAAAATTGATGATGACAGTGTTCTGGGAGAATTGAGTTGAATCTCTTCAGAACAAAATGTAATTTACTGGATCAGAATAGAGTCCAAAGACATCAGTTGGTTATGACACTGAATTCAATGGGGGAGGGAAATGATATCCCAATTATATAGGCCCTAGCTGATTATTGTCACCTGGCAGTTCGAGACTGGAGATAGTTGACTGGACATGTTACTGAGACTAGATTTTACTTCAGATTTATTCACTCAGTTTATGTTGGCATTTGAACCTGGTGGGCTCTGAATTACCAGTCCAGTAACATTACCACTGACCCACTATGTGGCAAGATTTTGATAAGATCCATTTGTCATGGGTTCACTTAGCTCTGTGTGGCCCCTCCTTGCATGGTCCTCCTGCACTCTCCGCTGTGAGCCCTGGTGGGGGGCAGTGTACTGGGAGAATCGCGTTGAATCTCTTCAGAACAAAATGTAATTTATTGGATCAGAATAGAGTCCAAAGACATCAGTTGGTTATGACGCTGAATTCAATGGGGGAGCGGAATGATATCCCGATTATATAGGCCCTAGCTGATTATTGTCATCTGGCAGTTCGAGACAGGAGATAGGTGACTACACGTGTTACCTGTGGCCAGCTGTCAATATAGGGGATCAGCATGCGTAACCTTGCCTCCACTGCATCCTTGAGAAACCTGTCCGTCTGCTTGGCTCTGTGTAAAAACAGAAAGACATATCAGTAGAGAACTGGATGCTGAGAACTGCTTTTCTGATTTCTCCGAGCATTTTCTGGGGTTCCCACAGGGAGCCATCTCACTTCAGTTTTCAACCGGGCTGGGGATCAGGGATGAGCAATGTGGATACGAGAGTGAGAGGGGCGAGAGCAGATGAAGTGATGGTGTGAGGTGGAAATGGCAAGGTTTTGAGGGGTATGGAACAAGAGGTTGGTGGGCTGAAAGGATCAGGGGATGAGGGTACAAGGGTGGGTGGGGGTTGAGAACGGGGTGGGGGGGGGGGAAGGCAAGAGAAGGTGAGGGGCTGGATGGAATAAGTAGGTGCATGGGGTGAGGAGTGAAATTAGGTGAGAGGTGACTGAATAAGGGGACAATGGGGGGAGAATGTGGGGCTGTGAGGCAGTGATGAGGTGAGTACATGAGGGGGTGACAGAGGAGGATGTGACTGGGTGACGGGGTGGGTGTGACAAGGGAGGGTCTGAGAGGGGTGAGGGGAGATGGGAGGACGGGGTGATGGGAATGATGGGGGAAGGGAATAATGGGGGAAGAAAGTTGAGGGAGAGGGTGTGAAGGGGTAGTGGTGATCGGGGCGGGTGGGGGGAGGGGAGAAAGGGATAGTGGAGAGCATGACTGTAGCATTGCTGTGAGCTCTGGAAGGGGGGCTTCTCCTATGACCATTGGTCAATGGCAGACACGGAGGGTCTTGTTGAAAGTCAGTTCCCCATTCACTGTGTTGGTGTGGATTTGTCCTGTGGGGATGTCACGCTTTTCTAACCCAAAGCACATGAAAGAACCAACTAGATTTTATATATCATCCGCACAGTTTTTCCCATCACTTTACCATTTAATTTCCTGATGCTTTAAACTGTCCGTAAAAAGCTGCAGTGGTTTTGAACTCTGCGGTATTAGCCAATAATAGAGGTACGCTGTTTCACATGCGTATTACATCACAATCCCAGTTGATAGAACAGCATGGAACCTGAAGCCAATGCTTCTTCTGCAATACTTACTCCTGGTCTCCCAGCTGCACCTTTTGGTATTGATCACTCAATTGTTCAGAGAGTTGCTTGTTACACTGAGACACAAAGTGTAGAACCAACTCCCCAGGACCATGACGGAACATCCCAGTCAGTGCCGGTGACAGATCCAACACCTTGAGGCAAGACAACAGGCAGAAAACACAGGGCTGGTTACACTGCAGCAGATTAGAATCTTAAACCCCACTCACTGGGACACTTGGTGGATTTGTGGATAGTGAGGAAGGTTATCAAAAGATACAGCAGGATATAGATCAGTTGAAAGGTTGGGCATAGAAATGGCAGATGGATCCGGACAAGTGTGAGGTGATGCATTTTGCTAGGCCAAGTGCATGAAGAAAGTGTAAATGGTTGGACCCTTAGGAACAGACGTACAGGAGAATCTTGGGTTGCAAGCCCACAGTTCCCGAAAAGTGGCAAACGAACAGATAAGGTGGTAAACAAGGTGTATGGCATGCTTGCCTTCATCGTTCAGGTCATTTAATAGAAACGTTGCCAAATCATGTTGCAACTGATTTAGTCAGGCCACATTTCGAGTGTTGTGTGCAGTTCTGGTCACCACACCACAGGAAGAATGTGGAAGCTTTGGAGAGAGTGCAAAAGGATGCTTACTGGGTTGTTGTCCTAACTGGAGCATATCAGCTGTAAGGAGAGGTTGGACAAACTTGGATTGTTGTCATTAGAGAGTTGAGGCTGAGGGGTGACCTGATAGAAGTATATAAAATTATGAGAGGCATAGATAGGGTGGATAGTTGGAGTCTTTTTCCCCAGGATGGATATGTCAAACACTGGTTGCAAAGGTTTAAGGTGAGAGGGGAAGAATTTAAAGATGTCAGAGGACTTTTTTTTTTACTCTACAGGCATCCTCAAAACAACATTGAGACAAAGGAGAAACAAGAGCTGTTTTAACATTAGCAGGTCATAATAAGAGTGACCCTTTTATACATGCAGTTTTCACTGAAAAACTGCCAGAACAGGAGGTCAAACCAAGTGGTTTGAAAGAATGTGCAGACACATATTTTTCATATTTTACAGCAAGATCAGATTTTGGTTCCTACCTTGGCCCCTTCTGCAATGGCCTCCACCGACCAGCCATACACGGGGACAAATTCCAGAGCTGCAGATAGGAGCTGCTGCCTCAGCTGTTCCTCAGATTCAAAGCCCTCTGCCTTCTCCCCGTTCTGATCAGATTGGCTGCTGAGAGAAGGGGACTGCAACAGTTATAAAATTCTCTCAGTTCCTGTATCATTTCCTTTCACACCAGCGAGAGAAGAGTCACATCATGTCCAACCTGGAAAATACTGAAGCAGTAGATGTATCCTATTGATTCACTGCAGCAGATCCACAAGGACAGTGCTGGAACATGATTCAACGTGATCCAGGATGGTTGGAAGAGCACTGATCCAGTCTCACTGGTGACAGTCCCAATTCAAATAGATACAGGGTGTAAGAACTAGAGTCTTCATCTAATTACAAGTGTGTATTCACACTGACACCTGACAATGTGGATCATCAGGAGCAACAGAATTGTATTTGATCACAATTTGTAACCCCATGACCAGCATATGCCTCACTCTAATTCACTCCCTAAAGTCTGTCCATCATCTACAAAGTACAAGTGTTATGGAGTATTCCCCATGCACCTGGACGAATGGAACTCCAACAAAATTCAAGAAGCATGACACCATTCAGGACAAGCAGCCTGCTTGGTTGGCATCACATCCACAAACATTCAGTCTCTCCGCCACAAGATCAGTAGCAGTCTACAAGATGTACTACAGAAATTCACTGAAGATTCTTCACTTTCCAAACCCATGCCGGCTACAAAGGCATCAGACAGGTGGGAACATGATCTGCAAATTCTCCTCCAAGCCACTCACCATCCTGACTTGGAAATACATCGCTGTTCCTTTAGTGTCACTGGGTCAAAATCCTGGAATTCCCTGCCTCACAGCTTTGTTACCTACAACCCAAAGACTTCATAGTTTCACAACCACCTTCTCAAAAGGCTGGACCAGCCAGCGATGCAGAAATCCCATGAACAAATTTCTTAAAAAGTTTATTTAAACACTGTTTTAATGTGCTGTAGAAGGTAAAGTCTATGATATCCTGAACAATGTAGAATTATAGCTGATCTACTCTAGGGTGTGAGCAGCTGACTGTACCTGGAGTAGGATTCTTGGGTCGCTGTGTACATCTGAGAGCTCTGAGGGCGCTGTTTGGTCTCCTGCTCCTCACCAGACACCCGTAAATACAGTGATGATCGCAGACCCCTACGCACCACATCACGTGAGTACAGACCAACTGTTGGCAGAGAAAAAGGCCTTCAGTTCTCTGATTCATTCATGACAAAGAACATTAAACCAATCACTCATATGAAATACTCCAGCACAGGTATAGCATGGGATTAGATAGAGTAAGGCTCTCTCTATGAATCCTAAGCCATGTCTGACCCATTTCTGACATTCTGCCCTCACGCCTGCCCTCCCCCCCCGACACCAGTACTGTTGTCTCATCCTCACTTTCCACCCCACTGGCTTCCACATCCAAAGGATCAGAAGTCACCATTTCCACCACTGCAAGTGGGATGAAATCTCAAACACCTATTCCCCTCCTCTCTCTTGTCAGCATTCTGCAGAGACCATTCCCTTTTGTTTACACTGGTTCACTCTTCTGCAATCCTTAACATCTCCCCACAGCACCTTGTCTTGCAATCGCCTTCTCACTATCTCCCCAGAAAGACCACCCAGATGAAGCAACAATTAACCGACATTTCATTCAATCTAGTTTGCTATATTTGCTGCTCAAAATACAACTTCCTCTACACTGGGGAGAATAAATATAGACAGTCTTTAATCTGCCTGCAAAAATTGCCCTGAGCTTCCAGTTGCCTGCATTTCCCTGGCCAACATTTCTGTCTCAGAAACAAAAACAGATGTTGCTTGAAAAGCTCACAGGTCTGGCAACATCTATGAAGAGAAATCAGAGTAAACGTTTTGGGTCCGGTGACCCTTCCTCAGAACTGATGCTGCCAGACCTGCTGAGCTTTTTCCAGCACTTTCTGCTTTTGGTTCTCATTTACAACATCTGCTGTTCTTCTGGTTTTCATTTCTGCCTTGGGCCTGCTGTAGTGCTTCAACGAAGTTCAACGCAGACTGGAAGAACTAACTGCACCTCATTTTCTACATTGTGATCCTGCAGCCTCCTGGACCCCATCAACTTTAACAATTTCAGAGCATGACCAAACCTTTTGTTGTGTATTACCTAACCCCACACCCCAGTTCTGTCATGAAATGGATTCGCTGTTAGTACAGAAAATCCACTTTTACCTATTCACAGTCCCAGTTATCACTTCCAAAATGTCATTCTATCAAAAACCACTATCTTGTCTATCCTTTTGATTCTCTCCCTCTGGGCACAGTCTCCATTGATCTGCTCACTCCTTTCGCTCCCCCTACACGCCGACCCCCAAACTGGTCATCGGCGTGAAGGACACTTTTTTTAATAAACCCCAGGTTGCTTCTAATTCACAAAAGAAGTCACTGGACTCGAAATGTTAACTCCGTTTCTTTCTCCGGATGTCGTCCTCCAGGGATGGTTGTTCCCTCTCCATTTTCAAAAACGCCACTGTAGCTGTCCCGGGGGCAGGCCCCGCACGGCGGGAGCTCTGGGGTAAGGGCCCCTGTTGTGTCTGTGAAGGGACTCAATGTCACAGGGGGCAGGGCAGGGCGGGGGTCACAGCACGGAGCCGTGGGGCCGAACGGCCTGTTTCGGTCCAGGAGATGGCGGGGACGGCTCACCGCCGCAGCCGGGTCCCAGCAAGGCCCCGGTGGGCAGGGGCAGGGGCAGGCCCCGATCCCCGGGGGCGGTGGGGCAATTACCGATGCGCAGTCCTCCCTGAAGTCCGCGCCGCCACAGCGCCGCCATCGCCCCGCGGGTCCTTCCACAGAGGGCGGCGCAGGGTGATGACGTCAGGGACAGGGGGCGGGGCAGGGCATCCGACGGAGAGCCAGCGCGAGAGAGGGTGAGTGTGGGGGAAGGAGGAGGGATAAAGGGTAAGGGGAGGGAGAGAGAGAGAGAGAGAGAGAGAGTGTGGGGGTAAGGGGAGGAAGAGAGAGGGAGTAAGGGGAGGAAGAGAGGGAGTGGGGGTAAGGGGAGGAAGAGAGAGGGAGTGGGGGTAAGGGGAGGAAGAGAGAGGGAGTGGGGGTAAGGGGAGGAAGAGAGGGAGTGGGGGTAAGGGGAGGGGGAGAGAGAGAGAGAGTGTGGGGGTAAGGGGAGGAAGAGAGAGAGAGGGAGTGGGGGTAAGGGGAGGAAGAGAGAGAGAGGGAGTGGGGGTAAGGGGAGGAAGAGAGAGGGAGTGGGGGTAAGGGGAGGAAGAGAGAGGGAGTGGGGGTAAGGGGAGGAAGAGAGAGGGAGTGGGGGTAAGGGGAGGAAGAGAGAGGGAGTGGGGGTAAGGGGAGGAAGAGAGGGAGTGGGGGTAAGGGGAGGAAGAGAGGGAGTGGGGGTAAGGGGAGGGGGAGAGAGAGAGAGAGTGTGGGGGTAAGGGGAGGAAGAGAGAGAGAGGGAGTGGGGGTAAGGGGAGGAAGAGAGAGGGAGTGGGGGTAAGGGGAGGAAGAGAGGGAGTGGGGGTAAGGGGAGGAAGAGAGGGAGTGGGGGTAAGGGGAGGAAGAGAGAGGGAGTGGGGGTAAGGGGAGGGGGAGAGAGAGAGAGAGTGTGGGGGTAAGGGGAGGAAGAGAGAGGGAGTAAGGGGAGGAAGAGAGGGAGTGGGGGTAAGGGGAGGAAGAGAGAGGGAGTGGGGGTAAGGGGAGGAAGAGAGAGGGAGTGGGGGTAAGGGGAGGGGGAGAGAGAGAGAGAGTGTGGGGGTAAGGGGAGGAAGAGAGAGAGAGGGAGTGGGGGTAAGGGGAGGAAGAGAGAGAGTGGGGGTAAGGGGAGGAAGAGAGAGAGAGGGAGTGGGGGTAAGGGGAGGAAGAGAGAGAGAGAGGGAGCGGGGGTAAGGGGAGGAAGAGAGAGAGAGAGGGAGCGGGGGTAAGGGGAGGAAGAGAGAGAGAGAGGGAGCGGGGGTAAGGGGAGGAAGAGAGAGGGAGTGGGGGTAAGGGGAGGAAGAGAGGGAGTGGGGGTAAGGGGAGGAAGAGAGAGGGAGTGGGGGTAAGGGGAGGAAGAGAGGGAGTGGGGGTAAGGGGAGGGGGAGAGAGAGAGAGAGTGTGGGGGTAAGGGGAGGAAGAGAGAGAGAGGGAGTGGGGGTAAGGGGAGGAAGAGAGAGAGAGGGAGTGGGGGTAAGGGGAGGAAGAGAGAGAGAGGGAGTGGGGGTAAGGGGAGGAAGAGAGAGAGAGGGAGTGGGGGTAAGGGGAGGAAGAGAGAGAGAGGGAGTGGGGGTAAGGGGAGGAAGAGAGAGAGAGAGGGAGCGGGGGTAAGGGGAGGAAGAGAGAGAGAGAGGGAGCGGGGGTAAGGGGAGGAAGAGAGAGAGAGAGGGAGCGGGGGTAAGGGGAGGAAGAGAGAGGGAGTGGGGGTAAGGGGAGGAAGAGAGGGAGTGGGGGTAAGGGGAGGGGGAGAGAGAGAGAGAGTGTGGGGGTAAGGGGAGGAAGAGAGAGAGAGGGAGTGGGGGTAAGGGGAGGAAGAGAGAGAGAGGGAGTGGGGGTAAGGGGAGGAAGAGAGAGAGAGGGAGTGGGGGTAAGGGGAGGAAGAGAGAGAGAGAGGGAGCGGGGGTAAGGGGAGGAAGAGAGAGAGAGGGAGTGGGGGTAAGGGGAGGAAGAGAGAGAGAGGGAGTGGGGGTAAGGGGAGGAAGAGAGAGAGAGGGAGTGGGGGTAAGGGGAGGAAGAGAGAGAGAGAGGGAGCGGGGGTAAGGGGAGGAAGAGAGAGAGAGAGGGAGCGGGGGTAAGGGGAGGAAGAGAGAGAGAGAGGGAGCGGGGGTAAGGGGAGGAAGAGAGAGGGAGTGGGGGTAAGGGGAGGAAGAGAGGGAGTGGGGGTAAGGGGAGGGGGATGGAGAGAGAGAGTGTGGGGGTAAGGGGAGGAAGAGAGAGAGAGGGAGTGGGGGTAAGGGGAGGAAGAGAGAGAGAGGGAGTGGGGGTAAGGGGAGGAAGAGAGAGAGAGGGAGTGGGGGTAAGGGGAGGAAGAGAGAGAGAGAGGGAGCGGGGGTAAGGGGAGGAAGAGAGAGGGAGTGGGGGTAAGGGGAGGAAGAGAGGGAGTGGGGGTAAGGGGAGGGGGAGAGAGAGAGAGAGTGTGGGGGTAAGGGGAGGAAGAGAGAGAGAGGGAGTGGGGGTAAGGGGAGGAAGAGAGAGAGAGGGAGTGGGGGTAAGGGGAGGAAGAGAGAGAGAGGGAGTGGGGGTAAGGGGAGGAAGAGAGAGAGAGAGGGAGCGGGGGTAAGGGGAGGAAGAGAGAGAGAGAGGGAGCGGGGGTAAGGGGAGGAAGAGAGAGAGAGAGGGAGCGGGGGTAAGGGGAGGAAGAGAGAGAGAGAGGGAGCGGGGGTAAGGGGAGGAAGAGAGAGAGAGAGGGAGCGGGGGTAAGGGGAGGAAGAGAGAGAGAGAGGGAGCGGGGGTAAGGGGAGGAAGAGAGAGAGAGAGGGAGCGGGGGTAAGGGGAGGAAGAGAGAGAGAGAGGGAGCGGGGGTAAGGGGAGGAAGAGAGAGAGAGAGGGAGCGGGGGTAAGGGGAGGAAGAGAGAGAGAGAGGGAGCGGGGGTAAGGGGAGGAAGAGAGAGAGAGAGGGAGCGGGGGTAAGGGGAGGAAGAGAGAGAGAGAGGGAGCGGGGGTAAGGGGAGGAAGAGAGAGAGAGAGGGAGCGGGGGTAAGGGGAGGAAGAGAGAGAGAGAGGGAGCGGGGGTAAGGGGAGGAAGAGAGAGAGAGAGGGAGCGGGGGTAAGGGGAGGAAGAGAGAGAGAGAGGGAGCGGGGGTAAGGGGAGGAAGAGAGAGAGAGAGGGAGCGGGGGTAAGGGGAGGAAGAGAGAGAGAGAGGGAGCGGGGGTAAGGGGAGGAAGAGAGAGAGAGAGGGAGCGGGGGTAAGGGGAGGAAGAGAGAGAGAGAGGGAGCGGGGGTAAGGGGAGGAAGAGAGAGAGAGAGGGAGCGGGGGTAAGGGGAGGAAGAGAGAGAGAGAGGGAGCGGGGGTAAGGGGAGGAAGAGAGAGAGAGAGGGAGCGGGGGTAAGGGGAGGAAGAGAGAGAGAGAGGGAGCGGGGGTAAGGGGAGGAAGAGAGAGAGAGAGGGAGCGGGGGTAAGGGGAGGAAGAGAGAGAGAGGGAGCGGGGGTAAGGGGAGGAAGAGAGAGAGAGAGGGAGCGGGGGTAAGGGGAGGAAGAGAGAGAGAGAGGGAGCGGGGGTAAGGGGAGGAAGAGAGAGAGAGAGGGAGTGGGGGTAAGGGGAGGAAGAGAGAGGGAGTGGGGGTAAGGGGAGGAAGAGAGGGAGTGGGGGTAAGGGGAGGGGGAGAGAGAGAGAGAGTGTGGGGGTAAGGGGAGGAAGAGAGAGAGAGGGAGTGGGGGTAAGGGGAGGAAGAGAGAGGGAGTGGGGGTAAGGGGAGGAAGAGAGGGAGTGGGGGTAAGGGGAGGAAGAGAGAGGGAGTGGGGGTAAGGGGAGGGGGAGAGAGAGAGAGAGTGTGGGGGTAAGGGGAGGAAGAGAGAGGGAGTAAGGGGAGGAAGAGAGGGAGTGGGGGTAAGGGGAGGAAGAGAGAGGGAGTGGGGGTAAGGGGAGGAAGAGAGGGAGTGGGGGTAAGGGGAGGGGGAGAGAGAGAGAGAGTGTGGGGGTAAGGGGAGGAAGAGAGAGAGAGGGAGTGGGGGTAAGGGGAGGAAGAGAGAGAGTGGGGGTAAGGGGAGGAAGAGAGAGAGAGGGAGTGGGGGTAAGGGGAGGAAGAGAGAGAGAGAGGGAGCGGGGGTAAGGGGAGGAAGAGAGAGAGAGAGGGAGCGGGGGTAAGGGGAGGAAGAGAGAGAGAGAGGGAGCGGGGGTAAGGGGAGGAAGAGAGAGGGAGTGGGGGTAAGGGGAGGAAGAGAGGGAGTGGGGGTAAGGGGAGGAAGAGAGAGGGAGTGGGGGTAAGGGGAGGAAGAGAGGGAGTGGGGGTAAGGGGAGGGGGAGAGAGAGAGAGAGTGTGGGGGTAAGGGGAGGGAGAGAGAGGGAGTGGGGGTAAGGGGAGGAAGAGAGAGAGAGGGAGTGGGGGTAAGGGGAGGAAGAGAGAGAGAGGGAGTGGGGGTAAGGGGAGGAAGAGAGAGAGAGGGAGTGGGGGTAAGGGGAGGAAGAGAGAGAGAGGGAGTGGGGGTAAGGGGAGGAAGAGAGAGAGAGGGAGTGGGGGTAAGGGGAGGAAGAGAGAGAGAGAGGGAGCGGGGGTAAGGGGAGGAAGAGAGAGAGAGAGGGAGCGGGGGTAAGGGGAGGAAGAGAGAGAGAGAGGGAGCGGGGGTAAGGGGAGGAAGAGAGAGGGAGTGGGGGTAAGGGGAGGAAGAGAGGGAGTGGGGGTAAGGGGAGGAAGAGAGAGGGAGTGGGGGTAAGGGGAGGAAGAGAGGGAGTGGGGGTAAGGGGAGGGGGAGAGAGAGGGAGTGGGGGTAAGGGGAGGGGGGGAGAGAGAGGGAGTGGGGGTAAGGGGAGGAAGAGAGAGGGAGTGGGGGTAAGGGGAGGAAGAGAGAGGGAGTGGGGGTAAGGGGAGGAAGAGAGAGGGAGTGGGGGTAAGGGGAGGAAGAGAGGGAGTGGGGGTAAGGGGAGGAAGAGAGAGGGAGTGGGGGTAAGGGGAGGAAGAGAGGGAGCGGGGGTAAGGGGAGGAAGAGAGAGAGAGGGAGCGGGGGTAAGGGGAGGGAGAGAGAGAGAGAGGGAGCGGGGGTAAGGGGAGGGAGAGAGAGTTGGTGCGGGGGTAAGGGGAGGGAGAGAGAGAGGGAGCGGGGGTAAGGGGAGGGAGAGAGAGGGAGTGGGGGTAAGGGGAGGAAGAGAGAGGGAGTGGGGGTAAGGGGAGGGGGAGAGAGAGAGAGAGTGTGGGGGTAAGGGGAGGAAGAGAGAGAGAGGGAGTGGGGGTAAGGGGAGGAAGAGAGGGAGTGGGGGTAAGGGGAGGAAGAGAGAGGGAGTGGGGGTAAGGGGAGGAAGAGAGAGGGAGTGGGGGTAAGGGGAGGGGGAGAGAGAGAGAGAGTGTGGGGGTAAGGGGAGGAAGAGAGAGAGAGGGAGTGGGGGTAAGGGGAGGAAGAGAGAGAGTGGGGGTAAGGGGAGGAAGAGAGAGAGAGGGAGTGGGGGTAAGGGGAGGAAGAGAGAGAGAGAGGGAGCGGGGGTAAGGGGAGGAAGAGAGAGAGAGAGGGAGCGGGGGTAAGGGGAGGAAGAGAGAGAGAGAGGGAGCGGGGGTAAGGGGAGGAAGAGAGAGGGAGTGGGGGTAAGGGGAGGAAGAGAGGGAGTGGGGGTAAGGGGAGGAAGAGAGAGGGAGTGGGGGTAAGGGGAGGAAGAGAGGGAGTGGGGGTAAGGGGAGGGGGAGAGAGAGAGAGAGTGTGGGGGTAAGGGGAGGAAGAGAGAGAGAGGGAGTGGGGGTAAGGGGAGGAAGAGAGAGAGAGGGAGTGGGGGTAAGGGGAGGAAGAGAGAGAGAGGGAGTGGGGGTAAGGGGAGGAAGAGAGAGAGAGGGAGTGGGGGTAAGGGGAGGAAGAGAGAGAGAGGGAGTGGGGGTAAGGGGAGGAAGAGAGAGAGAGAGGGAGCGGGGGTAAGGGGAGGAAGAGAGAGAGAGAGGGAGCGGGGGTAAGGGGAGGAAGAGAGAGAGAGAGGGAGCGGGGGTAAGGGGAGGAAGAGAGAGGGAGTGGGGGTAAGGGGAGGAAGAGAGGGAGTGGGGGTAAGGGGAGGGGGAGAGAGAGAGAGAGTGTGGGGGTAAGGGGAGGAAGAGAGAGAGAGGGAGTGGGGGTAAGGGGAGGAAGAGAGAGAGAGGGAGTGGGGGTAAGGGGAGGAAGAGAGAGAGAGGGAGTGGGGGTAAGGGGAGGAAGAGAGAGAGAGAGGGAGCGGGGGTAAGGGGAGGAAGAGAGAGAGAGGGAGTGGGGGTAAGGGGAGGAAGAGAGAGAGAGGGAGTGGGGGTAAGGGGAGGAAGAGAGAGAGAGGGAGTGGGGGTAAGGGGAGGAAGAGAGAGAGAGAGGGAGCGGGGGTAAGGGGAGGAAGAGAGAGAGAGAGGGAGCGGGGGTAAGGGGAGGAAGAGAGAGAGAGAGGGAGCGGGGGTAAGGGGAGGAAGAGAGAGGGAGTGGGGGTAAGGGGAGGAAGAGAGGGAGTGGGGGTAAGGGGAGGGGGATGGAGAGAGAGAGTGTGGGGGTAAGGGGAGGAAGAGAGAGAGAGGGAGTGGGGGTAAGGGGAGGAAGAGAGAGAGAGGGAGTGGGGGTAAGGGGAGGAAGAGAGAGAGAGGGAGTGGGGGTAAGGGGAGGAAGAGAGAGAGAGAGGGAGCGGGGGTAAGGGGAGGAAGAGAGAGGGAGTGGGGGTAAGGGGAGGAAGAGAGGGAGTGGGGGTAAGGGGAGGGGGAGAGAGAGAGAGAGTGTGGGGGTAAGGGGAGGAAGAGAGAGAGAGGGAGTGGGGGTAAGGGGAGGAAGAGAGAGAGAGGGAGTGGGGGTAAGGGGAGGAAGAGAGAGAGAGGGAGTGGGGGTAAGGGGAGGAAGAGAGAGAGAGAGGGAGCGGGGGTAAGGGGAGGAAGAGAGAGAGAGAGGGAGCGGGGGTAAGGGGAGGAAGAGAGAGAGAGAGGGAGCGGGGGTAAGGGGAGGAAGAGAGAGAGAGAGGGAGCGGGGGTAAGGGGAGGAAGAGAGAGAGAGAGGGAGCGGGGGTAAGGGGAGGAAGAGAGAGAGAGAGGGAGCGGGGGTAAGGGGAGGAAGAGAGAGAGAGAGGGAGCGGGGGTAAGGGGAGGAAGAGAGAGAGAGAGGGAGCGGGGGTAAGGGGAGGAAGAGAGAGAGAGAGGGAGCGGGGGTAAGGGGAGGAAGAGAGAGAGAGAGGGAGCGGGGGTAAGGGGAGGAAGAGAGAGAGAGAGGGAGCGGGGGTAAGGGGAGGAAGAGAGAGAGAGAGGGAGCGGGGGTAAGGGGAGGAAGAGAGAGAGAGAGGGAGCGGGGGTAAGGGGAGGAAGAGAGAGAGAGAGGGAGCGGGGGTAAGGGGAGGAAGAGAGAGAGAGAGGGAGCGGGGGTAAGGGGAGGAAGAGAGAGAGAGAGGGAGCGGGGGTAAGGGGAGGAAGAGAGAGAGAGAGGGAGCGGGGGTAAGGGGAGGAAGAGAGAGAGAGAGGGAGCGGGGGTAAGGGGAGGAAGAGAGAGAGAGAGGGAGCGGGGGTAAGGGGAGGAAGAGAGAGAGAGAGGGAGCGGGGGTAAGGGGAGGAAGAGAGAGAGAGAGGGAGCGGGGGTAAGGGGAGGAAGAGAGAGAGAGAGGGAGCGGGGGTAAGGGGAGGAAGAGAGAGAGAGAGGGAGCGGGGGTAAGGGGAGGAAGAGAGAGAGAGAGGGAGCGGGGGTAAGGGGAGGAAGAGAGAGAGAGGGAGCGGGGGTAAGGGGAGGAAGAGAGAGAGAGAGGGAGCGGGGGTAAGGGGAGGAAGAGAGAGAGAGAGGGAGCGGGGGTAAGGGGAGGAAGAGAGAGAGAGAGGGAGCGGGGGTAAGGGGAGGAAGAGAGAGGGAGTGGGGGTAAGGGGAGGAAGAGAGGGAGTGGGGGTAAGGGGAGGGGGAGAGAGAGAGAGAGTGTGGGGGTAAGGGGAGGAAGAGAGAGAGAGGGAGTGGGGGTAAGGGGAGGAAGAGAGAGGGAGTGGGGGTAAGGGGAGGAAGAGAGGGAGTGGGGGTAAGGGGAGGAAGAGAGAGGGAGTGGGGGTAAGGGGAGGGGGAGAGAGAGAGAGAGTGTGGGGGTAAGGGGAGGAAGAGAGAGGGAGTAAGGGGAGGAAGAGAGGGAGTGGGGGTAAGGGGAGGAAGAGAGAGAGAGGGAGTGGGGGTAAGGGGAGGAAGAGAGAGAGAGGGAGTGGGGGTAAGGGGAGGAAGAGAGAGAGAGGGAGCGGGGGTAAGGGGAGGGAGAGAGAGAGAGAGGGAGCGGGGGTAAGGGGAGGGAGAGAGAGTTGGTGCGGGGGTAAGGGGAGGAGAGAGAGAGAGGGAGCGGGGGTAAGGGGAGGGAGAGAGAGTTGGTGCGGGGGTAAGGGGAGGGAGAGAGAGTTGGTGCGGGGGTAAGGGGAGGGAGAGAGAGTTGGTGCGGGGGTAAGGGGAGGGAGAGAGAGTTGGTGCGGGGGTAAGGGGAGGGAGAGAGAGTTGGTGCGGGGGTAAGGGGAGGGAGAGAGGGTTGGTGCGGGGGTAAGGGGAGGGAGAGAGGGTTGGTGCGGGGGTAAGGGGAGGGAGAGAGGGTTGGTGCGGGGGTAAGGGGAGGGAGAGAGGGTTGGTGCGGGGGTAAGGGGAGGGAGAGAGGGTTGGTGCGGGGGTAAGGGGAGGGAGAGAGGGTTGGTGCGGGGGTAAGGGGAGGGAGAGAGGGTTGGTGCGGGGGTAAGGGGAGGGAGAGAGGGTTGGTGCGGGGGTAAGGGGAGGGAGAGAGGGTTGGTGCGGGGGTAAGGGGAGGGAGAGAGGGTTGGTGCGGGGGTAAGGGGGGGGAGAGAGGGTTGGTGCTGGGGTAAGGGGGGGGAGAGAGGGTTGGTGCGGGGGGGAGAGAGGGAGTGGGGGGGGAGAAGGCGAAAGAAGGCGAGAGAGGGAGTGGGGGGGGGAGAAGGCGAAAGAAGGCGAGAGAGGGAGTGGGGGGGGGAGAAGGCGAAAGAAGGCGAGAGAGGGAGTGGGGGGGGGAGAAGGCGAAAGAAGGCGAGAGAGGGAGTGGGGGGGGGGAGAAGGCGAAAGAAGGCGAGAGAGGGAGTGGGGGGGGGAGAAGGCGAAAGAAGGCGAGAGAGGGAGTGGGGGGGGGAGAAGGCGAAAGAAGGCGAGAGAGGGAGTGCGGGGGGGGAGAAGGCGAAAGAAGGCGAGAGAGGGAGTGGGGGGGGGAGAAGGCGACAGAAGGCGAGAGAGGGAGTGGGGGGGGGAGAAGGCGAAAGAAGGCGAGAGAGGGAGTGGGGGGGGGGGAGAAGGCGAAAGAAGGCGAGAGAGGGAGTGGGGGGGGGAGAAGGCGAAAGAAGGCGAGAGCGGGAGTGGGGGGGGGAGAAGGCGAAAGAAGGCGAGAGAGGGAGTGGGGGGGGGAGAAGGCGAAAGAAGGCGAGAGAGGGAGTGGGGGGGGGAGAAGGCGAAAGAAGGCGAGAGAGGGAGTGGGGGGGGGAGAAGGCGAAAGAAGGCGAGAGAGGGAGTGGGGGGGGGAGAAGGCGAAAGAAGGCGAGAGAGGGAGTGGGGGGGGGAGAAGGCGAAAGAAGGCGAGAGAGGGAGTGGGGGGGGGAGAAGGCGAAAGAAGGCGAGAGAGGGAGTGGGGGGGTGAGAAGGCGAAAGAAGGCGAGAGAGGGAGTGGGGGGGGGAGAAGGCGAAAGAAGGCGAGAGAGGGAGTGGGGGGGGGGGAGAAGGCGAGAGAGGGAGTGGGGGGGGGAGAAGGCGAGAGAGGGAGTGGGGGGGGGAGAAGGCGAGAGAGGGAGTGGGGGGGGAGAAGGCGAGAGAGGGAGTGGGGGGGGGAGAAGGCGAGAGGGAGTGGGGGGGGGAGAAGGCGAGAGAGGGAGTGGGGGGGGGAGAAGGCGAGAGAGGGAGTGGGGGGGGGAGAAGGCGAAAGAAGGCGAGAGAGGGAGTGGGGGGGGGAGAAGGCGAGAGAGGGAGTGGGGGGGGAGAAGGCGAGAGAGGGAGTGGGGGGGGAGAAGGCGAGAGAGGGAGTGGGGGGGGAGAAGGCGAGAGAGGGAGTGGGGGGGGGAGAAGGCGAAAGAAGGCGAGAGAGGGAGTGGGGGGGGGAGAAGGCGAGAGAGGGAGTGGGGGGGGAGAAGGCGAGAGAGGGAGTGGGGGGGGGAGAAGGCGAGAGAGGGAGTGGGGGGGGGGAGAAGGCGAGAGAGGGAGTGGGGGGGGGGAGAAGGCGAGAGAGGGAGTGGGGGGGGGGAGAAGGCGAGAGAGGGAGTGGGGGGGGGAGAAGGCGAGAGAGGGAGTGGGGGGGGGGAGAAGGCGAGAGAGGGAGTGGGGGGGGGAGAAGGCGAGAGAGGGAGTGGGGGGGGGAGAAGGCGAGAGAGGGAGTGGGGGGGGGAGAAGGCGAGAGAGGGAGTGGAGGGGGGGAGAAGGCGAGAGAGGGAGTGGAGGGGGGGAGAAGGCGAGAGAGGGAGTGGGGGGGGGAGAAGGCGAGAGAGGGAGTGGGGGGGGGAGAAGGCGAGAGAGGGAGTGGGGGGGGGAGAAGGCGAGAGAGGGAGTGGGGGGGGAGAAGGCGAGAGCGGGAGTGGGGGGGGAGAAGGCGAAAGAAGGCGAGAGAGGGAGTGGGGGGGGGAGAAGGCGAAAGAAGGCGAGAGAGGGAGTGGGGGGGGAGAAGGCGAAAGAAGGCGAGAGAGGGAGTGGGGGGTGGAGAAGGCGAAAGAAGGCGAGAGAGGGAGTGGGGGGGGGAGAAGGCGAGAGAGGGAGTGGGGGGGGGAGAAGGCGAGAGAGGGAGTGGGGGGGGAGAAGGCGAAAGAAGGCGAGAGAGGGAGTGGGGGGGGAGAAGGCGAAAGAAGGCGAGAGAGGGAGTGGGGGGGGAGAAGGCGAAAGAAGGCGAGAGAGGGAGTGGGGGGGGAGAAGGCGAAAGAAGGCGAGAGAGGGAGTGGGGGGGGGAGAAGGCGAGAGAGGGAGTGGGGGGGAGAAGGCGAGAGAGGGAGTGGGGGGGAGAAGGCGAGAGAGGGAGTGGGGGGGGGAGAAGGCGAGAGAGGGAGTGGGGGGGGAGAAGGCGAGAGAGGGAGTGGGGGGGGGAGAAGGCGAGAGAGGGAGTGGGGGGGGAGAAGGCGAGAGAGGGAGTGGGGGGGGGAGAAGGCGAAAGAAGGCGAGAGAGGGAGTGGGGGGGGGAGAAGGCGAAAGAAGGAGTGGGGGGGGGAGAAGGCGAGAGAGGGAGTGGGGGGGGGAGAAGGCGAGAGAGGGAGTGGGGGGGGAGAAGGCGAGAGAGGGAGTGGGGGGGGAGAAGGCGAGAGAGGGAGTGGGGGGGGGGAGAAGGCGAAAGAAGGCGAGAGAGGGAGTGGGGGGGGGAGAAGGCGAGAGAGGGAGTGGGGGGGGGAGAAGGCGAGAGAGGGAGTGGGGGGGGGAAGGCGAGAGAGGGAGTGGGGGGGGGAAGGCGAGAGAGGGAGTGGGGGGGGGGAGAAGGCGAGAGAGGGAGTGGGGGGGGAGAAGGCGAGAGAGGGAGTGGGGGGGGAGAAGGCGAGAGAGGGAGTGGGGGGGGGAGAAGGCGAGAGAGGGAGTTGGGGGGGGAGAAGGCGAGAGAGGGAGTGGGGGGGGGAGAAGGCGAGAGAGGGAGTGGGGGGGGCAGAAGGCGAGAGAGGGAGTGGGGGGGGGAGAAGGCGAGAGAGGGAGTGGGGGGGGGGAGAAGGCGAGAGAGGGAGTGGGGGGGGAGAAGGCGAGAGAGGGAGTGGGGGGGGGAGAAGGCGAGAGAGGGAGTGGGGGGGGGAGAAGGCGAAAGAAGGCGAGAGAGGGAGTGGGGGGGGGAGAAGGCGAGAGAGGGAGTGGGGGGGGGGAAGGCGAGAGAGGGAGTGGGGGGGGGAGAAGGCGAGAGAGGGAGTGGGGGGGGAGAAGGCGAGAGAGGGAGTGGGGGGGGAGAAGGCGAGAGAGGGAGTGGGGGGGGGAGAAGGCGAGAGAGGGAGTGGGGGGGGAGAAGGCGAGAGAGGGAGTGGGGGGGGAGAAGGCGAGAGAGGGAGTGGGGGGGGGGAGAAGGCGAGAGAGGGAGTTGGGGGGGGAGAAGGCGAGAGAGGGAGTGGGGGGGGGAGAAGGCGAGAGAGGGAGTGGGGGGGGCAGAAGGCGAGAGAGGGAGTGGGGGGGGCAGAAGGCGAGAGAGGGAGTGGGGGGGGGAGAAGGCGAGAGAGGGAGTGGGGGGGGGGGAGAAGGCGAGAGAGGGAGTGGGGGGGGGGAGAAGGAGAGAGAGGGAGTGGGGGGGGGAGAAGGCGAGAGAGGGAGTGGGGGGGGAGAAGGCGAAAGAAGGCGAGAGAGGGAGTGGGGGGGGAGAAGGCGAAAGAAGGCGAGAGAGGGAGTGGGGGGGGGAGAAGGCGAAAGAAGGCGAGAGAGGGAGTGGGGGGGGGAGAAGGCGAAAGAAGGCGAGAAGGCGAGAGAGGGAGTGTGGGGGGGAGAAGGCGAAAGAAGGCGAGAGAGGGAGTGGGGGGGGGAGAAGGCGAGAGAGGGAGTGGGGGGGGAGAAGGCGAGAGAGGGAGTGGGGGGGGAGAAGGCGAGAGAGGGAGTGGGGGGGGAGAAGGCGAGAGAGGGAGTGGGGGGGGAGAAGGCGAGAGAGGGAGTGGGGGGGGGAGAAGGCGAGAGAGGGAGTGGGGGGGGGAGAAGGCGAGAGAGGGAGTGGGGGGGGGAGAAGGCGAGAGAGGGAGTGGGGGGGGGAGAAGGCGAGAGAGGGAGTGGGGGGGGAGAAGGCGAAAGAAGGCGAGAGAGGGAGTGGGGGGGGAGAAGGCGAGAGAGGGAGTTGGGGGGGAGAAGGCGAGAGAGGGAGTGGGGGGGGGAGAAGGCGAGAGAGGGAGTGGGGGGGGAGAAGGCGAAAGAAGGCGAGAGAGGGAGTGGGGGGGGGAGAAGGCGAGAGAGGGAGTGGGGGGGGAGAAGGCGAAAGAAGGCGAGAGAGGGAGTGGGGGGGGGAGAAGGCGAGAGAGGGAGTGGGGGGGGAGAAGGCGAAAGAAGGCGAGAGAGGGAGTGGGGGGGGGAGAAGGCGAGAGAGGGAGTGGGGGGGGGAGAAGGCGAGAGAGGGAGTGGGGGGGGGAGAAGGCGAGAGAGGGAGTGCGGGGGGGAGAAGGCGAGAGAGGGAGTGGGGGGGGGAGAAGGCGAGAGAGGGAGTGGGGGGGGGAGAAGGCGAGAGAGGGAGTGGGGGGGGGAAGGCGAGAGAGGGAGTGGGGGGGGGAAGGCGAGAGAGGGAGTGGGGGGGGGAAGGCGAGAGAGGGAGTGGGGGGAAGGCGAGAGAGGGAGGGAGGGGGGGGGAAGGCGAGGTGGGGGGGGGAAGGCGAGAGAGGGAGGGGGAGTAAGGGGAAAGCGAGAGCGAGAGTGGGAGTAAGGGGAAAGTGAGAGAGAGTGAGGGTGTACGGGGAAAGACAGAGAGAGTGGGGTAAGGGCTGAAGTGAGAGAGAGTAGAGAGTGGGGGTACAGGGAATGCAAGATAGAGAGTGGCTGCACGGAAAGCGAGAGAGAGAGTGGGGATACGGGGAAAGCGCGAGAGAGAGAGAGAGTGGGGATACGGGGAAAGCGAGAGAGAGAGAGTGGGGATACGGGGAAAGCGAGAGAGAGAGAGTGGGGATACGGGAAAGAGAGAGAGGGGGGTAAGGGAAAAGTGAGAGAGAGAGAGAGAGAGTGGGGTAAGGGGTGAAGTGAGAGAGTAGAGAGTCGGCGTATGGGGAAAGTGAGAGAGAAGGGGTAAGGGGAAAGCGAGAGAGAAGGGGTAAGGGGAAAGCAAGGGGGGTAAGGGGAAAGCGAGAGAGAGGGAGTGGGGGTAAGGGGAAAGCGACAAAGAGAGAGTGGGAGTAAGGGGAAAGCGAGAGAGAGAGAGTGGGAGTAAGGGGAAAGCGAGAGAGAGAGAGTGGGAGTAAGGGGAAAGCGAGAGAGAGGGAGTGGTCGTAAGGGGAGAGCGAGAGAGAGAGTGGGGGCAAGGGGAAAGAGAGAGAGGGGGAGTGGGGGTAACGGGAATGAGAGAGAGGGAGTGGGGGTAAGGGAAAGCGAGAGAGAGGGAGTGGGGGTAAGGGGAAAGTGAGAGAGGGGGGAGTGGGGGTAAGGGGAAAGTGAGAGAGAGAGAGTGGGAGTAAGGGGAAAGCGAGAGAGAGAGTGGGGGCAAGGGGAAAGACAGAGGGGTAGTGTGGGTAAGGGGAAAGCGAGAGAGAGGGAGTGGGGGTAACGGGAATGAGAGAGAGGGAGTGGGGGTAAGGGGAAAGTGAGAGAGGGGGGAGTGGGGTAAGGGGAAAGTGAGAGAGGGGGGAGTGGGGGTAAGGGGAAAGTGAGAGAGGGGGAGTGGTGGTAAGGGGAAAGCGAGAGAGAGGGAGTGGTCGTAAGGGGAGAGCGAGAGAGAGAGTGGGGGCAAGGGGAAAGAGAGAGAGGGGGAGTGGGGGTAACGGGAATGAGAGAGAGGGAGTGGGGGTAAGGGAAAGTGAGAGAGAGGGTGGTGGTAGGGGGAAAGCGGAGAGAGGGAGTGCGGGTAAGGGGAAAGCGAGAGAGAGTGAGGGTACGGGGAAAGTGAAAGAGAGAGTGTGGGTGGGGGGAAAGCGAGAGAAAGAGTGGGGGGTACGGGGAAAACGAGGGAGAGAGTGGGGTAAGAGGTGAAGTGAGAGAGTGTGTGGGGGTAAGTGGAAAGCGAGAGTGGGGGTACGGGGAAAGTGAGAGAGAGTGGGGGTATGGGGAGAGTGAGTGAGAGAGAGTGGGAGTAAGGGGAAAGCGAGAGAGAGAGAGAGAGTGAGAGTACGGGGAAAGTGAGGGAGAGAGTGGGAGTACGGGGAAAGCGAGAGAGAGAGAGAATGGGGTAAGGGCTGAAGTGAGAGAGAGTAGAGAGTGGGGGTACAGGGAATGCAAGATAGAGAGTGGCTGCACGGAAAGCGAGAGAGAGAGTGGGGATACGGGGAAAGCGCGAGAGAGAGAGAGTGGGGATACGGGGAAAGCGAGAGAGAGAGTGGGGATACGGGGAAAGCGAGAGAGAGAGAGTGGGCATAAGGGGGAAAGCGAGAGAGAGGGAGTGGGGGTAAGGGGAAAGTGAAAGAGAGTAGGGGGTAAGGGGAAAGAGAGAGAGTTGGGGGTAAGGGGAAAGCGAGAGAGAGTTGGGGTTAAAGCGAAAGCGAGAGAGAGGGGGTTGGGGGTAAGGCGAAAGCGAGAGAGGGGGTTGGGGGTAAGGGGAAAGCAAAAGAGACGGGGTGTGTAAAGGGAAAGCGAGATAGAGAGAGTGGGGGCAAGGGAAAGCGAGAGAGAGTGGTGGTAGGGGGAAAGCGGAGAGAGGGAGTGGGTGTAAGGGGAAAGTGAGAGAGTGAATGAGTTGGGGCTAAGAGGAGAGAGAGAGAGAGAGTGGGGGGTACGGGGAAAACGAGGGAGAGAGTGGGGTAAGAGGTGAAGTGAGAGAGTGTGTGGGGATAAGTGGAAAGCGAGAGTGGGGGTACGGGGAAAGTGAGAGAGAGAGAGTGGGGGTATGGGGAGAGTGAGTGAGAGAGAGTGGGAGTAAGGGGAAAGCGAGAGAGGGAGAGAGAGAGAGAGTGAGAGTACGGGGAAAGTGAGGGAGAGAGTGGGAGTACGGGGAAAGCGAGAGAGAGTGGGGTTAAGGGGAAAGTGAGAGAGAGTGAGGGTGTACGGGGAAAGACAGAGAGAGTGGGGTAAGGGCTGAAGTGAGAGAGAGTAGAGAGTGGGGGTACAGGGAATGCAAGATAGAGAGTGGCTGCACGGAAAGCGAGAGAGAGAGTGGGGATACGGGGAAAGCGCGAGAGAGAGAGGGTGGGGATACGGGGAAAGCGAGAGAGAGAGAGTGGGGATACGGGAAAGAGAGAGAGGGGGGTAAGGGAAAAGTGAGAGAGAGAGTGTGGGGTAAGGGGTGAAGTGAGAGAGTAGAGAGTCGGCGTATGGGGAAAGTGAGAGAAGGGGTAAGGGGAAAGCAAGGGGGGTACGGGGAAAGCGAGAGAGAGAGAGTGGGGGTAAGGGGAAAGTGAGAGAGGGGGGAGTGGGGGTAAGGGGAAAGTGTGAGAGGGGGGAGTGGGGGTAAGGGGAAAGTGAGAGAGGGGGGAGTGGGGGTAAGGGGAAAGTGAGAGGGGGGGAGTGGGGGTAAGGGGAAAGTGTGAGAGGGGGAGTGGGGGTAAGGGGAAAGTGAGAGAGGAGGAGTGGGGGTAAGGGGAAAGTGAGAGAGGGGTAGTGGGGGTAAGGGGAATGAGAGAGAGGGAGTGGGGGTAAGGGGGAAGCGAGAGAGAGTGGGGGTAAGGGGAAAGCGAGAGAGAGTTGGGGGTAAGGGGAAAGCGAGAAAGAGTGGGGGTAAGGAGAGAGCGAGTGAGAGTTGGGGGTAAGGGAAAAGAGAGAGAGTTGGGGGTAAGGGAAAAGAGAGAGAGAGTTGGGGGTAAGGGGAAAGAGAGAGAGAGAGTTGGGGGTAAGGGGAAAGAGAGAGAGAGTTGGGGGTAAGTGGAAAGAGAGAGAGAGTTGGGGGTAAGGGGAAAGAGAGAGAGAGTTGGGGGTAAGGGGAAAGAGAGAGAGAGTTGGGGGTAAGGGGAAAGAGAGAGAGAGGGAGTTGGGGGTAAGGGGAAAGAGAGAGGGAGTTGGGGGTAAGGGGAAAGAGAGAGGGAGTTGGGGGTAAGGCGAAAGAGAGAGAGAGTTGGGGGTAAGGGGAAAGAGAGAGAGAGTTGGGAGTAAGGGGAAAGAGAGAGAGAGAGGGGGTTGGGGTAAGGGGAAAGAGAGAGAGCGTGAGGGCAAGGGAAAGCGAGAGAGAGTGGTGGTAGGGGGAAAGCGGAGAGAGGGAGTGGGTGTAAGGGGAAAGTGAGAGAGTGAATGAGTTGGGGCTAAGAGGAAAGCGAGAGAGAGAGAGAGAGTGGGGGGTACGGGGAAAACGAGGGAGAGAGTGGGGTAAGAGGTGAAGTGAGAGAGTGTGTGGGGATAAGTGGAAAGCGAGAGTGGGGGTACGGGGAAAGTGAGAGAGAGAGAGTGGGGGTATGGAGAGAGTGAGTGAGAGAGAGTGGGAGTACGGGGAAAGCGAGAGAGTGGGGTTAAGGGGAAAGTGAGAGAGAGTGAGGGTGTACGGGGAAAGACAGAGAGAGTGGGGTAAGGGCTGAAGTGAGAGAGAGTAGAGAGTGGGGGTACAGGGAATGCAAGATAGAGAGTGGCTGCACGGAAAGCGAGAGAGAGAGTGGGGATACGGGGAAAGCGCGAGAGAGAGAGAGAGTGGGGATACGGGGAAAGCGCGAGAGAGAGAGAGTGGGGATACGGGGAAAGCGCGAGAGAGAGAGAGTGGGGATACGGGGAAAGCGAGAGAGAGAGTGGGGATACGGGGAAAGCGAGAGAGAGAGAGTGGGGATACGGGGAAAGAGAGAGAGGGGGGTAAGGGAAAAGTGAGAGAGAGAGTGTGGGGTAAGGGGTGAAGTGAGAGAGTAGAGAGTCGGCGTATGGGGAAAGTGAGAGAAGGGGTAAGGGGAAAGCAAGGGGGGTACGGGGAAAGCGAGAGAGAGAGAGTGGGGGTAAGGGGAAAGTGTGAGAGGGGGGAGTGGGGGTAAGGGGAAAGTGTGAGAGGGGGAGTGGGGGTAAGGGGAAAGTGAGAGAGGGGGAGTGGGGGTAAGGGGAAAGTGAGAGAGGGGTAGTTGGGGTAAGGGGAATGAGAGAGAGGGAGTGGGGGTAAGGGGGAAGCGAGAGAGAGTGGGGGTAAGGGGAAAGCGAGAGAGAGTTGGGGGTAAGGGGAAAGCGAGAGAGTTGGGGGTAAGGGAAAAGAGAGAGAGTTGGGGGTAAGGGGAAAGCGAGAGAGTTGGGGGTAAGGGAAAAGAGAGAGAGTTGGGGGTAAGGGGAAAGAGAGAGAGTTGGGGGTAAGGGGAAAGAGAGAGAGAGTTGGGGGTAAGGGGAAAGCGAGAGAGAGAGAGAGAGTTGGGGGTAAGGGGAAAGAGAGAGAGAGGGAGTTGGGGGTAAGGGGAAAGAGAGAGAGAGTTGGGGGTAAGGGGAAAGAGAGAGGGGGTTGGGGGTAAGGGGAAAGAGAGAGAGAGAGGGGGTTGGGGGTAAGGGGAAAGAGAGAGAGAGGGGGTTGGGGGTAAGGGGAAAGAGAGAGAGGGGGGGTTGGGGGTAAGGGGAAAGAGAGAGAGAGGGAGTTGGGGGTAAGGGGAAAGAGAGAGAGAGGGAGTTGGGGGTAAGGGGAAAGAGAGAGGGAGTTGGGGGTAAGGGGAAAGAGAGAGAGAGTTGGGGGTAAGGGGAAAGAGAGAGGGGGTTGGGGGTAAGGGGAAAGAGAGAGGGGGTTGGGGGTAAGGGGAAAGAGAGAGAGAGAGGGGGTTGGGGGTAAGGGGAAAGAGAGAGAGAGGGGGGGTTGGGGGTAAGGGGAAAGAGAGAGGGGGTTGGGGGTAAGGGGAAAGAGAGAGAGAGAGGGGGTTGGGGGTAAGGGGAAAGAGAGAGAGAGGGGGTTGGGGGTAAGGGGAAAGAGAGAGAGAGGGGGTTGGGGGTAAGGGGAAAGAGAGAGAGAGGGGGTTGGGGGTAAGGGGAAAGCGAGAGGGAGTGGGGGTAAGGGGAAAGCGAGAGGGAGTGGGGGTAAGGGGAAAGCGAGAGGGAGTGGGGGTAAGGGGAAAGCGAGAGGGAGTGGGGGTAAGGGGAAAGCGAGAGGGAGTGGGGGTAAGGGGAAAGCGAGAGGGAGTGGGGGTAAGGGGAAAGCGAGAGGGAGTTGGGGGTAAGGGGAAAGAGAGAGAGAGTGGGGGTAAGGGGAAAGCGAGAGAGAGTTGGGGGTAAGGGGAAAGCGAGAAAGAGTGGGGGTAAGGAGAGAGCGAGAGAGAGTTGGGGGTAAGGGAAAAGAGAGAGAGTTGGGGGTAAGGGAAAAGAGAGAGAGAGTTGGGGGTAAGGGGAAAGAGAGAGAGAGAGTTGGGGGTAAGGGGAAAGAGAGAG
This sequence comes from Chiloscyllium plagiosum, assembly GCF_037043375.1. Lineage (NCBI taxonomy): Eukaryota > Metazoa > Chordata > Chondrichthyes > Orectolobiformes > Hemiscylliidae > Chiloscyllium > Chiloscyllium plagiosum. The sequence continues at coordinate 80,657,988 of NW_028270155.1, forward strand.
AGAGTTGGGGGTAAGTGGAAAGAGAGAGAGAGTTGGGGGTAAGGGGAAAGAGAGAGAGAGTTGGGGGTAAGGGGAAAGAGAGAGAGAGTTGGGGGTAAGGGGAAAGAGAGAGAGAGGGAGTTGGGGGTAAGGGGAAAGAGAGAGGGAGTTGGGGGTAAGGGGAAAGAGAGAGGGAGTTGGGGGTAAGGGGAAAGAGAGAGAGAGTTGGGGGTAAGGGGAAAGAGAGAGAGAGTTGGGGGTAAGGGGAAAGAGAGAGAGAGTTGGGGGTAAGGGGAAGAGAGAGAGGGTGTTGGGAGTAAGAGGAAAGAGAGAGAGCGTGGGGGCAAGGGAAAGCGAGAGAGAGTGGTGGTAGGGGGAAAGCGGAGAGAGGGAGTGGGTGTAAGGGGAAAGTGAGAGAGTGAATGAGTTGGGGCTAAGAGGAAAGCGAGAGAGAGAGAGAGAGTGGGGGGTACGGGGAAAACGAGGGAGAGAGTGGGGTAAGAGGTGAAGTGAGAGAGTGTGTGGGGATAAGTGGAAAGCGAGAGTGGGGGTACGGGGAAAGTGAGAGAGAGAGAGTGGGGGTATGGGGAGAGTGAGTGAGAGAGAGTGGGAGTAAGGGGAAAGCGAGAGAGGGAGAGAGAGAGAGAGAGTGAGAGTACGGGGAAAGTGAGGGAGAGAGTGGGAGTACGGGGAAAGCGAGAGAGTGGGGTTAAGGGGAAAGTGAGAGAGAGTGAGGGTGTACGGGGAAAGACAGAGAGAGTGGGGTAAGGGCTGAAGTGAGAGAGAGTAGAGAGTGGGGGTACAGGGAATGCAAGATAGAGAGTGGCTGCACGGAAAGCGAGAGAGAGAGTGGGGATACGGGGAAAGCGCGAGAGAGAGAGAGTGGGGATACGGGGAAAGCGCGAGAGAGAGAGAGTGGGGATACGGGGAAAGCGCGAGAGAGAGAGAGTGGGGATACGGGGAAAGCGAGAGAGAGAGTGGGGATACGGGGAAAGCGAGAGAGAGAGAGTGGGGATACGGGGAAAGAGAGAGGGGGGGGTAAGGGAAAAGTGAGAGAGAGAGTGTGGGGTAAGGGGTGAAGTGAGAGAGTAGAGAGTCGGCGTATGGGGAAAGTGAGAGAAGGGGTAAGGGGAAAGCAAGGGGGGTACGGGGAAAGCGAGAGAGAGAGAGTGGGGGTAAGGGGAAAGTGTGAGAGGGGGGAGTGGGGGTAAGGGGAAAGTGTGAGAGGGGGAGTGGGGGTAAGGGGAAAGTGAGAGAGGGGGAGTGGGGGTAAGGGGAAAGTGAGAGAGGGGTAGTTGGGGTAAGGGGAATGAGAGAGAGGGAGTGGGGGTAAGGGGGAAGCGAGAGAGAGTGGGGGTAAGGGGAAAGCGAGAGAGAGTTGGGGGTAAGGGGAAAGCGAGAGAGTTGGGGGTAAGGGAAAAGAGAGAGAGTTGGGGGTAAGGGGAAAGCGAGAGAGTTGGGGGTAAGGGAAAAGAGAGAGAGTTGGGGGTAAGGGGAAAGAGAGAGAGTTGGGGGTAAGGGGAAAGAGAGAGAGAGTTGGGGGTAAGGGGAAAGAGAGAGAGAGTTGGGGGTAAGGGGAAAGCGAGAGAGAGAGAGTTGGGGGTAAGGGGAAAGAGAGAGAGAGGGAGTTGGGGGTAAGGGGAAAGAGAGAGAGAGTTGGGGGTAAGGGGAAAGAGAGAGGGGGTTGGGGGTAAGGGGAAAGAGAGAGAGAGAGGGGGTTGGGGGTAAGGGGAAAGAGAGAGAGAGGGGGTTGGGGGTAAGGGGAAAGAGAGAGAGAGGGGGTTGGGGGTAAGGGGAAAGAGAGAGAGAGGGAGTTGGGGGTAAGGGGAAAGAGAGAGAGAGGGAGTTGGGGGTAAGGGGAAAGAGGGAGGGAGTTGGGGGTAAGGGGAAAGAGAGAGGGGGTTGGGGGTAAGGGGAAAGAGAGAGAGAGAGGGGGTTGGGGGTAAGGGGAAAGAGAGAGAGAGAGGGGGTTGGGGGTAAGGGGAAAGAGAGAGGGGGTTGGGGGTAAGGGGAAAGAGAGAGAGAGAGGGGGTTGGGGGTAAGGGGAAAGAGAGAGAGAGGGGGTTGGGGGTAAGGGGAAAGAGAGAGAGAGGGGGTTGGGGGTAAGGGGAAAGAGAGAGAACGGGGGTTGGGGGTAAGGGGAAAGAGAGAGAGAGGGGGTTGGGGGTAAGGGGAAAGCGAGAGAGAGTGGGGGTAAGGGGAAAGCGAGAGGGAGTGGGGGTAAGGGGAAAGCGAGAGGGAGTGGGGGTAAGGGGAAAGCGAGAGGGAGTGGGGGTAAGGGGAAAGCGAGAGGGAGTGGGGGTAAGGGGAAAGCGAGAGGGAGTGGGGGTAAGGGGAAAGCGAGAGGGAGTGGGGGTAAGGGGAAAGCGAGAGGGAGTGGGGGTAAGGGGAAAGCGAGAGAGAGGGAGTGGGGGTAAGGGGAAAGCGAGAGAGAGGGAGTGGGGGTAAGGGGAAAGCGAGAGAGAGGGAGTGGGGGTAAGGGGAAAGCGAGAGAGAGGGAGTGGGGGTAAGGGGAAAGCGAGAGAGAGGGAGTGGGGGTAAGGGGAAAGCGAGAGAGAGGGAGTGGGGGTAAGGGGAAAGCGAGAGAGAGGGAGTGGGGGTAAGGGGAAAGCGAGAGAGAGGGAGTGGGGGTAAGGGGAAAGCGAGAGAGAGGGAGTGGGGGTAAGGGGAAAGCGAGAGAGAGGGAGTGGGCGTAAGGGGAAAGCGAGAGAGAGGGAGTGGGCATAAGGGGAAAGCGAGAGAGAGAGAGTGGGGGTAAGGGGAAAGTGAAAGAGAGTAGGGGGTAAGGGGAAAGAGAGAGAGTTGGGGGTAAGGGGAAAGCGAGAGAGAGTTGGGGTTAAAGCGAAAGCGAGAGAGAGGGGGTTGGGGGTAAGGCGAAAGCGAGAGAGGGGGTTGGGGGTAAGGGGAAAGCAAAAGAGACGGGGTGTGTAAAGGGAAAGCGAGATAGAGAGAGTGGGGGCAAGGGAAAGCGAGAGAGAGTGGTGGTAGGGGGAAAGCGGAGAGAGGGAGTGGGTGTAAGGGGAAAGTGAGAGAGTGAGTGAGTTGGGGCTAAGAGGAAAGCGAGAGAGAGAGAGAGAGAGTGGGGGGTACGGGGAAAACGAGGGAGAGAGTGGGGTAAGAGGTGAAGTGAGAGAGTGTGTGGGGATAAGTGGAAAGCGAGAGTGGGGGTACGGGGAAAGTGAGAGAGAGAGAGAGTGGGGGTATGGGGAGAGTGAGTGAGAGAGAGTGGGAGTAAGGGGAAAGCGAGAGAGAGTGGGAGTAAGGGGAAAGCGAGAGAGAGTGGGAGTAAGGGGAAAGCGAGAGAGAGTGGGAGTAAGGGGAAAGCGAGAGAGAGTGGGGCTAAGGGGAAAGCGAGAGAGAGTGGGGCTAAGGGGAAAGCGAGAGAGAGTGGGGCTAAGGGGAAAGCGAGAGAGAGTGGGGCTAAGGGGAAAGCGAGAGAGAGTGGGGCTAAGGGGAAAGCGAGAGAGAGTGGGGCTAAGGGGAAAGCGAGAGAGAGTGGGGCTAAGGGGAAAGCGAGAGAGAGTGGGGCTAAGGGGAAAGCGAGAGAGAGTGGGGCTAAGGGGAAAGCGAGAGAGAGTGGGGCTAAGGGGAAAGCGAGAGAGAAGGTGTGAGTGTGGGGTAAGGGGAAAGAGAGAGAGAGAGAGAGTGGGGTGAAGTGAGAGAGAGTGGGGATACGGGGAATGCAAGAGAGAGAAGAGAGTGGGGGTACGGGGAAAGCGAGAGAGATAGAGTTGGGGGTAAGTGGAAAGAGAGAGAGCGTTGGGGGTAAGGGGAAAGCGAGAGAGAGAGTGTGGGGTAAGGGGTGAAGTGAGAGAGAGTGGGGATACGGGGAATAAGAGAGAGTGAGTGGGGTACGGGGAAAGCGAGAGAGTGAGTGGGGTTATGGGGAGAGAGAGAGAGTGGGGGTAAGGGGAAAGCGAGAGAGTGAGTGGGGTTATGGGGAGAGAGAGAGTGGGGGTAAGGGGAAAGCGAGAGAGAGAGTGGGGTAAGGGGAAAGCGAGAGAGAGTGGGGGTAAGGGGAAAGCGAGAGAGAGAGTGGGGTAAGGGGAAAGCGAGAGAGAGAGTGGGGGTAAGGGGAAAGTGAGTGAGATAAGGGGTCAAGTGACAGAGTAGAGAGTCGGGGTACGGGGAAAGCGAGAGAGAGAGCTCTGGGGGTATGGGGAAAGAGAGCGAGGGGTATGGGGAAAGAGAGAGCGAGGGGTATGGGGAAAGAGAGAGCGAGGGGTATGGGGAAAGAGGGAGCGAGGGGTATGGGGAAAGAGGGAGCGAGGGGTATGGGGAAAGAGGGAGGGAGAGGTATGGGGAAAGAGGGAGCGAGGGGTATGGGGAAAGAGGGAGCGAGGGGTATGGGGAAAGAGAGAGAGAGGGGTATGGGGAAAGAGAGAGAGAGAGGGGTATGGGGAAAGAGAGAGAGAGAGAGGGGTATGGGGAAAGAGAGAGAGAGAGAGGGGTATGGGGAAAGAGAGAGAGAGAGAGGGGTATGGGGAAAGAGAGAGAGAGGGGTATGGGGAAAGAGAGAGAGAGAGAGGGGTATGGGGAAAGAGAGAGAGAGAGAGGGGTATGGGGAAAGAGAGAGAGAGAGGGGTATGGGGAAAGAGAGAGAGAGAGAGGGGTATGGGGAAAGAGAGAGAGAGAGAGGGGTATGGGGAAAGAGAGAGAGAGGGGTATGGGGAAAGAGAGAGAGGGGGGGGTATGGGGAAAGAGAGAGAGGGGGGTATGGGGAAAGTGAGAGAGAGAGGGGTATGGGGAAAGTGAGAGAGAGAGGGGTATGGGGAAAGTGAGAGAGAGAGGGGTATGGGGAAAGAGAGAGAGGGGTATGGGGAAAGAGAGAGAGAGAGAGGGGTATGGGGAAAGAGAGAGAGAGAGGGGTATGGGGAAAGAGAGAGAGAGGGGTATGGGGAAAGAGAGAGAGAGAGAGAGAGAGAGAGAGGGGTATGGGGAAAGAGAGAGATAGTGGGGGTAAGGGGAAAGAGAGAGAGACAGTGGGGGTAAGGGGAAAGAGAGAGAGACAGTGGGGGTAAGGGGAAAGAGAGAGAGACAGTGGGGGTAAGGGGAAAGAGAGAGAGACAGTGGGGGTAAGGGGAAAGAGAGAGAGACAGTGGGGGTAAGGGGAAAGAGAGAGAGACAGTGGGGGTAAGGGGAAAGAGAGAGAGACAGTGGGGGTAAGGGGAAAGAGAGAGAGACAGTGGGGGTAAGGGGAAAGAGAGAGAGAGTTGGGGGTATGGGGAAAGAGAGCGAGGGGTATGGGGAAAGAGGGAGCGAGGGGTATGGGGAAAGAGGGAGCGAGAGGTATGGGGAAAGAGGGAGCGAGAGGTATGGGGAAAGAGGGAGCGAGGGGTATGGGGAAAGAGGGAGCGAGGGGTATGGGGAAAGAGGGAGCGAGGGGTATGGGGAAAGAGGGAGCGAGGGGTATGGGGAAAGAGAGAGAGAGAGGGGTATGGGGAAAGAGAGAGAGAGAGAGGGGTATGGGGAAAGAGAGAGAGAGGGGTATGGGGAAAGAGAGAGAGAGGGGTATGGGGAAAGAGAGAGAGAGAGAGGGGTATGGGGAAAGAGAGAGAGAGGGGTATGGGGAAAGAGAGAGAGAGAGAGGGGTATGGGGAAAGAGAGAGAGAGGGGTATGGGGAAAGTGAGAGAGAGAGGGGTATGGGGAAAGTGAGAGAGAGGGGGGTATGGGGAAAGTGAGAGAGAGAGGGGTATGGGGAAAGTGAGAGAGAGGGGTATGGGGAAAGTGAGAGAGAGAGGGGTATGGGGAAAGAGAGAGAGAGAGAGGGGTATGGGGAAAGAGAGAGAGAGAGAGAGGGGTATGGGGAAAGAGAGAGAGAGAGAGGGGTATGGGGAAAGAGAGAGAGACAGTGGGGGTAAGGGGAAAGAGAGAGAGACAGTGGGGGTAAGGGGAAAGAGAGAGAGACAGTGGGGGTAAGGGGAAAGAGAGAGAGACAGTGGGGGTAAGGGGAAAGAGAGAGAGACAGTGGGGGTAAGGGGAAAGAGAGAGACAGTGGGGGTAAGGGGAAAGAGAGAGAGACAGTGGGGGTAAGGGGAAAGAGAGAGAGACAGTGGGGGTAAGGGGAAAGAGAGAGAGACAGTGGGGGTAAGGGGAAAGAGAGAGAGACAGTGGGGGTAAGGGGAAAGAGAGAGAGACAGTGGGGGTAAGGGGAAAGAGAGAGAGACAGTGGGGGTAAGGGGAAAGAGAGAGAGACAGTGGGGGTAAGGGGAAAGAGAGAGAGACAGTGGGGGTAAGGGGAAAGAGAGAGAGACAGTGGGGGTAAGGGGAAAGAGAGAGAGACAGTGGGGGTAAGGGGAAAGAGAGAGAGACAGTGGGGGTAAGGGGAAAGAGAGAGAGACAGTGGGGGTAAGGGGAAAGAGAGAGAGACAGTGGGGGTATGGGGAAAGAGAGCGAGGGGTATGGGGAAAGAGGGAGCGAGGGGTATGGGGAAAGAGGGAGCGAGGGGTATGGGGAAAGAGGGAGCGAGGGGTATGGGGAAAGAGGGAGCGAGAGGTATGGGGAAAGAGGGAGCGAGAGGTATGGGGAAAGAGGGAGCGAGGGGTATGGGGAAAGAGGGAGCGAGGGGTATGGGGAAAGAGGGAGCGAGGGGTATGGGGAAAGAGGGAGCGAGGGGTATGGGGAAAGAGAGAGAGAGGGGTATGGGGAAAGAGAGAGAGAGAGAGGGGTATGGGGAAAGAGAGAGAGAGAGAGGGGTATGGGGAAAGAGAGAGAGAGGGGTATGGGGAAAGAGAGAGAGAGGGGTATGGGGAAAGAGAGAGAGAGAGAGGGGTATGGGGAAAGAGAGAGAGAGAGGGGTATGGGGAAAGAGAGAGAGAGGGGTATGGGGAAAGAGAGAGAGAGGGGGGTATGGGGAAAGTGAGAGAGAGAGGGGTATGGGGAAAGTGAGAGAGAGGGGGGTATGGGGAAAGTGAGAGAGAGAGGGGTATGGGGAAAGTGAGAGAGAGGGGTATGGGGAAAGTGAGAGAGAGAGGGGTATGGGGAAAGAGAGAGAGAGAGAGGGGTATGGGGAAAGAGAGAGAGAGAGAGGGGTATGGGGAAAGAGAGAGAGAGAGAGGGGTATGGGGAAAGAGAGAGAGACAGTGGGGGTAAGGGGAAAGAGAGAGAGACAGTGGGGGTAAGGGGAAAGAGAGAGAGACAGTGGGGGTAAGGGGAAAGAGAGAGAGACAGTGGGGGTAAGGGGAAAGAGAGAGAGACAGTGGGGGTAAGGGGAAAGAGAGAGAGACAGTGGGGGTAAGGGGAAAGAGAGAGAGAGACAGTGGGGGTAAGGGGAAAGAGAGAGAGACAGTGGGGGTAAGGGGAAAGAGAGAGAGAGGGGTATGGGGAAAGAGAGAGAGAGAGAGGGGTATGGGGAAAGAGAGAGAGAGGGGTATGGGGAAAGAGAGAGAGGGGGGTATGGGGAAAGTGAGAGAGAGAGGGGTATGGGGAAAGTGAGAGAGAGGGGGGTATGGGGAAAGTGAGAGAGAGAGGGGTATGGGGAAAGTGAGAGAGAGAGACAGTGGGGGTAAGGGGAAAGAGAGAGAGAGACAGTGGGGGTAAGGGGAAAGAGAGAGAGAGACAGTGGGGGTAAGGGGAAAGAGAGAGAGAGACAGTGGGGGTAAGGGGAAAGAGAGAGAGAGACAGTGGGGGTAAGGGGAAAGAGAGAGAGAGAGACAGTGGGGGTAAGGGGAAAGAGAGAGAGAGACAGTGGGGGTAAGGGGAAAGCGAGAGAGAGAGAGAGAGTGAGGGTAAGGGGAAAGCGAGAGAGAGAGAGTGAGGGTAAGGGGAAAGCGAGAGAGAGAGAGTGAGGGTAAGGGGAAAGCGAGAGAGTGTGGGGGTAAGGGGAAAGCGAGAGAGAGAGAGTGAGGGTAAGGGGAAAGCGAGAGAGAGAGAGTGAGGGTAAGGGGAAAGCGAGAGAGAGAGAGTGAGGTAAGGGAAACGCGTGAGAGAGAGTAGGGGTAAGGGGAACGCGGGAGAGAGAGGGGGTTAGGGGAAAGCGAGAGGGAGGGAGAGTGGGGGTAAGGGAAAAGCGAAAGGGAGGGAGAGTTAGGGTAAGGGGTGAAGTGAGAGAGTGAATGGGGTGAGGGGAGTGGAAGTTGGTTGGTTGTTAAATTATTTGATTTCTCGTAGGACGGGCTCGGGGTCTGTGCTCCCAATAATTGAAAGTGTGTGTGTGATTCTCCGAGAGTGATGGATCAGTTTGACATCCGGAAAGGCCACAATGTGGCTGTGATCTGGGACTACTCAACTTCTGCGGAATCACAGACCAAGCTAGTGCAGGATATTCGAGCAGTCACTGGCCAATCAGGCTATGTGGCAATGGAAAACATCGATAGACTACAGATTTGTAAGTTCCACAGCTTTTGTGACTTGTTGCATCAGCCCAGCCTGAGGGCCCCCTTCCCATTAGCCTAACACACCCTCCCCCACCACCGCCTCCGCACAATCCAGACCCGACTGTCCCACTCCCACTTCAATACAAGCACACTGACCCCACTTCACCCACTCCCTCAGCCAATCACACACCCCATCCCTGACACTGCCTTCCTTCCCAGCAAACCCCACATTGCTCCCCACAATCCTGCGTTGCTTCACTCCCTGCTTCCCCCCCCCCCCCCAGTGCACATTCACTTCACCCTCCCTTCTGCCTTCTCCCACAACCCATACCCCTTTCCTCCCTATCTCCCCATTATATCCCCTCTCCTTCCTTTATATCTTCCCTCCCCCTTCTTCTCTCCATTCTTCCCCCACTCCTACCCATCCTCCTTGCCCCCACATGCACCCTCCACCCTGGGCTCCCACTCTTCCCGTGCTCCCTCGCTCACCCTCCCACCGACTCCGGCTCAGGCTCCCCCCACCCCCCAAAATAAGCCAGGAGAGGAAACGCGGCATGGTGATCGGAGTTCCCGAAATGAGGGCAGGGGATGGAGCGGTAGGTATCCTTCACAGTGGTGTAGCATGGGTCTAAATGTTCGCGCCCCTGGTGGGGCAGGTAATGTTCTGGTGGTACTTGGGCAACACCTTCCTTAGATTGGCTTGGTTGAAGTCACCAAATGACCTCTGGTTGCTCCGTCTCTAGGGTGGTAGTGGTGTTGTAGAGCACACCCAGAGCTCCCTAAATCTTTGCTTGTGGCGGTATGTACACAGCAGTTAGTGTAGCAGCGGGAAATCCCCGTGGTAGATAGAAATGGCGGCATTTGATGGTGAGGAATTCAAAGTTTGGGGAGCAATGGCTGCCCAGGGTTGCAATGTCTGGGCACCACAAGTTGATTAAAAAGCAAACCCATCCACCCTTTGCCTTAGAATTCCTGAAGAAGGGCTCATGCCCGAAATGTCGATTCTCCTGCTCCTTGGATGCTGCCTGACCTGCTGCGCTTTTCCAGCAATACATTTTCAGCACCCTTTGTCTTACCCAAGGACACTGTATTGTCTGTACGATGGATAGAAAAACCATCAGTCTGAAGTGCGCAGTTGGGAATGGATGGGTTGAGCCTGGTTTCTGTGAAGCAGAGTGCGCAGCAGTCGCTCAGTTCACGCTGAAAGCTGAGCCGTGATCTCAGTCCGTCCATCCTGTTCTCCAGAGATTGTACATTTGCTCGGAGTAAGCTAGGAAGGGCGGGGGGGGTGGTCTTGAACCCGTGTAGTCTCAGTCTGAAGAGCAGGCCAGCATGTTTACCCCGCTTCCTCGCATGTTTCTTACATGTTTGTTCCTGCTGTGCTACAGGCTTTTACTGTGTTGCTTCACGTGTTTCAACAACTGTTCTGCCTACTTACAGCTGCCCATAGACAATCCACCTTTGACCTTGTGCTGTCAGGCATCGTGCGAAGCTCTGCCACTGTGCACAGTTTTGAAATCTTTGCTGAAGTCGCTCGAATCCTGAAGCCTGGAGGGAAATTTTACTTCACAGAACCCGTATGCAGATCAGGTGATCTTCCCGTTTGACCTTTGGCTGGGTAGTACCAGATCTGATGTCTCTGTCGGTTATTGTAAGTATGCTGGAGTTACTGAGGATCAATGAGCAGAGCATTTGAGTTGATGTTTCAGTTCAGTGCTGAGTATGTGGTGGGAAAGGAAGAAAGCTGAGAGACAGAAGATGTGTCTACAGGCACTGTCGTCCAAAAGAAAATAGGGTTGGTGAATATAGTTTGAAAATGTCACGCTCAGTGTTAAGTCCAGAAGACGATAAGGTGTTACAAATAAGGGGAATGCAAGTTACTCTCTCAGCTTGCAAGGTTGTCTCAGAAGCAAATCACATCAAATCTATCCTGCAGCACAGTGACTGCCTTAATCAGATCTTTGTTCACTGTGAATCGTGCAAACTCACAAATGGGCCAGCCTTCATTCCTGGAAAGTACCAGTGTCCCTCAAATTACCCTGGAATCACGCAGCGTCTCCATTTGAACTGTTTAACAAGCATTTTCACGTTGCTGCAATGCAACAGTGGCACAAGTGATAGTTCTCACTAATAGGTACTGTTAAAAAGATTCAGTTCAAAAAGATGTTGTGCAATGTGGGATAAGAGTTTCAGTGCCAGTGCACTGCCAGGTTGTACATGCCAATGATTGGGACATGGTATTCCCTTGGTTGTTTGTAATAGACAGATTAGTAGACATATTCAACAGCCCAGGCTTGCAAAAGCCAACACAAAATGGTTGTCCAGACATTACATGACTGAAGCTAATGACTGGGCAAGATACCTAGCGTGCTCATTATCCTGCAATTAACAGTTTGCTAAGTGTTAATCGATTGTAACTTATATAATCACACAACTCTCTGTATTTCGTCGGAGTGACTAGTGGCCATTCGATGGAGCTGTCCGCCTTGGATCTCCCCGTGAGCTTTCGAATAAACCAGTCAACATTCAAGGCTTGTGTGGCACGGTGTTTCTAAATTGGACTGCTACGAGCGAGTTACCCACTGCATAATTTACTTCTTTCCCCAACACCCAGTTTGGGTTTTGCCAGGGTCACTCAGCTCCTGATCTCATTACAGCCTCGGTTCAAACATGGAGAAAAGAGCTGGATTCCAGAGGGGAGGGGAGAGTGACAGCCCTTGATATCAAGGCTGCATTTGACTGAGTATGGAATTAAGGAGCCCCGGACAAACTGGAATCAATGGGTATTGGGGGCAAACTCTCTGCTGGTTAGAATCATACCTGGCACAAAGTAAGATGATTGTGGTTGTGGAGGGTCAGTCATCTCAGCTCCAAGACATCTCCGCAGGAGACCCTCAGGGTAGTGTCCCAGGCCCAACAATCTTCAGCTGCTTTATCAATGACCTTCCCTCTGTCATAACGTCAGAAGTGGGGATGTTCGCCGATGATAGCACAATGTTCAGCACCATTCGCGATTCCTCAGATACTGAAGCAGTCCATGCTTAAACGTAACAAGCTCTGGACAATATCCAAACTTGTTCCAGCAAATGGCAAGTAACATTGGTGCCACACAAACGCCAGACAATGCCCCTTGACATTGAGAGACACTCTAATCACCGCCCCTTGATATTCACGATATTACCATCACTGAATTACCCCACTGTCAACATCCTTGGGGTTACCATTGGCCAGAAACTCAATTGGCACACCACATAAACACCGTGGCTACAAGAGTAGGTCTGCGACTAGGGATACTGTGGTGGGTAACTCACCTCCTGACACCCCAAAGTCTATCCACCATCTCCAAGGCACAAGTCAGGAGTCTGATGGAGTATTCCCCACTTGCCTGGATGGGGGCAGCTCCAACACTCAAGAAGCTTGACATCATCCAGGACAAAGCAACCTGCTTGATTGACACCACAGCTACAAACATTCAATCCCTCCCCACCAGCGCTCGGTAGCAGCAGTGTGCACTATCTACAAGATGTACTGCAGAAGTTCACCAAAGATCCTTAGACAACACCTTCCAAACCCACAACCACTTCCAACTAGAAGGGCAAGGGCAGCAGGTACTCGGGAACACCATCACCTGCAAGTTCCCCTCCAAGCCACTGACCTCCCTGACGTGGAAATATACTGCCATTCTTTCACAGTCACTGGGTCAAAGTCCTGGAATTCCCTCCCTACCAGCATTGTGGGTCAACCCACAGCAAGTGTGCTGCAGCGATTCAAGAAGGCAGCTCACCACCACCTTCTCAAGGGATGGGCTATCAATGCTGGCCAGCCAGCGAGGTCCAAATCCCACAAATGATTTTTTAAAAAACTGTGTTAGAGTAATAGAACTGCACAGCATCAAAACAGACCCTTCAATCCAACTCATCCGTGCTGACCAGATATCCTCAATTAATCTAGTCTCATTTGCCAGCATTTGGTTTATATCCCTCTGAACATTCCTTGTCATAAACTCACCCAGATGCCTTTTAAATGTTTTAAATTTAAATATTTGTACCAGCCTCCACAATTTCCTCTGGGTGCTCTTTCCAATTGCAGCACCACCCTCTGCATGAAAAGGTTGACCCTTACATCCCTTTTAAATCCCTGCTAATAGGTAGCAGTCATCTCTGCACGGTGGCTCAGTGGTTAGCACTGCTGCCTCACAGCGCCAGGGACCTGGGTTCGATTCCCACCTCGGGCGACTGTCTGTGTGGAGTTTGCGATTCTCCCCGTGGTTTTCCTCTGGGTGCTCTGGTTTCCTCCCACACTCCAAAAATGTGCAGGTTAGGTGAATTGGCCATGCTAAATTGCCCATAGTGTTAGGTGAAGGGGTAAATGTAGGAGTATGGGTCTGGGTGGTATACGCTTCGGCAGGTCAGTGTGGACTTGTTGGGCCGAAGGGCCTGTTTCCATACTGTAAGTAATCTAATCTAATCTAAAAAAAAGGGTCAAGTTACCTTGGTCCGGTTCTGGAGGCTGTGATATTAGCTGTCAGTACAGAGCAGGTTAATGAAGAGAAGCAATGGCCAAGTGGTATTATCACCAGACTATTAATCCAAAGACCCAGGCAATACTCCCATATGGGTGGCACGGTGGCTCAGTGATTAACCGTGCTGTCTCACAGCACCAGGGTCCCGGGTTTGATTCCAGCCTTGGGCAGCTGCCTGTGTGGAGTTTGCACATTCTCCCCGTGTCTGCGTGGGTTTCCTCCACAGTCCAAAGCTGTGAACTTAGGTGAATTGGCCATGCTAAATTACCCCATAGTGCTCCGGGATGTTTAGGTCAGGTGCATTAGTCAGGGGTAAATATAGAGTAATAGGGTGGGGGAATGGGTCTGGATGGGTTACTCTTCAGGGGGTTGGTGTGGACTTCTTGGGTTGAAGGGCCTGTTTTCACACTGTAGGGATTCTATAATGTCTATCATTTCTATTCTGGGGAACCGGCTTCAAATGCCGCCATGGTTGAACTTGAATTCAATGATTAAAAAAAAAAATGAGTCTAATGACAATGAAACTTGTCGATTGTAGAAAAATGTCCTTTAGGAAAGAAAATCTGCCATTCTTACCTGGTCTGACCTACGTGTGATTCCAGATCCACAAATCTCAGCTGCCCTCTGGGCAAATTAGGGATGGGCTATAAATATTGGTGATGCCAGTGATGTACATGTCCCATGATTGCATAATAATAATGAAAAACCTCTGATCTACTGTTTTCTCGTGTCTACCGTAGGTAACTCCAGACTGAAGACGGGCTCACAGCTCACCTCCAATCTAAAACTTGCTGGCTTTACAGAGATCACTGAGGTAGATAAGTCCACTTCATGCGTTACCTTAGGTCACCCCAGAGGAGGGTTGGAGCGAGGGGTTTCGGGGACCAAACAACCACAGTGAAGAGTGCTGGGAGTCCAGGTCTGGAGGAGAGGGGGTGGGATTGTGGAGTCTAAAAGACCAGATGTGGGTAGGGAGTGGGTGGAGAATGATGGGCTGGGGTGGAGGGTGAGGGAGCCGGTGGTGGATGAGGAGAGACCAAGGGGTGGAGGTGTTGGTGGGTAGTGTGGGGCCAATATGATCTTTCTTCAGATCGGGGCAGTGAAGAACACTTAAAACATTAACTCTATCTCTCCCACAGATGTTTCCAGACCTGCTGAGTTTCTCCAGGATTCTGTATTTGTTCCAGATTTACAGCATCTGCAGTATTTGGTTATTGTGGGAGTCCTCACTCTGGACTGACTGCAGTCACCTTCTAGAGCAGTTTCCAATGACATTTTTTCAATGTCTCTCTTTGTCCTAAAGGCTCAGGGTGTTCCTGGTGTTGGACCCAGTGCCAGTGGCACCTCAGGCTAGTCCGGCCTAATGCTAACACAAGTGGAAACTTAGGATCCAAGCCTGGGTACGTTACAGCTTCGGCCCTCAATGTTCAGCTGAAAGGTCCTTGAGCTGAGGCTCCTAGACCTCGGAGATTGTCCAAGCATTCTTGTTCTTTTCACTTTCACTTGGCAGCAAGGGGCAAGTGTTGCGCAAGGCCATCTCTTGCTGTAATTCTCACCTTATCCAGTTGGCTGCTCTGTGTTGAGGGTGGATGTACCCCCAGAGGTCCTGGAGTCCCTCTGCCTCAGGTCAGGTTCATTCATTTGGGAGTCCTCCTAGTGGCAGTAACAGAATCCATGGGCTTTGCTTCTTCACAGATACAGTCTGACCCTTTAACAGACGAAGAACTGAATTCAATAAAACAATTTGTTGGCTACAAAGGTAATGATTTGACTAAGATGCACTTGGGTGCGAAGAAACCAAACTTTGAAATTGGATCATCCGCTCAACTGAAACTATCATTCGTAAAGAAGCCAAAAGCAGTAGATGGTAAGTATTGTCTGGTGAGAACTCTTGTTGAAGTGTGATTATTTGCTGCTCTGTGCTGGAGGCAGGGTTAGATACAGCCTGGTCATTGATGCAGACATCCCTGGAATAAATAGAAAAACAATATTTTCTATTCCTTGTCAGTCTAACTGTTGACCTGTAGAATCCAGCACCATTCCAGTTCTCCCGTCAGGACCTGCTGCTGCATTAGCATCTCATCACACTGTGCAGGACAGCAGAGAATACTCCCCATACTTTCAAAAACGCAGGCAGCTCAAACAGTTTGAAATGCAGACCACCACCATCTGGTACTCCCAGGATAGGTACAGCATAGGCACTAAATATAGAGTAAAGCTGCCTCTACACTGTCTGCATCAAAGACTTCCAGGACAGGGATAGCATGGATTTAGATCAAGTAAAGTTCCCTCAACTCTTAAACTGAACGTAATGCAACCTTGACACTGTCCCATCAAACACTCCAAAGGCAGGTACAGTATGGGGTTAGATGCAGTGTAACGCATCCTGTACTATTTTAAACTGACAGTAAAGTTAGATTTAATCTTTTAAACTGAAGTAAAACTTCTATCTTTGTAACTAAAAATAATGCTGCTTTTACACTGTTCCCATCAAACAGTCAGAAGGCAGGTATTATACGAGGTTAGTAACTGAATAATATTCCTTCTGCTCTTTTCTTTAAACTGAAAAATAGAGCTCCATCTTCCCTTTTGACCTGAAAATAAGACCATAAGACATAGGAGTGGAAGTAAAACCCATCGAGTCCACTCTGCCATTCAATCATGGCTGATGGGCATTTCAACTCCACTTACCCGCATTCTTCCCGTAGCCCTTAATTCCTTGTGACATCAAGAATTTATCAATCTCTGCCTTGAAGACATTTAGCGTCCCGGCCTCCACTGCACTCTGCGGCAATGAATTCCACAGGCCCACCACTGTCTGGCTGAAGAAATGTCTCCGCATTTCTGTTCTAAATTTACCCCCTCTAATTCTAAGGCTGGGTCCACGGGTCCTAGTCTCCTCGCCTAACGGAAACAATTTCCTAGCGTACTTTTTAAAATTGAAAGTAAAGCTCTCTCAACGCTGTTCCCATCAAACACTTCTGGGCCAGTGTCAGTAAGGAGTTAGATACAGAGTAAAGCTCCATCTACTCTTTTAAACTGAAAGTAAAGCTGCATTTTGCATTATGCCCATCAAGCCCAGAGCAGAGCAGGAATAGTGTGATTTTAGATACAGAGTAAAACGACCTGTACAGTGTCTTTAAGCACTCCTCTCTCTCTGTCTGAGTCTCTAAACACTCCTTCCAGGTGTTACACTGATTTACTTGTGCATCTTTTAATCTAGTTTCCTGTGTTCACAATGTTGTCTCCGCTATACTGGGGAGACTTAATCGCAGACTGGGTGGTTGCTTTCAGAGACCTACACCCAGTCTGTGAGCATCTTGACCTTCCAGTCACTTGTGAATGTAATTCTGCAGCTTGCTCTCAGACTCACATTTCTGATCACAGTCAACTGCACAGTTTGAGTGAAGCCCAACACCAGGCCCAGGAACAACACCTCATTGCACTTCTTGGACTCAAAATTGGGTTCAGCAACCTTCAGACTGTAATTTCTGCCTGGCTGCAGGTTAGCTACCTTGTTGTGTTAGAGCTTTTGGTTTTAATCCTGTTCTTCTCATTTTGCTGTCAGACAGCAGCTGTTTATCGTTCTGTCATTTGCACGTCCTCCGAGTAGAAGCTTTTATTCCTTTAATTATTCCTTTGCCACCCACTTAAGTTCAGTCCTTTCTTTGTCAGGTAGATTACATTAGATTACATTAGATTAGATTACATTACAGTGTAGAAACAGGCCCTTCGGCCCAACAAGTCCACACCGACCCGCCGAAGCGAAACCCACCCATACCCCTACATTTACCCCTTACCTAATACTACGGGCAATTTAGCATGGCCAATTCACCTGACCCTGCACATCTTTTGGACTGTGGGAGGAAACCGGAGCACCCGGAGGAAACCCACGCAGACACGGGGAGAACGTGCAAACTCCACACAGTCAGTCGCCTGAGGCGGGAATTGAACCCGGGTCTCAGGCGCTGTGAGGCAGCAGTGCTAACCACTGTGCCACCGTGCCGCCCACTTGGCTGTCTCCCCACTACCTCAGAACCTCCCTCTTCCACCCTCCCCCCATTTCACTAGCAGTAAAACTAAGCTACCTCTAACTTAGTGTTGATGAAGGCTTCCGACCTGAAAGCTTAATTCTGTTTCTCTCCTTGTGGGTACTGCCAGACCTGCTAATTATTTTCAGCATTTTGCTCTCTCGGCAAGGTTCTCCATTGAGTTAATGCAGCTAGGGTGTGTAGGAACTGATACTGTGACTGTCTACTGCTGCTTGGTCACTGCAGTTGGTCAGCCACTGAGAATAAGTGAGGTGTGAGAGAATGTTCAGGCTCATCCTTGAAATTTGATGTTGCAGAGAAACCGCAGCTGGACCCCAGCACGAGGAAGGCTTGGACCCTGTCAGCCACTGACATGAATGATGATGATGTGGTGAGCTTATCTTTTCTAACCCATGCCTATTGTCCTGTGCTTCAGCCTTCTCAGGAGGGCAGGGGAAATGAAGGCGGAGCAGAAATACCTGACCCACACGCCTATCCCTTGAGGTTTATGTCGAGATGCCTAGCAATGGTGATGCCCCTCTCTGACGTTTATGGCCACTCTCAGTGGTGTGCTATTGGATGGTTTGCAGCATTCGGTGTGATGCAGTGAGCTTGTGTTCATCATCCCTTCCTCTCCACCAAAAGGTAGTTGGGAGGGTTCCGTACTCGACACTGAGAAGGAGCTGGATCCAGTGCAGACTTGAACTCTCCGTCTTTTGATTCAGAGGGAAGAGGGCTCTGAGTCAAGCCAAACTTGATATCGTTCCTTAAAGAAGAGGCGCAAAGCTGTTCACAGTATTCCAACTGTGGCCTGACAAGTGCCTTGTATAGTTTTAGCAAGACCTCCCTACTGACATATTCCATTCCCTTTGAAATAACTTGAGCAGTGTTTAACTAGCTTGGATTCTATTTGCATAAAGTGAATGGAGAAGCTGGGATTGTTCCTGAAGAAGAAGTTTAATAGTGCTGCTTCCTGTTACCAGGCATATTGGTAGGAGGTTTAGGAAACAAATGAGACATTTTTGGGATAATTGGCAGGGAACCATGAACCATGAGAGCAGATTGATTCAGAGCTTGCAAAAGAGAACTTGAGAAATAACGGAACGTTCCATTCTATCCAGTTTGGCATAGACCTACATGGGTCTGAGTTCCTCAGTATCAAACTGCATTGCAACAGCTTGCAGTAGCTAAGAAATGCTCCTCTTACCAGAAATGCCGACACCTCGATAAGAAATAAATAATCCCACGGTAAAGGGGCAGCACGGTGGCACAGTGGTTAGCACTGTTGCCTCACAGCGCCAGAGACCCGGGTTCAATTCCTGCCTCGGGCAACTGTCTGTGTGGAATTTACACATTCTCCACGTTTCCTCCGGGTGCTCCGGTTTCCTCCCACAATGCAAAGCTGTGCATGTTGGGTGAATTGGCCATGCTAAATTGCCTGTAGTGTTAGGTGAAGGGATAAATGTAGGGGGATGGGTTGCTCTTCAGTGGGTTGGTGTGGACTTGTTGGGCTGAAGGGCCTGTTTCCACACTGTCAGTCATCTAATCTAAAAAAAAATTGCACCAAATGTGGTAGACTCAAGGATCATGGCAGAGCTGCCTGGGAAGGAAGGGAGCTAATACCTGAGCTGGCACCAGCCCACAAAATAACTGTTGCAAAGAGTATATTTAATTGAAGTATCAGAGAGACTGGAGATACTCAGTTCAAATTCATAGAACATTACAGCGCAGTACAGGCCCTCCGGCCCTCGATATTGTGCTAACGTGTGAAATCAGTCAGTAGCCCATATAACCTACAATATTCCATTATCATCCATATGTTTATCCAATGACAATTTAAATACCCTTAATGTTGGCGAGTCAGCTACTGTAGCAGGCGGGGCATTCTCTGAGTAAAGAACCTATCTTTGACGTCTGTCCTATATCTATCACTTAGGCAAAAATGGGGACTGCAGATGCTGGAGATTAGAATCGGAAGTGTGGTGCTGGAAAAGCACAGCAGGTCGGGCAGCATCTGAAAAGCTGAAAAATCAACATTTCGGGCAAAAGCCCTTCATCGTTCCTGACGAAGGGCTTTTGCCCGAAATTTCGATTTTCTTGCTCCTTGGATGCTGGCTGACCTGCTGTGCTTTTCCAGCACCATATTCTTGGCTCTATCTTTCACCCCTCAGTTTAAAGCTATGTCCCCTTATGCTAGCCATCGCTATCCTAGGAAAAAGGCTCTCACTGACCACTCTATCTAACCCTCTGATCATCTTGTATGTCTCTATTAAGTCACCTCTGAACTTTTTCCTCTCTCACAAAAACAGCCTCTCAAGCCCCACAGCCTTTCCACATGAGAGCCTCCCTCCATACCAGCAACATCCTGGTAAATCTCTTCTGAACCCTATCCAATGCTTCCACAACCTTCCTATAATGCGGTGACCAGAACTGTATGCAATACTCCAACTGCGGCCGCATCAGAGTTTTGTACAGCTGCAACATGACCTCATGGCTCTGAAACTCAATCCCACTACCAATAAAAGCAACCACACCATATGGCTTCTGAACAACCCTGTCAACCTGGGTGGCACCCTTCAGAGATCTATGTATATGGGCACCAAGATCTGTCTGCTTATCCATACTACTAAGAATCTTACCATTAGCCCAGTACTCTGTATATCTGCTATTCATTCCAAAGTGAATCACCTCACACATTTCCACATTAAACTCCATTTGCCATCTCTCAACCCAGCTCTGCAGCTTATCTATGTCCTTCTGTAACCTGCAACATCCTTCTGCACTGTCCACAACTCCACTGTCCTTAGTGTCATCCACAAATTTACTAACCCATCCTTCTGCACCCTCATCCAAGTCATTTATAAAATTGCAATCAACTGTACACCACCAGTAACTGAACTCCAGGATGAACATTTCCTATCAACTGCCACCCTCTGTCTTTTTACAACTAGCCAATTTCTGATCCAATAGTCTACCGTGGTGAATCTTATCAAATGCCTTACTGAAATCCATATACACCACATCATTCGCTTTACCCTCATCTACCTGTTTGGTCACCTTTCAAAGAACTCAATCAGGTTTGTGAGGCACAACCTATGTTTCACAAAATCGTGTTGACTATCACTAATCAAATTATTCCTTTCTAGATGATTATAAATCCTGTCTCTTATAATCTTTTCCAACACCATACACAATCAAAGTCAGGCTCACTGGTCTATAATTACCAGGGTTGTCTCTACTCCCCTTCTTGAACAAGGGGACAACATTTGCTATCCTCCAGTCATCTGGCACTATTCCTGTCGACAACGATGACATAAAGATCAAAACCAATGGCTTTGCAATCTCCTCCCTTGTTTCCCAGAGAATCTGAGGATAAATCCCATCTGGCCCACATTTTCCAGAATTGCTAACATCTCCTCCTTATTAACCTCAATTCCGTCTCATCTAAAAGCCTGTATCTCAGTATTCTCCTCGACAACATTTGCCTTTACCTGTGTGAATACTGATGAAAAGTATTCCTGACATACCAAAAGAAAGCTTTATAGTTTTCCTTGATCCTACCTGCCAAAGACTTTTCATGTCCCCTCCTGAATCATCTTAGCTCTCTCCTTAGGTCCTTCCTGGCTAACTTGTAACTCTCAAGCACCCTAACTGAACCCTCATGTCTCATCTTTACATAATAAAAAAAATCACACAACACCAGGCTATAGTCCAACAGATTTATTTGGAAGCACTAGCTTTCAGAGCACTGCTCCTTCATCAGGTGGTTATGGAGTGTAAGATTGTGAGACACAAAATTTACAGCAAAAGTGTACAGTGTGATATAAGACCATAGGACATAGGAGAGGAAGTAAGGCCATTCGGCCCATCGAGTCCACTCCGCTGACTTTCAGAAAGAACTGAAACCAACATGGTCATTCTAAAAGATGAGAGACTTAACAATCCAGGTATTTTTCAATATATATTTTCAGTTACATCACACTGTATACATTTGCTGTAAATTCTGTGTCTCACAATCTTATACTCCACAACCACCTGATGAAGGAGCAGCGCTCCGAAAGCTAGTGCTTCCAGTTAAACCTGTTCAACTGTCACCTGGTGTTGTGGATTTTTAGCTTTATACACCCCAGTCCAACACCAGCACCTCCAAATCATCTTTACATGAGCCGCCTCCTACCTCTTGACAAGAGATTCAACTTCTTTAGTAAACGATGGTTCTCTCACTCGACCACTTCCTCCCTGCCTGACAGGTACATAGTTATCAAGGATGCACAGTAGCTGTTCCTTGAACAGCTCCACATTTCAATTGTACCCGTCCCCTGCAGTTTCCTTCCCCGTCCTATGCATCATAAATCTTGCTGAATCACATCATAATTGCCTTTCCCCCAGCTATAACTCTTGCCCTGTGGTATATACCTAACCCTTTCCATTGCTTAAGTAAATGTAACCGAATTATGGTCACTATCACCAAATTACTCACCTCCCTCCAAGTCTAACACTTGGCCTGATTCATTACTCAGTACCAAATCCAATGTGGCCTCGCCTCTCGTTGTCCTATCTACATACTGTCAGTAAACCCTCCTGCACACATTGTGAAAGGAAGAGTAAAACTTTGGTAGGATTGTCCACAGACTGTTATAACTACAGCTAAGAATATATAATGATAGGAATAGCAGAAAAATGGACTATTATTTAAATGGTTAAAAATTGTAGCATGCTGCCTCTGCAGGGGAGGGGGGGGGGGGGGGACCTGGGTGTCCTGATGCATGAATCACAAAATGTCCGTTTGCAGGTGGATCGCGAGTAGAATATTGTCCTTCATTGCTAGAGGGGTGCAGTTTAAACATAGGGAGGATGTGTTGCAGCTGTATAGGGTGCTGGTGAGGCAGTTTTGGTCTCCTTATGTGAGAAAGGATGTACTGGCACTGGAGTAGTTGCAGAGAAGGCCCACTAGTTTGATTCTAGAATTGAGAGAGTTGGCTTATTTGGAGAGATTGAGTAGCCTGGGACTGTGCGTATTGGAATTTAGAAGACTGAGGGGTGATCTTATAGAAGCATATAAAATTATGATGGGAATAGATAAGGTAGAAGCAGGGATGTTGTTTCCATTGGTGGGTGAAACTAGAACTAGGGGCATAGCCTGAAAATAAGGGGGAGCAGACTGAGTTGAGGTGGAACTTGTTCAACCAAAGGGTTGTGAATCTGTAGAATTCCCTGCCCAATGAAGCAGTTGAGGCTGTCCCATTGAAGTTTTTAAGGCAGAGATAGATTTTTGAACAGTAAAGGAATTAAGGGTTATGGTGAGTGGGTAAGTGGAGTTGAGTCCACGGAAAGATCAGCCATGATGGTCTGATTGTCTACTGCTGCTCCTGTTTTTTTATGTTCTTATGTATAAGTAAACGCTGCCTGTGGCGCGCACAGCCTGCACAATAGGCAGAGTGACAATTCAGCCATCTCTCCCTGCCTTTTCCTAGGATCTTATTGATTCTGATGAACTGCTGGATGAAGACGATTTGAAGAAACCAGATCCTGCCTCGCTCAGAGCTATGGACTGTGGAGATGGCAAGAAAAAGAAACGGGCCTGTAAGAACTGGTCAGTGTCTCACACTTTGTCAGGTTACTCTAACAAGAAGTAGTCAGTGTCACACACTGAACATTAAAGTCCAGTCAGACAATTAGCCTGTTTCTCCATCTTCCTCCCGCCCTCCAATCCATTGACACTCAGCATTGACATTCTCTGGTAAGAACTGGTCAATGTCACACACTCACAGTCACATTGCATGAGTAAAAACAGTCAGAACCCTGCAGTTTTTCAGGTTACACTAAGAAAAACTGATCCATACCTCTCACTCATGTCAGAATGGGAACAGGGCATGTTGAATGTGAATCTGTAGATGTATAAAGGCATGTTAAGTTTGATCATACATATGTAACAGAGCACGTTGAGTGTGGTTATAGAATTGTATCATGGAATGTTGAGTGTAGTTACAGAAGTACAGAGAGCATGTTAAATGTGGTCATAGAGGTGTATAAGGGCAGGCTGAGTGTGGTCATGGAGGTGTATAAAGTCATGTTGATACACTGGAGGTGTATCAGGGCTTTTAAGAGTCTGATTAAAGAGGTGCCTCAATACATGTTGGCAGTGATTCTGGAGATTTCTCAGGGCATGTTGAGTGAAGTTACTGAAATGTGCTTGAGGTTTTAATTCTTTACATTTGGTGAGCCTAGTTGAAATGTGACTGGCTGTCTCTGTCTCTGTGTTTCAGTACGTGTGGACTGGCTGAAGAACTGGATGGCAAAGGATCCACAGATGTCAAGAAACTGCAGGTGAAATCGTCATGTGGAAGTGTGAGTATTGGCAGGAACTTGAGCACAGCAGCAGTCATCCTGTTAATGTGAAGAGATTGTCTGAGATCTGTTTAAAATATTGCCAGTGCTTTTTCATCCAACACACTGTCTGACTTTACTTGAGGATCGCTGATTCCACTTCACAGTTTAAAGTACTCACGAGATACTGCTTATCTATTCAGAACATGCTTGTGCTTCAGTGATCAGCAAAAACTGCTACAAACTGCCAAAACTCATATTTAAATTTGTAATGTCATCTTCATAATGAAAGGGACCATGTGTTCACCAGATCAACTTGTCTTTGGGAAGCTTTCCAGTCTAACCGGTGTTAAGCCCTCAATATCTCTTTTTTTTATTATTGAGCTTTGCACCCATGCTGTATGTATTCTGATAGCAAAGATAAAGTCCCAGGGTGTCAACTGTGTTGACGACAGTGTTAACCCCTCCACAGCTAATGAGGAAGTAGTCAACAAAATTCATTCTCAACACAGTGCTTCCCAGCATTCTCACTTGAATATTCCCCTTAATTGTTGGCTGTCATGAAGTGCTGCTGTGTGTGGATTGCAGCTGACCAGTTTTAAGGTGGAGTTTTGCCGTGCAGGGGAGACAATTACAAAAGCTAATTACATCTGCTTTGCAACTGCGGATACTGGAAATCTGAAATAACGATAAAGTTTTTATGATAGAGAATTTTTTACGTACGTAATTGTTTTGAGCAGAAAAGTGTCAAATAAACATAAGGTGATGCATTTCTTGATAATAAGATAAGTACATACAAAATCCTATTAGAACAAATGTATTCATTATTTGTGGGCATTGCTAGCTAGGCCACAGTTTCCTACAGGTAAAGCTTGCTAGTTAGTGAGTTTGGCGAAAGATTTGTAGCTCAGGTTGAGGTTGCCAGTGTCTAATTTCACATGTCTTTCTCTGTCTCTCCCTCTCATGTTCTCTGTCTCTTGTGCGCTCTCTCTCTCTGCGTGCACCCCACTCCACCCCCAAAGTTATTACATATTCACCCGGTGTTGTTATGTTTGTTGTCTATCATGTGGTTTGGATTTGCGATAATGATAACCTTGCTTCCTTTGACTGTTGTAGTGCTACCTCGGTGATGCGTTCCGTTGTGCCAGCTGCCCTTACATGGGGATGCCTGCCTTCAAACCCGGTGAAAAGATCTTGTTAGCTGACCAGACTCTCACCGATGCCTGACTTGTTTTGAATGGGATTTGACGTGGTGATGCAGTGTGTTTCACCGGCACTACAACCACGCGGTAGATATTCTCTCTGAACTGAACTCTGGGCTGTTTGTTCTTCTGTTTCCAGCAGAGTGATTGAGCTCTGCTTGAATTGGGTATCTCAGATGGATGCAGCAGTCACATTCTGACCAACACGAGGTTTATTTGTAATCTGCGTGGTGTTTTCTGACACCAAATGTGACAAGTTTTACTGTTCTCTCACCGCGGCTGTGTATATTGAATGATTTTGGTGCTGATTTTTTTTTCTGTCATATAGTACAATTAAATGAGTGTCAACTTATGTTGCTGTCCTCTAACTTCATGGAGCTGGCTTTCGTTATTCTCAAAGGTGTCCTTTACCTGTCACGACCCAGCAATTGGTACTGAAAAGGCTGCCATTTTTTGTTCATTCAAGGGATGTGGGCATCACTGGCTGAGCCAGTATTGCCATGATAATTGCCATGATGATGAACTACCTTCTTGAACCACTACAGCTCATGTGGTGGAAGGAGAACTACAACGTTGTTAGAGAGAAAGTTCAAGAATTTTGACCCAGTGACACTCAAAGGATGGTGATGTATTTCGAGGTCTAGTTGATGAATAACTTGTACCTTGTAGATAGGTTTCAGGAAGGCAGGAGGTGAGCTACTTGTTGCAGGATTCCTAGCCTCTGACCTTTAGCTGCAGTATTTATGTGCCTGGGAGTTGGTTTGGAACAATTTGGGTGATAATGAGTCACAACTGCCTGCAAAAGATGGTGCAGCTGCCTTTATTGTTTACTGACAGAGAACCATTCCAGATTAAGATAGCTCAGTTATTGGTTGTTAAACAAGAAACAAGACAAATACAACAAATAATCACTAAGGCCAACAGTGAACTAGTTTACCAAAACTGCAAGTGGCAAAGGGACGGTGGCCAGCGTGAGTGGGTGTGCGGTAGTTCCCCAGTGTTATTGTTACTGTGTGAGCCATGACCTTCTGGGTTATGACAAGGCACCCATTCACTGCTCTGAGCACTTTTCACAACCCCTGCGTCTAACGCTGTCGAAACCGTTTCTTCAGAATGTCCAGCGCTTTTTGCATCCACAGTTCCTTCGGGTCAACACAGATCTCCAAACCCCCTGTTGTCTTGAAGCTGAGCAGAGAACAGAGAGGTTACAATGTGACAGGAGGTCAGTTTAACACACATGGTAATATCGCCCGTGTGAACCGGGGTCAGTTACTCTGGATTCTCCATCCATTTCCTGAACATTACTGCAAAGTGCTATTGGAAGTGTTTGAAGGGGCCAGTGTAGAAGGATCTTCACTTTCAGTTTATAAGTGTAAAGGGAGATTTATTCTGTATCTGATCCCAAGCTGTACCTATCCTGGGAGTGTTTGATGGGGACAGTGCAGAGGCAGCTTTACTCTGTATCTAACCCCATGATGACATTTGTTACCCATTCCTAATTACCAGGAGGGCAGTTGAGAGTCAACCCTGTTACTGTGGGTCTGGAATCCCATGTAGGCCAGACCAGGTAAGGATGGCAGTTTCTTTCCCTAAAGGACATTAGTGTTGCAGCTTTTGTACTCTGACTGACTCGCTGTAAAGGCCAACATTCCATTCACCTTCATAATTAATACTGGGCAGTGCGTTGGCTCAGTGGTTAGCACTGCTGCCTCACAGAGCCAGGGACCTGGGTTCGATTCTAGCCTTGGGTGACTGTCCGTGTCTCCTTGGGTTTCCTCCGGGTACTCCAGTTTCCTCCCATAATCCAAAGATTGCCCATAGTGTTAGGTGCATTAGTCAGAGGGAAATGGGTCTGGGTGGGTTACTGTTGCCCCAAAGGGTTTGTTTCCACACTGTAGGGAATCTAATCTAATCTTAATATGATTTGTGACTGATCCAATTGTAGCCTCCTCCCCAAACTTTTGACTCTCTCATTGATCAATGCTCTCTGACCTGTATGTCATTTACATCATGCCTCAGGAGCCACCTTGCACTGTGCTGACTGTGTACTGGTGTTTAATGCCTGGGCTATCACTGTTGTCACATTGTCAAGCTTGTCACAGTATCACATTCCCAAATAGTGTGTCCAGACCCCTGAAATCCTAAAAGGAGTGTCAGATGCACCTTAGTGAACTATTTATAATAGATCGATACCTGTGATTGGTTCACACAGCCTGTCAATATGTTATGCCAGTTTGTTCAGTACATTTCTCCTTTGTTCAGGACCTATAACATGAGCCCAGAGTTCATCAATCCCCTGCTGCTGATAACTTACAGGACACCAGGGGGTGAGCAATCTGGCATTGCTTTGGAGCTATCAGTGTGTCCTTCTTCAGGGAGAAGAGTGCTGTGAATCACTGCAGATAAAGAGAATATTTCAGATATTAAAATTGGTCAATGATTGTTGAGAGCAGTTACTTTCCTTCATTATAAGCAAATGAGCTCTGTAATGAAACAACGCTGGCTCTGAACTTCCAAAATACTTTATGCACTTATTGATACATCAGTCACTGCGTCATTCAGTGTTGGGCTAGGGTGAGGTCACTCATTGTGTCTGCCATTAGTTAAACTTGTCCTTGCAATCTGCAACTCAGGAAAGTCAAACAGATTACAGTGTGTGTGAGATTGTGAAGGAGAAAATGATCAGAAGACCAGTCATGTGGCTGGAAAAGTGTGACATAGAGTTCAGTTTGGAAAAGTGAGTGATAAATTTCGGAGAATGAACCAGGTTACAAGACACGTACATGAGACAATCACAAATCCACATGCAACACTTGCCCCTTTTAGCAGAGGGCTCAAATATAACAATCAGTTTCACTTTGTCAAGCTTGTCACAGTATCACATTCTGGAATAGTGTGTCCAGACCCCTGAAATCCTAAAAGGAGTGTCAGATGCACCTTAGTGAACTATTTATAACGGGTCAACACCTGTGATTGAGAGGCTGTGTGAACCAATGTGTTGTGCCAGTTCAGTACATTTCTTCTTTGTTCAGGACCTATAACAAGAGCCCAGAGTTCATCAATCCCCTGCTGCTGATAACTTACAGTAATGAACACCAGTTAGATCATACATGGAGCTCTGGATGCGGTTCTGGGCACAGCAGCACAGTTTAGAGCTACATAGAACAATAGGATAGGTTAAGATTAACAACTGGACAGTGGGGAATGACTGGATGGGCCACGATTAAGGAAATGATTGGACAGGGCTGGGAATGTTTCCTTTGGGACTAGTAATACTGAGAGGTGATCTACCAAATGTGGATTAAATAGAGATCCCTAAACAGACTGGGTTGGACAGAGCTATTCCTCTTGGTTGAGAGATTTATAATTGTGGAGTGGATGGACAGCACATATATTTAGAATAAGATGCTGAAGGGTTGTGGGTATTGAAGGTAGAGACAGAAACCACAGAACGTTTAATCAATATTTAGATGCACACGATGATTCCAAGGCATAGAAGGCTTTGGGCTAAAGTACTAGAAGATGGAATTAGAATAGTTAGGTGGCTTTTGACTGGTGTAGACGTTATAGACTGAATGACTTTTTTTCCCTGTGCTGTAGACCTCTGATATCAGTGCTGATGGAAGCTGGAGACTATACATCCTGGCACATCACCTTGGTCTTCCTGGCACTGATTGTCAATCCAAGGAAGCTGATGCTACAACTGAGTTCCGTATGGGGTGCCACCATGGCATCACTGGCAAACAGCAATTTCTGGACTGGGATTTAACACACTTCGACCTTGGTGCAAACTCCTGCCAAGTTGTACAGCTTGCTGTCAGCTCTGGTATGGCGATAGCAAGCTGTACAACTGAGGGCCTCTATCGCCATACCAGAGCTGACAGCAAGCTGTACAACTGAGGGCCTCTATCGCCATACCAGAGCTGACAGCAAGCTGTACAACTGAGGGCCTCTATCGCCATACCAGAGCTGACAGCAAGCTGTACAACTGAGGGCCTCTATCGCCATACCAGAGCTGACAGCAAGCTGTACAACTGAGGGCCTCTATCGCCATACCAGAGCTGACAGCAAGCTGTACAACTGAGGGCCTCTATCGCCATACCAGAGCTGACAGCAAGCTGTACAACTGAGGGCCTCTATCGCCATACCAGAGCTGACAGCAAGCTGTACAACTGAGGGCCTCTATCGCCATACCAGAGCTGACAGCAAGCTGTACAACTGAGGGCCTCTATCGCCATACCAGAGCTGACAGCAAGCTGTACAACTGAGGGCCTCTATCGCCATACCAGAGCTGACAGCAAGCTGTACAACTGAGGGCCTCTATCGCCATACCAGAGCTGACAGCAAGCTGTACAACTGAGGGCCTCTATCGCCATACCAGAGCTGACAGCAAGCTGTACAACTGAGGGCCTCTGTCAGCTCTGGTATGGCGATAGAGGCCCTCTGTTGTACAGCTTGCTGTCAGCTCTGGTATGGCGATAGAGGCCCTCTGTTGTACAGCTTGCTGTCAGCTCTGGTATGGCGATAGAGGCCCTCAGTTGTACAGCTTGCTGTCAGCTCTGGTATGGCGATAGAGGCCCTCTGTTGAGTATCTGACCACATACAATAGCAGCATTGAACAAAATATAGTAGAGTGTCAATCCTGGGAACCAACCTCCACCCAACTTGGGTTCCTCCAATGTTCCTCAGTTGTTGATGGAGTTAGCACACAGAATCCTGATAGCAAGGGCAAGATTGTGGAGACATCATCCATGCATCTTGTTAGATTGAAGGCTTAAGAGAGAAATGGTAAGGAGAAAGAGGCAGCACATTCCATACACTCATCATGATCTGCATGAAAAAGTTGCCCCTTAAGTTCCTTTTTAACTTTTCCCCTTTCACCTTCAACCTATGCCCTATAGTTCTGGACTCCCCCATCCCAGAGAAAAGACCTTGTCCATTGACCCTATCCATGCCCCTCATGATTTTCTAAACCTCAATGAGGTTCCCTCAGCCTCTGATGCTCCAGGGAAAATAGCCTCAGCCTATTCAGCCTCTCCCTATAGTTCGAACCCTCCAACCCTGGCAACATCCTTATGTTTAAAAAGCATCTGTATGGTCATACGAATAGGATGGGTTTACAGGGATGTTGGCCTAGTGCTGGCATATGGGACTAGATTGGCATAGACGAGTTGGACTGTTGGGTCTGTTTCTGTGCTGTACGTCTCTATGACTCTACAACTAAAATGAAACCAGGTACTGAAAAAGAAATAGAAAAGAAAAGGAAAAAAATTGAATAAGGCAGAGGGAAAAGAAGACAGAAGAACTAAAAGAATCAAAAATGCAACATTTCTAAATCTGCAACAGCTATTGCACACACTCAAACATGAGAGAAAACTGTTGACAGTACTGCAGAGATAACGACCAATAGTTCATACATATGACAATCCTAATTAAAATTCAAAAGGTGTTTACATTCCTAATGATCTGATTTGGGTTTTCTTAAAAGCAGGGTGGCGTGGTGGTTCAGTGGTTAACACTGCTGTCTTACAGCACCAGGGTCACAGGTTCAATTCCAAACTCAGGAAAAGGTCTGCGTGGAGTTTGTGCATTCTCCCCGTGTCTGTGTGGGTTTCCTCTGAGTTATCCAGTTTCCTCCACACTCCAAGGATGTGTAGGTTAGGTGGATTAGCCATGCCATCGAGTCCAAGGATGTGTCTGTTAGGTGCATTCCTGCATACCCCTGATAACCTTTCATCCCCTTAGTAGTCGGTTTCCTCAACAATGATTAAGTGTGGGGCTGTTCTTACTCTGTGTCAAGCTCAATCTCTTACCAAGAAAGATGTTTGTTCATACAATAGGGGCAAAAACAAAAACCGGAAAAGGAATGCTAATACGCATCAGAATGTTGAGAGTCGTCTGAGCTGGAGTTGTGTGTTCTGTCCTTGTTTGCTATGATCTGCCTATATTGCCTGCAAAACAAAACTTTTCACCGTACGTAGGTACATGTGACAATAATCAATCCAATTAAATCAAATCAAGGAAGGGAAGGCATTTGTTCTTGTCATTTCCAAGTTTTACTGGCTTTTCCTTTTGATCTCAAACTGCAGACTGGAGGAAAACTCCACTAAAAGAAACTCATATAAAAACAAAACCATTCCCTTGCTACCAAACCCTGTGACATTTACCTGCAGCGTGACTGGCCCTGATCCAGACCATGGCCAGGAGAAGGAGTCCAACAAGAAGGTAAGCTTTCATAGCTCAATCTGTGAATAGCAGCAGTGAGCAAGGCAATAGTGAGCAGTGTTCTGGGGATGGCTCCACTCAGCCGTGACTAGAACGGGAATGTGTGATCCTGCTCTTAATGACAACTGGAAAACTTTCAAATCAGGCTACAATGCAGGAAAGATTTACATTCCAGCAATGATTATTCTACGTGCCAGTCTTCCTAATTTAGCTGAATGAGAAGCAATGAGACGTGGAGCTGCCAAATGGGTGTTTGAAGTACAATGTGAAACTGCTGGGAGTTTGTACTGAACAGTTTATCCTCAGACCTTTGTGTGTATGGAGCCTGTAAATCTAAACTCCAAACACGTAGCCAGATGAGTCACCAAGGATAATACAGGCATTGGGCTGTAGGGCAGACAGAAAAGGAGAGAAACTCTGAAACAACAATGCTCATTTCTTAGAATATATAACTAATATCAACCATACTTTGTTAGATAATTGCTTTTTGTGGCAGTGGGCTCCCCACTGTCTCATGAAGAAATTTCTCTTCATCTCAGTCTTCAGTGGCCTACCCTGTGTCTTTAAACTGTGGCCCCTGGTTCTGGCAGGTGTCCCATTGCCTCTACAGACTGTAGACCTGAGGAAGATCTCATGTAGGAGTACCCCCGTCTTGCAGATTCAGGTGCCCAAAGTGGGGGACTCTCCCAGCTCAATGTATTTATTAAATATGTACATATTTCTAGAGGGTGAAGGTGTTGAGGAGATAGGGAGAGAGTAAGAGTATGGTGTGGAGACAGAGGTCAGCCATGTTAAAGATGAATAAGAAATTGGGAGAACATCAGGAGGTGGAGAAGTTGACATTTCGGTGTCCTGTAGGGGGATTACACCCAAAACATCAACTTCTCCACCTCCTGATGCTGCCTGGCTTGCTGTGGTCTCCCAGCCTCCTGCTTGTGTACCTTGGATTCCAGCATCTGCAGTTTTTCGGTCTCTAATTATGTTAAAGATGAAAGGCTGATTGAGTTTGATGGTCTGATGGCCGTCCTTGCTCCTGTCTCCTCTGTTTCTACAAGCAATGGTAATGTGGCAAGAATCTGAGAACATACCAGCAAGTTAACTGACTTGCTCTTCACAACACCATTGCCCATAAAATGGTTCGGCAATGTTGCAATCCATTTCAACCCTGAGATTTCACCGTCTCATGAGTTAGTATTTGCAGTAGGTGCTTAGAGCATATGCTAATTACCATGGGCCACTGGCTGGGTTTCAGGTGCCATGTGACTCACCCCTGGGAAAACATGTCTGGAACTGGTCCCAGCCCAAAACATTATCATCAACTAATTGCCCCCACCAAATGATAGCAGCATTTCAACAAAGCAAGGGGCCACCATGTCTTCTAGAGCAATTGGGAATGGGCAATTCAACAACCTGAACATAAATTTGACTATTTAGATTTGTTCCATGTCACTACTAATCTTTTCTCAAACCAGTGATTCATGAGGGATTATGATTTTATTCAACATTGTGCTGCCTGAGGAGGTGGGTAGAAGCAAATACAATAGCAAAATTAAAGAGGCATTTAGATAGACAGTTGAACAGGCAAGCAACAGGGGATACCGATGAGATTAGTTTAGAATGGCATTGTGGTCCACATAGACTTGGTGGACTGAAGTGAAATAACTGCACAGAGGCCAGTATCCCATCACAATGTCATTATTTATTTACACCGTAAGAGTCCTTTTACACTGATCTAACTCCCTTAGAGCCAGCTCTAAGAGTGAACAGAATCTCTGACACTCTTTTTTGTTTAAACCCCCATGTTACTGCAATACAGAGGTAATGCTTAATTTCCTCACGTCGTCCTTGTGTATGTGTAAGTGCAGGGATTCAGTAAAAACATCATGTGCAAAATAATTTTATTCAACATTTTCACCACCTGGAAAAATACCCATGCAGCCAGGGAACCAGTAACATATGTTGTGGGGAAAATCTCGGAGCCAGAGTCAGGGTTCAATGACAGAGTTTATTGCACAAGGAAATACCGGAGCTCTGGGGAGAGAAAGTCACCAACAGCACAGGGGTCAGCTGCGAATCTTCTCTCAACCCGGAGCACATGTCAAGATATTTTTATACATTTTTGTAATAATGTATAAGGTCAGTGATGAGGTTATTGTCTTTGTAACATGGTTGTTTATGGTAAACATTGCAGAATCATTAATAGTTTCGGTGCAGTCATTGTCAGTTCCAATGTAGCCTTTCTTAGTTTGTGTGGTCATTGTCAGTTTCAATGTCTGCGCGGAAGTCCATTGCTGTAGTAATGGGTGTTAATTGCTCTTCCTGAGAAGGACGATTACTGCAGCCCTGGCTATTAGCACACTGTATTGAGTCCGTATCAAAAAGTTAGCATTTCTATTAAAGGTGTTGGCTAGACCCAGACATTTTGGCGGGCAGTGTATCCCCACAACACATGTTACTCGTGTATTAGATTAGATTACTTACAGTGTGGAAACATGCCCTTCGGTCCAACAAGTCCACACCGACCCTCCGAAGACGAACCCACCTAGACCCATTCCCCTACATTTACCCCTTCACCTGATACTATGGGCAATTTAGCATGGCCAATTCACCTAACCTGCACATCTTTGGACTGTGGGAGGAAACCGGAGCACCCGGAGAAACCCACACAGACACGGGGAGAATGTGCAAACTCCACACAGTCAGTTGCCCGAGTTGGGAATTGAACCCGGGTCTCTGGCGCTGTGAGGCAACAGTGCTAACCACTGTGCTGCCATATTCTCTCGCCCACCCACCTTAAACTAATCAACTAGGTCATGAGTGCATTGTGCTGGCATTCAGGTGGCCCCAGGCAGTGTCTGTGTTTGCTCTGTTGTCTCTCTCTCTCCATATTGTGGTCCGGTGGTCATCTTGTGTGTAAAGTGGCCAACTTATGGCTCAGTGGCCATCTTTTGTGTCCGTGTGCCTAGTGTCACCCTGCCCTGTGCCATCTGCCACTTCACATGCAAAGTCTGGTTGGGGCAATGTTTATGTAAAAAACAAAGTGAAGGGTAAGGATTCAAATCAAAATTGAGTTGGAGGAGGAAATAAAGCACTTACCTCCACCCCCCAACATGGTGCCAACCTGTCCCAGACAGCAATGATTTCTATTAATATCAACCAAGTTCACAACCCCAGTCAGGCAATCATGTTCTGTGCGGCTGATCTCATTACAATCACAACACAAAGGGCTGTTCCTATGCTGTACTGTTCTGTGTCCTATATGAGGGAATGATGTTCGTGGTTCTGCTCATACCTTACCAGAGAGCTTCCACATGTGCTTTGTAGCACAGTTTAACTCCCATCTGACTCTCCCTCCTAATTCTCACCCAATCACCTGACAGTGTTTTACTCTCAGAATGGAAAGTGACCAATGGCAAGTGAAGGTGAAAAATGGCAAGAAATGCAAAGCGGTTACTCCTGTGCAGAAAACTGAAAGGTGAAGAATGAATTTGCTCAGAGACAGGAAAAGCAGAGGGAAACTTTCTTCAGAAACAACCTTTATTTCATTGTCCTGATGAAGGAGCACCGCTCCGAAAGCTGGTATTTCCAAATAAATCTTTTAGACTATGATCTGGCGTTGTGTGATTTTTTAACTCAATGGCTAAAGGTCAGGAGCTGGGATTCAGTGAGGCGATGAGGGAGGAGAAAGGGAAAAAAAAATCACAACCATTCCGAGGATACCAATGGAGTTAGAGTGGGCCCTTCAGGGAGTGCGACAGATGCCAAGAGGCTGGCCCACACTCTGATCTATTTCCCCAACCCCAGACGCTGACCCCCACCCCTCAAAGGGGTCCCTCACATCCCACCCCCAGTGGGGAGAGAGTGGGGTTGTAGTTGTGCCCATCTACCCCTTGGCCCAGTGTGGTTGAAGGGGATAGTCAAATACACTCCAATAAGGGTGGGGACTGAATGTCTGTGCTGCACTCCAGTCTCTGGGAAGATCCTGGGATCAGCTGGACAGTTGCTGGATTCTTGTCCAGTGTCAGACCTACTGTTCCCTCAGTCTGTCTCATTGTTATTCAGTCACATTTCCACTATTCCATGAATGGTCTTCACTCATTTTGACGATTGGAGTACACATGGGGAACGTTAATTAATTACTGCCCACAGTCTTTCATGTGAATGAGCACAGCAACTGGAATATTGCAAGTGATCAGGGAATCAGTTTGTGGATCCACCTTCTCCATTCTGCCTGTCCCCCAGTGTAACACCAGTCAGTCCAACACTCCATGTGTTTCCAGTGGATTGAAAGATTGTGCTTTCAGAGGGTTCTTCTCTTTAAACCTCCAGTTTCTTCTCCAGAAATGCCACTGCATCTTGAACCCATTTCTCACTCGCTCTCGTACAAATTCTCATCTTCCTTCTATTTGTGAAGCTGAAAGAGTGAGATGAGATTATGATTATCAGAGAATCACAGGCACCAGCTCCAACCCTTTCATTTCCTCAGACTGTGATAAAAACACCTTGAAACACTCACATGATGGAGGGGGTGGAGCAGCCAACTGCCCTGGTGAAGCTTACGAGCCGTTTATGAGGAATGCGAGTGGTCTTAAAGTTCTCACAGCAATTGATAATCACAGAGCCAGCTGCAATGTGGAGGAGGAGGAATGGAGACAGTGAAACCTTGAGCACATTCACAGCACATTCTCACACAGTCACCGTATCCTACACGTCTTCACCTAGAAACACTTTGAGTGCAAACAGACCATTCAGCCCATCTGCTCCCTGCTGCAGTTTCCAGCCCTCTTTGCACAGGCCTTGTTCACCCCATCCACATATCCTACTATTCCTCTCTCCCTTGTGTGTATATTAAGCTTTTCTTTAAAACATCTCAATGTTATTCAGGTTGACCACTCCTTCTGGTCTCAGAATCCACTGTTGAATCTGCCTCTGAGTGAAGGATATTCTGCTCAGTTCCCAATGGGATTGATTAGAGACTGTTTAAATGGATCATTCCAAGTTCTGCTCTCTGTCGCAAGTGGAAACATATTCCTCAAATCCAGCCTATCAAACCGCATGGGCATCTCCAAACCCTCATCAGGTCTCCTCTTAGACTTCAGTGTGCTTGGGGAAAATCTCACAGCCATTTTCACACTAGAAATGGAAGGTGTTGCATTTTGTAAGGCAAGCCAGGGTAAGACTTATACAGTTAATGGTAAGATCTTGGGGAGTGTTGCCAAACAAAAAGACCTTGGGCTGCAGTTCCTTGAAAGTAGAGTCTCAGGTGGATAGAGTAGTGAAAAAGCTGTTTGGTACCCTTACCTTTATTGATCACTACCTTGAGTATAGGAAAGATGCTCTGAAACTTGAAAGGGTTCAGTAAAAATTTACAAGGATGTTGACACGGTTTAGAAGTATGGTGCTGGAAAAGCACAGACAGCTTTTCCAGTGCCATACTTTTTGACTCTGATCTCCAGCGTCTGCAGTCCTCACTTTCTCCCTGTTGCCACAGTTGGAAGGTTTGAGTAATAGGGAGAGGCTGAATAAGCTAGGGATATTTTCCCTGAGCATTGGAAGCCGAGGGTGACCTTATAGAAGTTTATGAAATCATCAGGGGCATGTATAGTGTGAACAGTCAAGTTGTTTTCAAGAGAAAGTGAGGGCTGCAGATGCTGGAGATTAGAGCTGAAAATGTGTTGCTGGAAAAGCACAGCAGGTCAGGCAGCATCCAAGGAACAGGAGAATCGACGTTTCGGGCATAAGCCCTTCTTCAAGAATCCTGAAGAAGGGCTTATGCCCGAAACGTCGATTCTCCTGTTCCTTGAATGCTGCCTGACCTGCTGCGCTTTTCCAGCAACACATTTTCAGTCAAGTTGTTTTCCTCAGGATAGGGAGCCTAAAACTAGACAACATAGATTTATGGTGAGAAGGGAAAGATTTAAAAGTGACCTAATGGGCAACATTTTCATGCAGAAGGTGGTGTGTGTGTGGAATGATCTGCCAGAGGAGGTGGGGGACGCTGGTACAATTACAACTTTAAAAGTATTCTGGTTAGGTATATGAATGGGAAGAGTTTAGAGGGATATGGACCAAATGCTGGCAAATGAGACTAGATTTGTTTGGAATATTTGGTCAACATAGACAAGTTGCTGTAAATCTCTATGACTAGAAAGTGAAAATTGACAGGATTGGAGAGAGGGAGCAGGAGAGATTAATGAATTACATGACACTAGTGAAGAGCCATCACCAGTTTGATGGGCTGAGTGATCTCTCTCTCTCTCTCTCTGTTATGTTTCTATTTGGAAACATTGGCCCACAGTCTCTGAATGGAGTCAGGAGGAATCATTACATTAACTCTAATAAGTAACACAAACAGTCGATGGAAACCAGCATGAGCTCTGGAAACTGTTCCTGTTTTCCTCATTCTCAGGTTCTGAGCAAAGATTGGGAAGAAGGAAGCCTCTCTCTTACCTGGAGCTGCAGCCACACCATCCTGGATCAAGCAGATTGCCAGTGCTCCTACCACAACGGCAGCTACACACAGTGCTGTCCTCATCCTGGCTTGGTTCACCTTGGGAGTGTTCAGTGTTGAAGAGGGAGTGTGGCTGATGAGGGAGCTGTCACCTCCTGCTTTATATCCTGGAGTAACTGCACCCAGTCAGCAATATGGACACTCCCTGAAACTTCCCCAGTGCCCCAGCAATGACAGCTCTCCCTGGAATTGGTCCTCCATGGCTGTTCTCCCTGAAATGGGAAGTTCATGTTGTTCTGTGAATGGGATTCTTGGAGACAGGAGCACGAGCAGCTGGATCCTCTGAGGTCAGTGTTTCTCAGCAAACTGTCATCTCGATTCCCTCAGCCCAACCCCAACTTCCCTCTCCGGGTGAGAGAGAGACAATGAGAGCAATCGAGCTTCCTGATTGACTGAATCCCCCTCGGGGAAGCAGCTCAGAGCAGGAAGTGAGATTAACATCAACATAACTCACTGCAGGAGGAAAAGGCAGAGACAGCTGCATTTACATAGCACCTTTCCCCAAATCAGTACCTCACAAAATGCTGCGTAGTCTATCAGGATTTCCTGCAATCATTGTCTGTACGACAGGACAAGATTGGAAGTCACATCTCAGCAGGATATGGTCCTACAGGTTTATTTAAAATCACAAGCTTTCGGAGTGCTACGCTTTCATCAGGTGAAGGAGCCCTTTCAGGACTTTACCTGAAGAAGGAGTGGTGATTAGATTAGATTACTTACAGTGTGGAAACAGGCCCTTCGGCCCAACAAGTCCACACCGACCCGCCGAAGCGCACCCACCCAGACCCATTCCCCTACATTTACCCCTGCACCTAACACTACAGGCAATTTAGCGTGGCCAATTCACCTAACCTGCACATTTTTGGAGTGTGGGAGGAAACCGGAGCACCCGGAGGAAACCCACGCAGACACGGGGAGAATGTGCAAACTCCACACAGTCGGTCGCCTGAGGCGGGAATTGAACCCGGGTCTCTAGCGCTGTGAGGCAGCAGTGCTAACCACTGTGCCACCGTGCTCCTAAAGCTTGTGATTTCAAATCGACCTGTTGGACAAGGACTTGTTTCATGTATCTTCTGACTTTGTCAACCCCAGTCCAACACCAGCACCGCAAGGGACAGCAGGAACTGTGTGCACAGTGAGATCCCACAAACTGCACTGTAATGGTCACCTCCAAACAGACCCCACCACCAGGGATATATTTCCCTCCCCACCCCTTTCCGCCTTACGCAAAGACCGTTCCCTCCGTGACTACCTGGTCAGGTCCACGCCCCCCTACAACCCACCCTCCCATCCTGGCACCTTCCCCTGCCACCGCAGGAACTGTAAAACCTGCGACCACACCTCCTCCCTCACCCCTATCCAAGGCCTTAAGGAGCCTTCTACATCCATCAAAGTTTTACCTGCACGTCCACCAATATCATTTATTGTATCCGTTGATCCCGATGCGGTCTCCTCTACATTGGGGAGACTGGGCGCCGCCCAGCAGAGCGCTTTAGGGAACATCTCTGGGACACCTGCACCAATCAACCACATCGCCCCGTGGCCCAACATTTCAACTCCCCCTCCCACTCTGCCGAGGACATGGAGGTCCTAGGACTCCTTCACCGCCGCTCCCTCACCACCAGACGCCTGGAGGAAGAACGCCTCATCTTCCGCCTCGGAACACTTCAACCCCAGGGCATCAATGTGGACTTCAACAGTTTCCTCATTTCCCCTTCCCCCACCTCACCCTAGTTCCAAACTTCCAGCTCAGCCTTGTCCCCATGACTTGTCCGGACTTGTCCTACCTGCCTATCTCCTTTTCCACCTATCCACTCCACCCTCTCCTCCCTGACCTATCACCTTCATCCCCTCCCCCACTCACCCATTGTACTCTATGCTATTTTCTTCCCACCCCCACCCTCCTCTAGCTTATCTCTCCACGCTTCAGGCTCACTGCCTTTATTCCTGATGAAGGGCTTTTGCCCGAAACGTCGATTTCGCTGCTCCTTGGATGCTGCCTGAACCGCTGTGCTTTTCCAGCACTACTAATCCAGAATCTGGTTTCCAGCATCTGCAGTCATTGTTTTTACCTCTGTAATGATCACCTGACAATCAACCATTGACTTTATGAGTCGAAGCCCAGGGAACAAAAGCATGGAGCTAATGCTGAAGCTGTACAGGACTTTGGTTAAGGCCACAGCTGCAGTACTGTGTGTGGTTTTGGTCTCCGCACACTATTGAAAGGATATGATAGCACTGGAGGGGAATGCAGTGCTTTAGCGATGAAGAGGGTTTAGATTAGTCCTGTTTTCATTACAGAAGAGAGGTTTGAGGGGAGGACGTAATAGAGGTGTATCAGATTATGAGTGGTATGGACAGTGTGGCTAGAATCCAACTGTTTCGCTTTAGTTGAAGAGTCACTACAAAGGTGAATACAAGAAGGTTCAGAGGGAATTGGAGGAAATAGCTCTCATCCAGAGGGTAGTGGGGGTCTGCAATGCCCTGCCATGGATGGTAGTTGAGTCATAAAACCTTACAATCCTTAAAAAGCACTTGGATGGGCACTTCAAATGTCATAGCATTTAAGGCAGTGGGCCTAATGCGAGAATATGGGATAATGTAGGTGGTAGTATATTTCTGGCAGCACAGATTGATGGGCTGAATGGCTTCTTCTGTACAGTAGGATACTCTGAATCAGTTTTAATGATGTGGATTGAGGGATAAATGTTGTCCAGGAAATCAGGGAGAGCTGCCTTGCTCTTCGTCATCCACCCAAAGGCTGACTTCCCTCCAGGGGAGATGACAGACAGAAGCTCGCTGGGCTATACTTACTGTCTGACCAGCATTGTCTCTGGTGAAGGTGGTGGTGAGCTGCCTTCTTAAACCCACAATGTCCTTAGGGAGGGAAGTCCAGGATTTTGACTCAGCGACTTTGAAGGAACAGTTTCCATGTCAGAATGGTGAGAGCCTTGGAGGGAACTTGCAGTTGGTGGTGCTCCCATGTATCTGTTGCTCTTGTCCTTCCAGATGGAAGTGGTCATGGTTTTGGAAAGTGCTGTCTAAGGATCCTTGGTGAATTTCTGTAGTGCATCTTGTAGATAGTACACAGTGCTGCTGCTGAGCATCAGAGGAAAATAGGGAATACTCCATCTTACTATGACCTGTACCCTGTAGATGTTGCACATGAGTCAGGAGTAACATTCCCTAGAAATTGCGCAGTTCATGTGCAGCCACCCGAAGGTTCTAAGCATGATGATCAGCATTTGGTACACTGATCGCAGCACTGACTGCCAGTTCTGGAAGTCACTGCCTCATACCTGATTCACAGGACTGCGTCACTGGAAAGGAAGTGAGAGAGAATGCTGGTCAGGAGGGGAGTTACTTGCTGTAGTATTCCAAACCTCTGACCTGGTTTTGTAACCATATGGCGAGTTGCGTTTCTGGTCAATGCTAACCACCAGCGTGTTGATAGTGGGGATTCAGTGATGATAATACCATTGAATGTCAAGGAGTGGTGTTTAGATTGTCTTTTATTGGAGATGATGATTGCCTGATATTTGTGTGGCATGCAAATCAATTGCCACTTATCAGTCCAAGCCTGGATATTAGCCAGATCTTGTTGCATTTGCAAATGGCTGGCATCGGTTATCTGAGGAATCATCTTGATACTCAACATTACAATCATCCACAAACATCCCCACTTTTGATCTTATGGAGGATGAAAGGTCATTGATGAAGCAGCTGAAGATGGTTGGGACTCACACGACCCTGAGGAACTCCTGCAGAGATAAGCTGGAGTTCAGATGACTGACCCCCAACAACCACAACCATCTCCTACATGCCAAGTAATACTCTAAACAGTGGAGAGTTTGTCCCCTTACATCCATTGATTCCAGTTTTGCTGGGGGCTCCTTGATGCCAAGCTTCATCGAATGTAGCTTCAATGTCAAGGGCTGTCACTCTCATCTCACCTCTGACATTCAGCTCTTTTACCCATATGTGAATGAAGGTTGCAATGAGCTTAGTAGCCCGGAGATCTTGACAGAACCCAAATGGTCTGTGATAACAAGATACAGTTTATTCCACCGTCATGGGTGTATGAATAGGAAGGGTTTGGAGGGATATGGGCCAGATGTTGGCAGGTGGGACTAGATTGGGTTGGGATATCTGGTCGGCATGGACGAGTTGGAGCGAAGGTCTGTGTCTGTGCTGTACATCTCTATGACTCTATAACGATTGTACAGTTAATATTGTACTTACTGTAAACTCCGCCAGCTCAACAGTGCAACTTGACTTATTCCATTTAAGAGTTTTGCAGAGTTGAGTACAGTAACTGTAGCTTGGGAAACAGGAAGTTAGAATTTAATGATTTTAAAATTGTAAAATGGAGAAAATATTGTATGGTCCTTTTAAAAGATGGTGTTGTTTTGTTGCTTAAAGTTAAAATGGACGTCTGGCAGAACCTTGAGTTTGCCAGTACCTGGAGAGCCTGAACTGAAACATTTGTATCGAAAGTACAGTTAGCAGACCAAGCAGCATATTTATCAAGACAACAAGTTTTGAATTTAGTTAATCAATTTAAACCAGGCTCTTAGATACTAAAAATCTATCAAATTTAAATATGATGGTTTTGACAACCCAGGATCAGTATGATTGTAAAAATATTGATAAGTCATCAAGGGTATAAAAGAAGGGGACAGTTGAAAAATCAGCAGAGCTAACTGCCATCCTGCCAGCATGAACAGCTCTCAGTTCCTGAGAGAGAAATTGATTCTCACAGTCATCTATGTATTAGAGAAAGCATCATCATAATAATAATGGTACCAATGACAGAGAGGATATTCCTGACCAATGGAAAAGATGTTCCTGGCAGAAGACACAGGATATTCTGGAAGATACATAACCTAGCTGTAACTTTAGAGAGACTAAATTCTATTTAGATTAGATTCCCAACAGTGTGGAAACCAGTTTGGCCAACCAGTCCACACCCACCCTCCGAAGAGTAACCCACCCCCTCTGACTAATGCACCTAGCACTATGGGCAATTTAACATGACCAGTTCACCTGACTTGCACATCTTTGGACTGTGGGAGGAAACCAAAGCACCCAGAGGAAACCCACACAGACAGTCACCCAAGGCTGGAATTGAACCTGGAACCCTGGTGCTGTGAGGCAGCAGTGCTAACCGCTGGGCCACCGTGCCACTTTGGTGTATTTAACTAAGAGGGACTTATATTTATTGGAAGAGCATGCCATGAGAATCTTACTCTATTTGGGAATATTTAGTAGTTAGAAAATATTTATTCTGTTGTTGATAGTTTAGTTAATTTGTTCACTGTTAGAGTTAGATTTGCTGATTTTAAAGTAGGTGTCAGGGATTTATTTTATTTAACCATGAGAAGTTGTTGAAAGGCAGGGTATGCTGATTTTCATATTCCTTTTAACCAATTATGTGGTGAGGTGCTGTTTTACGATTAGTTCAATTTTAGTTCTGAGAGAGAGGTCAATCTCCACTTTATAACAGGAGGGAAGATCTAACTGAGGGCTGGAGGTGATTATTCCCATTGTGGGCAGATCCTTTCGAATAATAGTTTTGAAAGTAATGTGTTGTATTTCCAATTCCTCATTTTGCAGAAGAATACAGTTTACATTTCTTCAAGGCAGAGATTGATAAATTCTTGATGTCACAAGGAATTAAGGGCTACGGGGAGAATGCGGGTAAGTGGAGTTGAAATGCCCATCAGCCATGATTGAATGGCGGAGTGGACTCGATGGGCCGAATGGCCTTACTTCTGCTCCTATGTCTTATGGTCTTATGGTCTTACATCATATGACTAGAAGACCACATCATTCACAGGCTAATTGTGAAAAATAGAGAACAATGGAAACTCTCAAAGAGCTGCTGCCAGAAACCAGGACTTAGCAACAGCCTGAATGAACAGGAGAACAGCACTGCTAAACAGTGGTCTGTTACCAGCAATCTGACTAAAAACTAAAATCTAAGATGCATCATTATAACAAATGCAGTAGAAGACTGACTAATGACTTAGAGTCACAGAGTCATAGAGATGTACAGCACAGAAACAGACCCTTCAGTCCAAACAGATATCCCAACCCAATCTTCACCCACCTTCCAGCACCCAGCCCATATCCCTCCAAAGACTTCCTATTCATATACCCATCCAGATGCCTTTTAAATGTTGCAACTGTACTAGCCTCTACCACTTCCTCTGGTAGCTCATTCCATACACACACTGTGTGAAAAAGTTACCCCAAAGATCCCTTTTATATCTTTCCCCTCTCAC
Organism: Chiloscyllium plagiosum; assembly: GCF_037043375.1. Lineage (NCBI taxonomy): Eukaryota > Metazoa > Chordata > Chondrichthyes > Orectolobiformes > Hemiscylliidae > Chiloscyllium > Chiloscyllium plagiosum. Next base: position 80,701,388 of record NW_028270155.1, read on the forward strand.
CCTAAACCTATGCCCTCTAGTTCTGGACTCCTCAACCCCAGGGAAAAGACTTTGTCTATTTATCCTATCCATGCCCCTCATGATTTTATAAAGCTCTATAAGGTCAACCCTCAGCCTCTGACGTTCCAGAGAAAACAGCCCGAGCCTGTTCAGCCTCTCCCTGTAGCTCAAATCCTCCAACCCTGGCAACATCCTTGTAAATTTTTTCTGAACCCTTTCAAGTTGTACAACATCCTTCCAATAGGAAGGAGATCAGATTTACACGCAATATTCCAAAAGTGGCCTAACCAATGTCCTGTACAGCCGCAACATGACCTCCCAACTCCTGTACTCGATACTCTGCCCAATAAAGGAAAGCATACCAAATGCCTTCTTCACTACCCTATCTACCTGCAACTCCACTTTCAAGGAGCTATGAACCTGCACTCCAAGGTCTCTTTGTTCAGCAACAATCCCGAGGACCTTACCATTAAGTGTACAAGTCCTGCTAAGATTTGCTTTCCCAAAATGCAGCACCTTGCAATTATCTGAATTAAACTCCATCTGCCACTTCTCAGCCCATTGGCCCATCTGGTCAAGATCCTGTTGTAATCTGAGGTAAACTTCTTCGCTGTCCATTAAACCTCCAATTTTAGTGTCATCTGCAAACTTATTAACTATACCTCTTATGCTCACATCCAAATCATTTATGTAAATGACAAAAACTAGTGGATCCAGCACTGATCCTTGTGGCACTCCACTGGTCACAGGCCTCCAGTCTGAAAAACAACCCTCCACCACCACCTTTGAGCCAGTTCTGTATCCAGATGGCTAGTTCTCCCTGCATTCCATGAGATTTAACCTTGCTAACCAGTCTCCCGTGGGGAACCTTGTCGAACGCCTTACAGAAGTCCATATAGATCACATCTACCGCTCTGCCCTCTTCAATCCTCTTTGTTACTTCCTCAAAGAACTCAATCAAGTTTGTGAGACATCATTTCCCACGCACAAAGCCATGTTGACTATCCCTAATCAGTCCTTGCCTTTCAAAATACATGTACATCCTGTCCCTCAGGATTCCCTCCAACAACTTGCCCACCACCGAGGTCAGGCTCACCAGTCTATAGATCCCTGGCTTGTCTTTACCACCCTTCTTAAACAGTGGCACCACATTAGCCAACGTCCAGTCTTCCGGCACCTCACCTGTGACTATCGATAATACAAATACCTCAGTAAGAGGCCCAGTAGTCACTTCCCTAGCTTCCCACAGAGTTCTAGGATACACCTGATCAGGTCCTGAGGACTTATCCACTTTTATGTGTTTCAATACATCCAGCACTTTCTCCTCTGTAATATGGACATTTTTCAAGATGTCACCATCTATTTCCCCACATTCTATATCTTCCATGTCCTTTTCCACAGTAAATACTGATGCAAAATACTTGTTTAGCATCTTCCCCCATCTCCTGTGGCTCCACACAAAGGCCGCCTGGCTGATCTTTGAAGGGCCCTATTCTCTCCCTAGTTACCCTTTTGTCCTTAATGTATTTGTAAAAACACTTTCGATCCGCCTTAACTCTATTTGCCAAAGCTATCTCATGTCCCCTTTTTGCCCTCCTGGTTTTCCTCTTAAGTAAACTCCTACTGCCTTTATACTCTTCTAAGGATTCACTCCTTTAGATTAGATTCCCTACAGTGTGGAAACAGGCCCTTCGGCCCAACAAGTCCACACTGACCCTCCGAAGAGGGCTCACCCAGAACCATTCCCCTCTGACTAATGCACCTAACACTACGGGCAATTTAGCATGGCCAATTCACCTGGCCTGCACATCTTTGGACTGTGGGAGGAAACCAGGGCACCCAGAGGAAACCCATGCAGACACGGGGAGAACGTGCAAACTCCACATAGACAGTCACCCAAGGCTGGAATCAAACCTGGCACGCTGGTGCTGTGAGGCAACAGTGCTAACCACTGAGCCACTCAATCTATCCTGTCTATACCTGACATATTCTTCCTTCTTTTTCTTAACCAAACCCTCAATTTCTTTAGTCATCCAGCATTCCCTACACGTACCACCCTTTCCTTTCACCCTGAAAGGAATATACTTTCTCTGGATTCTTGTTATCTCATTTCTGAAGGCTTCCCATTTTCCAGCCGTCCCTTTACCTGTGAACATCTGCCCCCAATCAGCTTTTGAAAGTACTTGCCTAATACCATCAAAATTGGCCTTTCTCCAATTTAGAACTTCAATTTAAATCTGGTCTATCCTTTTCCATTACTATTTGAAAACTAATAAAATTATGGTCGCTGGCCCCAAAGTGCTCCCCCACTGACACCTCAGTCACCTGCCCTGCCTTATTTCCCAAGAGTAGGTCAAGTTTTGCACCTTTTCTAGTAGGTATATCCACATACTGAATCAGGAAATTGTCCTGTACGCACTTAAGAAGTTCCTCTCCATCTAAACCTTTAACACTATGGCAGCCCCAGTTGATGTTTGGAAATTAAAATCCCCTACCATAACCACCCTAGTATTCTTGTAGATAACGGAGATCTCCTTAAAACTTTGTTTCCCAATTTCCCTCTGACTATTGGGGGGGTCTATAATACAATCCCAATAAGGTGATCATCCCTTTCTTATTTCTCAGTTCCACCCAAATAACTTGCCTGGATGTATTTCCGGGAATATGCTGAGGGAGGATAGCTGTAATGCTATCCCTTATCAAAAATGCCACTCCCCCTTGTCTCTTGCCTCCCTTTCTATCCTTCCTGTAGCGTTTGTATCCTGGAACATTTAGCTGCCAGTCCTGCCCATCCCTGAGCCATGTTTCTGTAATTGCTATGATATCCCAGTCCCATGTTCCTAACCATGCCCTGAGTTCATCTGGCTTCCCTGTTAGGCCCCTTGCATTGAAATAAATGCAGTTTAATTTATCAGTCCTACCTTGTTCTCTGCTTATCCCTGTCTGCCCTGACTGTATGTCTTATTTCTGTTCTCAACTATACCAATCTCAGATTGATCTCTTTCCTCACTATTCCCCCCCCCCCCCAAACTTACTAGTTTAAATCCTCCCAAGCAGCTCGAGCAAATTTCCCTGCCAGTATATTAGTCCCCTTCCAATTTAGGTGCAATCCGTCCTCCTTGTACAGGTCTCTTCTACCCCAAAAGAGATTCCAATGATCCAAAAATGTGAATTTTTCACCCATACACCAGCTCCTCAGCCATGCATTCATCTGCTCTATCCTCCTATTCCTGCCCTCACTAGCTCGTAGCACTGGGAGTAATCCAGATATTACTACCCTTGAGGACCTCCTTTTGAAATTCCTGCCTAACTCTCTGTAATCTTCCTTCAGAATCTCAACCTTTTCCCTTCCTATTAATTGGTTCCAATGTGTACAATGACCTCTTGCTGGCCCCTCTCCCCCTTGAGAACATCCTGCACCCTCTCTGAGACATCCTTGATCCTGGCACCAGGGAAGCAACATAATTCCTGACTGAATAAAACTCCATGAAAAGAGCAAAAGAAGTAAGCAATCAAATTGTGAGAACCACAGAGATTGAGCACAATCCACTCCACTTCCCTATAGCCAGGGGTTGAGAGACCAACAAGCAGAAGGTACGTTTGGCAAACCATTGAAATCATTGTCATCATATCCTGTTACATCAAGAGATGAGATTTTCAGGAGAAATGGGAGAGCTGTGATAAGGTTAGTAGAGTACACACATTCAGTAATTCATGCAAATAGCTTTGAGACTGCAAAGATCTACCTCAAATTCCTCAACCATCCAGCATCTGAAAGTGAACCGTATCCATAGAATGACAACAATACAAACAAGGTCAGGGAGGGAGGGGAGAAATCCCCAGACAGACCCAACCTGTGAAGAGAAGACCCTGAGAAGAGACCATAGAAATGTGGTTAATTTAATTACTTTGCGATTTACAAACAAGACAGTGATCTAACGAATAATTTAATCATGATATAGGCCACTTGTATAGAGAACTAGAGAGCAGTGCCTGCAAGAGGGAGTGAGTGAGAAACAGCTTAGTACAGACTCTCTTCCTGTGTACGGTGAGAGGAGGGAGCTAGAATGACTGCTCCATCCTTAACTCCATTTTACCTCCGGAGTTACAACAAAGCAGGTTTACTAATTGAGTTAACACGAAAGGAAACTGGGACACAGCAAGACCCAATCTGAGAGCAGCACAGACCATGTGGGAGTCCATTCTTCTCCAATGTGAGATGTATAGAGGGAGAGAGATTACAGGGTTCAGGGGGGTGAGGGTGAAGAGGAGAGGGAGTTTAGGGAGAACCAAAGATAGTCCATTCTATGAGAGTTTCACTTTCCAAATGTTAAGTACCAGTGGGCATAGCTTTAAGGTGAGAGCAGAAAGGTTTAAGGGAGATGTGGGAGGCAAGGTTTTTACACAGAGGCGACAGGTACCTGGAATGTGCTGCCGGGGGAGGTGGTGGAAGCAGATACGATAGCAACAATGAAGAGGCATTTGGACAGACACATGAACAGGCAGAAAATAGAGCGATATGGACCAGGTGCAGTGAAATGGGATTAGTTTAGAATGGCATCACAGCAGGCCCAGATATGGTGGGCCAAAGGGCTTGGTCCTGTGCTGTACTGTTCTATATTCTATGTTCTATGTCGCCACCATATCTCTTGGTGAGGGTGACCTGGACTCCAAGGGAGTAAGGGCTGGCAAGATATTGAACTGCGGGAGCTATTGGTGGCATGTCCTCGAGCTGAACATGTCTACGGAGGCAGCAGATTGCAGGGACAGGAGAGCCTCTACTGCCCCAGCCACTGACCTGAAGCCAGTTTAAACAGCTCACCATCTCTCTGAGGGAGAGTGGAGTCAGTGCTCACAACCAGCTGCTTCAACCTCTTAAAGCCAGTTTGTGTGTCTGAACAGTTCAGAGACACACACACAGAGAGAGAGAGAGAGAGAGTTCCTGTGATTTCAGAGCAAATGGAAATCTCCCTACATCTAGATTTAATGTCCCTCTCACTCACTGATTAACAGGAACAATGCTTCAGAGAAACACATCAGTAAAGCAGAAAGAGGAAAGGGAATCACTACAGACTGTGCCTGAAGATCACAAGCTGCAGCTTTCACTTCCCCACCTGAGGCAGTCAGAGTTTCGGACCCAGGAATTCCGAGAGTTCAGAAGCAGAGCAGCTCCATGTCAGAAACTTGTGTGAGATTTTTCAGACGAGCACAGCTCTCTCCCACCCAACCTCTCCAGAGGTCCCCAACCTGGAATCCTGGAAGCTCCTTCCAAACAGCTCAGTGGGTGCCATTACTCCCCCAGAGATTGCTGAGGTACAAGAAGGCAACTCATCACCACCATCTCCAGCAAGGGAGAATCTAACTACTGCCCTTTGCTATTCATTATCATCACTGAATACCCCGCTCTCAGCATCCTGGGGTTAGCTCACAAACACAGTACCTACACAAGTAGGTCAGAGGTCAGGAATACTGCGGTGAGTAATTCACCTCCTGACCCACCAATCTCTTTCCATCATTTACATGGCAGAAGTAAGGTGTTTGATGGACTATGCCCATGTTCCCTGAACAAGTGCAGTTGCAACCAACATTCAACGAGTTTGACACCATCCTGGACAATGGGTGATTGAAACCACATCCACAACCAGTAGCTAACACGGCCTGAAGGAATACTTGGACCCAATGGATGAGGGAACAGCAGCTGGATATATTAATGAAGAGTTAACTGGGTATGAATTGGTTGTATAAATATTGGGAGTTAGTAATCAATGGGTGTGAGTTTTATGGGTAAAGGCAAACTGAAATCTTCGAGGAGAAAGTGAGGTCTGCAGATGCTGGAGATCAAAGTTGAAACTTTATTGCTGGAACAGCACAGCAGGTCAGGCAGCATCCAGGGAACAGGAGATTCGACGTTTTGGGCACATGCCCTTCTTCAGGAATGAGCAGAGAGTGTTCAGCAGGAGAAGATAAAAGGTAGGGAGGAGGGACTTGGAGGAGGGGCGTTGGAAATGTGATAGGTGGAAAGAGGTCAAGGTGAGGGTGATAGGTCGGAGTAGGATGGAGGCGGAGAGATCAAGAAGAAGACTGCAGGTCAGGAAGACGGTGCCGGGCTGGAGGGATCCGGCTGAGACAAGGTGGGGGGAGGGGGGATGAAGAAACTGGTGAAGTCCAAGTTCATCCCCTGTGGTTGGAGGGTTCCCAGTCGGAAGATAAGACGCTCCTCCTCCGACCGCCGCGTTGTTGTGGTTTGGCGGTGGATGAGTCCAATGACCTGCATATCCTCGGTGGAGTGGGAGGGGGAGTTGAAATGCTGTGCTACAGGGTGATTGGGTTGGTTCGTCCGGGTGGCCCAGAGGTGCTCTCTGAATCGCTCCCTGGATGCTGCCTGGCAAACTGAAATCTCCCTCATATACAAAACTGGGAACTTGAATTCTGTTCATAAACCATTATCTTTTAGTCTGTAATTCCAGAATCTTCCAAGGTACTCCCTTGCCTTGTTAGTCTTGCCAAACTCCATCACCTCACACTTATCAGGATTAACTCTTTTACCTCGACACGGTCCTGTCCCCCTTAGTCCAAGAACTCCCCACCTACGTTCGGGACACCACCCACGCCCTCCACCTCCTCCATGATTTTCGCTTCCCCGGCCCCCAACACCTTATCTTCATCATGGACATCCAGTCCCTATACACCTCCATCCCCCATCATGAAGGCCTCCGCTTCTTCCTTTCCCGCCGACCCAACCAGTACCCTTCCACTGACACCCTCCTTCAACTGACTGAACGAGTCCTCACTCTGAACAACTTCTCTTTCCCAATCCTCCCACTTCCTCCAAACCAAAGGAGTAGCCATCGGCACCCGCATGGGCCCCAGCTATGCCTGCCTCTTTGTAGGATATGTGGAACAGTCCATCTTCCGCAGCTACACTGGCCCCACCCCCCATCTTTTCCTCCGCTACATCGATGACTGTATCGGCGCTACCTCGTGCTCCCACGAGGAGGTTGAACGGTTCATCCACTTAACTAACACCTTCCACCCCGACCTCAAATTTACCTGGACTGTCTCAGACTCCTCCCTCCCCTTCCTAGACCTCTCCATTTCTATCTCGGGCAAACGACTCAACACGGACATTCACTATAAACTGACCGACTCCCACAGCTACCTAGATTACACCTCCTCCCACCCTGCCCCATGTAAAAACGTCATCCCATTCTCCCAATTCCTTCGTCTCCACCGCATCTGCTCCCAGGAGGACCAATTCCAATACCGAACAACCCAGATGGCCTCCTTCTTCAAAGACTGCAATTTCCCCTCAGATGTGGTTGACGATGCCCTCCACCGCATCTCCTCCACTTCCCGCTCCTCCGCCCTTGAACCCCGCCCCCCCCAATCGCCATCAGGACAGAACCCCACTGGCCCTCACCTACCACCCCACCAACCTCCAGATACATCTTTTCATCTTTCGTCATTTCCGCCACCTCCAAACAGACCCCACCACCAAGGACATATTTCCCTCCCCTCCCCATCAGCATTCCAGAAAGACCACTCCCTCCGCGACTCCCTCGTCAGGTCCACACCCTCCACCAACCCAACCTCCAATCCCGGCACCTTCCCCTGCAACCGCAAGAAATGCAAAACTTGCGCCCACACCTCCCCCCTCACTTCCCTCCAAGGCCCCAAGGGATCCTTCCATATCCGCCACAAATTCACCTGCACCTCCACACACATCATTTACTGCATCCGCTGCACCCGATGTGGTCTCCTCTATATTGGGGAGTCAGGCCACCTACTTGCGGAACGTTTCAGAGAATACCTCTGGGACACCCAGACCAACCAACCCAACCGCCCTGTGGCTGAACACTTTAACTCCCCCTCCCACTCCACCAAGGACATGCAGGTCCTTGGCCTCCTCCATCGCCAGACCATAGCAACGCGACGGCTGGAGGAAGAGCGCCTCATCTTCCGCTTGGGAACCCTCCAACCACAACGGATGAACTCAGATTTCTCCAGCTTTCTCATTTCCCCTCCCCCCACCTTGTCTCAGTCCCAACCCTCGAACTCAGCACCACCTTCCTAACCTGCAATCTTCTTCCCGTCCTCTCCGCCCCCACCCCACTCCGGCCTATCACCCTCACCTTAATCTCCTTCCACCTATCGCATTCCCAGTGCCCCTCCCCCAAGTCCCTCCTCCCTACCTTTTATCTTAACCTACTTGGTACACTCTCCTCATTCCTGAAGAAGGGCTTTTGCCCGAAACGTCGATTCTCCTGCTCCTTGGATGCTGCCTGACCTGCTGCGCTTTTCCAGCAACACATGTTTTAACTCTTTTAGCCTCTATTAAGTGCTTGTGACCAGCTGGCTATATTGTCCTGTAGTTCAAGGCTTTCCTCTTCTTATTAGTGACTCCACCAGTTTCTGGGTCCAGGAAGTAAATGGTTGGTACACATAGAGTCACATGGATATGCAGCACAGAAAAAAAGGCCCTTTGACTCATCAGACCTCTGCCAATCAAAACCAACCATGTCACTATTCTAATCACACTTTTGGGACTCAGGATATTGGCACGTAGACAGTGTGAATCTTGAAATGGATTGTGGTATGCCATCGAGCTGGTCATTTGACACCAAGTTTCTGTACAGACTGGCATGAGAATTTGTTAAAGATTGTTAAAGTGTTAGAAGTTTTCACAGTAATTTTGTGCATCATAACTAAAGTGAAACTAAAAGAATCAGTGACAGACGAATCAATGCATGTCCAGAGTACAGTGTGATGCTGGAATATTAATGCACTGCAGGAGTTCAGTGCCCAGGGGAAAAGATGCTTTTTCTTTTTTTGTTGATAATTTGTAAGGGTTTTTAAGGCTTGCAGTTTATAAGACCATATTCTTTACCTCAACTGAGCTGAACACTTTAACGGTTATACTTTGAGAGCAATATTGATTGGGGAAACAAATCAGAACAAGTGAAATCACAGGGAAGTGGTAGGTTGATTTGTTTATGATTTTCAATAGACTTGTTTTCTGGAAGGAGAGATGACCTAGCGACAATAGGAGTAACTAAAATACAACAAAAACAACTATGGGTGCTGAAGGTCAGAAACAAAAACAGAAATTGCTGGAGAAACTCAGCAGGTCTGTCAGCACCTGTGGAGAGAACGCAGGGATAATGTTTCTAGTCCAGCCACCCTTCTTCAGAATTGGAATGCGTGCAAGTATGGGCTAATATAATAAAGGACAATAAGTAAACAAAGTAGGATAAGTGAAGCACAGTTAGCGTAAGGGAAGTAACTTAACACTCCTCTCACATAAGCAGAATTATTATTTTGCAAGAAGAGAGTTATTTCAGTCCTTAAATAAAGTTACAGCAGCAGACCTCACATCTGTTGTATGACATCATGGAAGCTTCAGATGTTCCTGGGGAAGATGTTTGCAGGAAGTGTGTCCAGCTGCAGCTCCTGGTGAACTGTATTTCAGAGCTGGAGCTGCAGCTGAATTCATTGTGGAGTGTCTGGGCACATTCAGTGCCATGTTCATACCACAAGTGAAAACTGAACAGGCAGAAAGGGCATGGTAACCACCGGTTAGAATAAAGGAAGGCAGGTAGAGCAAAAGGCTCCTTTTAATCATCTCCATTTCATGGGTGGGTCTGCTGCACAAGAGGGGAGGAAGAAGAATGGCAGGTCGGTAGTGGTAGTGATTTCAATGGTAAGGGGCAGAGACAGACGTTGCTGTAGCTGCAGAAGAGACTCGAGGATGGGATGTTGCTTCCAGGTGTTAGGATCAGGGGTGTCTCAGAGCATCTGCAGGGTATTCTGAAGGCAGAGGATGAGCAACCAGCAGCCATGGTACAATGTCAGTATCAATGACATGGGTGAAGAAAAGAAATGAGGTCCTGAAAGCAGCATTTAGGGAGTGGGAAGGAGATTAATGAACACGATCCAAAAGATAGCAATCTCTGGTTTATTTACAATGTGACACAAAACAACACTTTTCACTGTATTTCAGCACACTGTACAACAATAAGTCATTCAGTCAATCAATATTCCAGGATATATGGTCTTCAGGTGAGAGAGGGAAGAAGTGAAAGAGGAGGAGATGTGATAATATTGATCAGGATATCTATTACAGCAGTAAGGAGGGATGACATGGAGTCATGGAGATGTACAGCACAAAAAATGCCGACCAGATATCCCAACCTAACCATTTTCCAGCCCTTGGCTCTAAACCCTTCCTATTCATATACCCATCCAGATGTCTTTTAAATCTGTAATTGTACCAGCCTCCACCACTTCGTCTGGCAGCTCATTCCATAAACGTACCACCCTCTGTGTGAAAACATTGCCTCTTAGGTCCCTTTTAAATTTTTCCCCTCTCACCCGAAACCTATGCCCTCTAGTTCTGGACTCCTCCACCCCAGGGAAAAGACCTTGTCTATTTATCCTATCCATGTCCCTATAGGTTTTATAAACCTCTATAAGGTCACCCCTCAGCCTCTGACACTCGAGAGAAAACAGCCCCACCCTATTCTGCCTCTCCCTATCGCTTAAATCTTCCAACCCTGGCAATATCTTTGTAAATCTTTTCTGAACACTTTCAAGTTTCACAACATCCTTCTGATAGGAGGGAGTTCAGAATTGCACGCAATATTCCAATAGTGGCCTAACCAATGTCCTGTACAGCCACAACATGCACTCCCAACTCCTAAACTCAATGCTCTGTCCAAAAGAAAGCATACCAAGCTCCTTCTTCACTATCCTATCTACCTGTGACTCCAGTTTCAAGGAGCTATGAACCTGCACTCCAAGGTCTCTTGTTCAGCAACTCTCCCCAGGACCTTACCATTACCAACAGGGGGATAGAGTTTAAGAGCCGTGAGGTTTTGCTGCAGCTCTACAAGTCCCTGGTGATTCCACACTTGGAATATTGTGTCCAGTTCTGGTCACCCTCCTATAGGAAAGATACAGAGGCTTTGAGAGGGTACAAAGAAGGTTTACAGGATGCTGCCTGGACTGGAGGGCCTATCTAATGAAGAGAGGTTGAATAGGCTCAGACTTTTCTCTCTGGAGAGAAGGAAGAAGAGAGGAGACCCCTGATAGAGGTGTACAAAATACTGAAAGGAATAGATAGAGTCAATAGCCAGAGACTTTTCCCCAGGGCAGAATTGACTGGTATGAGAAGTCATAGTTTGAAGATATTAGGAGGAAGGTATAAAGGAGATGTCAGAGGTAGGTTTTTTACACAGAGAGTTGTGAATGTATGGAATGCTTTACCAGTGGTGGTGGTGGAAGCAGAGTCATTGGGGACATTTAAGTGAGTTCTGGACATGCACATGGATAGCAGTGAGTTGAGGGGTGCATAGGTTGTTACTATATTTTATATTAGGATTAAATCTCGGCTTAACATCACGGGCCAAAGGGCCTGTTCTGTGCTGTATTTTTCTATGTTCTATGTTCTATGTTAAGTGTACAGGTTTTATCCTGATTTGCCTATCCAAAATGCATCACCCCACATTTATCTAAATTAAACTCCATCTGCCACTCCTCAGCCCCTTGGCCCATCTGATTAAGATCCTGTTGTACTCTCAGGTAACCTTCTTCGCTGTCCACTACACCTCCAATTTTAGAAGGCCCTCCAATGAAGCCATATCTGTAGAACATAAAAACCAACAAGGAGCAATCACGTTGCTGGGAGCATTCTATTGGCCCCCTGACAGTCTGAGAGGAATACAAGAGCAGATACATCAGCAAACTGCAGGAAAGATTGGAAAGTAATAGAGTAGTGACAATTGAGGATTTCAACTTCCCCAACATTAATTGAGATAGTCAGTGTGTGAAAGGTTAGGAGGGAGCGCAATTCTTAAAATACATCCAGGACATGTTTTTAAGCCAGGACGTAGAAGGCCCTACAAGAGAAATGGCAGTCCTGGACTTAATTAGGTTTAGGTAATGAAGCTGGGAAAGTGGTCGAATGACCAGTGAGGAAATGTTTTGCAGGCAGCAATCATAACTCTTTAAGATTCAAAAATGTTATGGAAAAGGATAGGATGACCCTGAAATCAACTTAACTGGGACAGAGCTGACTTTAATATGTTCAAATATGAAAGTATCCGCTCCCAAGAATGAACTGGGAGCGGATACTTTCAGTTAAATCAGTCTGAAAGGGATGAATTCAAGAAGGAAATGGAGAGGAAAAAAAGTTCCAATTAAGAAAAAGATGGGACCATCAAATCATGTGAACCCCAAATATTGAGGGATAGACATCGTTGTTTTAACAGAAAAGCAGATGCTAATGGCAGGAACCCTGGGGTCAAAACAGCAAGAAGCCCTACAGGAGTACAGGATGTACAAACGGAAACTTAAAAGAAAGATTAGAAGAGCTAAAAGGGGACATTTAATGATACTGGCAGGTAAAGTAAAGGAAAATCCCAAGGTGTTTTACAGGTGCTGGCAGTCCCCACATTGCTGGTTCCATCCTAGATTTCACAATTTGATTTGTGCACAAATCGGAACATATTGCAGGACAATGTAAGGGATCCAGATGTAAATATAAGGAAATATTTGTATGTCAGGTATTTAAAATCACGTTCATAAGTGCAAGCATTTTTAAGTCGGATGTTTGTAAATGGGGATCCCCCTGTAATTTGAGACTAAATGAGGGAAAGAGTAGGGCCCATTAAGGACAACAGTAGTAACTTCTGCATAAACCCAGAGTATGGAGGCAAGATTCTAAATGAATAACTTAGGCCAGTTTTCACTTGTGAGAGGGATGATATTGGGATAGAAATCTGGGAGTAGGTCTCTGATGCAACTAAAGAGATTAGCAGAGAGAGAGAGAGAGGAGGCACTGAGTAGTCTGACATGCTTAACAGTGGATACATTGCCAGATCTGGATGAAATGAATGAGGCAGTGTTGTGGGCCAGACCAAACCCCCTCAAAATATATCAGGAGATAAGCTAGACCCAAACTTTTAATTTTATATAAATGCAAGTATAAGGCACTATGTTCCCAGATGTAATTTGATTGGCCTACTACTAGACTTTAAACAAAACACACTTTGTTTAACTTAGATTAATGTGAGGTGCTGCACTTTGAGGACTGGAGGATTGCAAATGTTACGCACTTCAAGAAAGGCAGTAGAGATGACCCAGGTAATTATGATTAGATTAGTTTACTTACAGTATGGAAACAGGCCCTTCGGCCCAACAAGTCCACACCGGCACTCTGAAGAGCAACCCACCCAGACCCATTCCCCTACATTTACCCCCTCACCTAACACTATGGGCAATTTAGCACGGCCAATTCACCTAACCCGCACATTCTTGGACTGTGGAAGGAAACCGGAGCACCCGGAGAATGTGCAAACTCCACACAGACAGTTGCCTGAGGCGGGAATTGAACCTGGGTCTCTGGTGCTATGAGAGAGCAGTTCTAACCACTGTGCCACCGTACTACCCACAGGGAGCCTTACTTCTGTTGTAGGAAAGGTTTTGGAAAGGATTATAACGGATAAGATTTATAATCATCTAGCAAGCAACAATTTGATTTCAGGTAGTCAACATGGTTTCATCAAGGGTGGTGCTGGAAGAGCACACCAGTTCAGGCAGCATCCAAGGAGCAGTAAAATCGACGTTTCGGGCAAAAGCCCTTTAACAGGAATACAGGCAGAGAGCCTGAAGGGTGGAGAGATAAATGAGAGGAGGGTGGGGGTGGGGAGAAAGTAGCATAGAGTACAATAGGTGAGTGGGGAAGGGGATGAAGGTGATAGGTCAGGGAGGAGGGTAGAGTGGATAGGTGGAAAAGCAGATAGGCAGGTAAGACAAGTCATGGGGACAGTGGTGAGCTGGAAGTTTGGAGCTGGGGTAAGGTGGGGGAAGGGGAAATGAGGAAACTGGTGAAGTCCACATTGATGCCCTGGGGTTGAAGTGTTCCGAGGCGGAAAATGAGGCGTTCTTCCTCCAGGCATCTGGTGGTGAGGGAGTGGCGGTGAAGGAGGCCCAGGACCTCTATGTCCTTGGCTGAGTGGGAGGGGGAGTTGAAATGTTGGGCCACAGGGCGGTGTGGTTGATTGGCGCGGGTATCCCAGAGATGTTTCCTAAAGTGCCCTGCTAGGAGATGTCCAGTCTCCCCAATGTAGAGGAGACCGCATCGGGAGCAACGGATACAATAAATGATATGAGTGGATGTGCAGGTAAAATGTTGATGGATGTGGAAGGCTCCTTTGGGGCCTTGGATAGAGGTGAGGGAGGAGGTGTGGGCGCAGGATTTGCAATTCCTGCGGTGGCAGGGAAAGGTGCCAGGACAGGAGGGTAGGTTGGTGGGGGTTGTGGATCTGACCAGGTAGTCACGGAGAGAACGGTCTTTGCGGAAGGCGGAAAGGGGTGGGGTTTCCAGCATCTGCAGTCATTGTTTTTATCATGGTTTCATCAAGGGCAGTTGTGTCACACAAACCTCATTAAGTTTTTTGAGAAGGTGGCCAAGCATGTAGATGAGGGTAGAGCAGTTGACGTGGTATACATGGACTTCAATAAAGTCTTTGATAAGGTTCCACATGGTAGGCAGATGGAGAAAATGCAGAGGCATGGAATTGAGAGTGATTTAGCAGTTTGGATTAGAAACTGGCTTTCTGAAAGAAGGCAGTGAGTGGTGATTGATGGAAAATATTCAGCCTGGGGTCCAGTTACTAGTGGAGTGCCATAAGGATCTGTTTTGGGACCACTGCTGTTTGTCATTTTTATAAATGACTTAGACGCAGGCATAGGTGGATGGATTAGTAAATTTGCAGATGACACTAAAGTCGGTGGAGTAGTGGACAGTTTGGAAGAATGTTACAGGTTGCAGGGGGATTTGGATAAACTTCAGAATTGGGCTGAGAGGTGGCAAATGGAGTTCAATGCAGCTAAATGTGAGGTGATGACCTTTGGGAAGAATAACAGGAAGGCAGAGTACTGGGTCAATGGAAAGGTTCTTGATAGTGTGGATGTGCAGAGGGAACTTGGAGTCCATGTACATAGATCCCTGAAAGTTGCCACCCAGGTGGATAGTGCTGTTAAGAAGGCATACGGTGTGTTAGGTTTCATTGGTAGAGGGATTGAGTTCTGGAACCGCAATATCATGCTGCAACTATACAAAACGCTAGTGCGGCCGCACTTGGAATATTGTGTACAGTTCTGGTCGCCCCATTACAGGAAGGATGTGGAAGCATTGGAAAAGGTGCAGAGGAGATTTACCAGGATGTTGCCTGGTCTGGAAGGAAGGTCTTATGAGGAAAGGCTGAGAGACTTGAGTCAGTTCTCATTGGAAAGAAGAAGGTTAAGAGGGGATTTGATAGAGACATACAAGATGATCAGAGGATTAGATAGGGTAGACAATGAAAGTGTTTTGCCTAGGATGATGACGTCAGCTTGTACGAGGGGGTATAACAACAAATTGAGGGGTGATAGATTTAAGACAGATGCCAGAGGCAGGTTCTTTACACAGAGAGTGGTAAGGGCGTGGAATGCTTTACCTGCTAATGTAGTTAACTCAGCCACATTAGGGAGTTTTAAACAATCCTTAGATAAGCACATGGATGATTTTGGGATAGTGTAGGGGGATGAGCTGAGAATAGTTCACAGGTCAGCGCAACATCAAGGGCTGAAGGGCCTGTTCTGTGCTGTATTGTTCTATGTTCTATTTTCTAAAGCAAATCTTAGCAGAACTTATGCTTTTAATGGTAAGGTCCTAGGGAGTGTTGCTGAACAAAGAGACCCTGGAGTGCAGGTTCATAGCTTCTTGAAAGTGGAGTCGCAGGTAGGTAGGATAGTGAAGAAGGCGTTTGGTATGCTTTCCTTTATTGGTCAGAGTATTCAGTACCGGAGTTGGGAGGTCATGTTGCGGCTGTACAAGACATTGGTTAGGCCACTGTTGGAATATTGCGTGCAATTCTGGTCTCCTTCCTATCGGAAAGATGTTGTGAAACTTGAAAGGTTTAACAATAGATTTACAAGGATGTTGCCAGTGTTGGAGGAGTTGAGTTAAAGGGAGAGATTGAACAGGTTGGGGCTATTTTTCCTGGAGGATCAGAGGCTGAGGGGTGACCTTATAGAGGTTTATAAAATCATGAGGGGCATGAATAGGATAAATAGACAAAGTCTTTTCTCTGGTGTCTCGGGTGACTGTCTGTGTGGAGTTTGCACATTCTCCTGGTGTCGGCGTGGGTTTCCTCCGGGTGCTCTGGTTTCCTCCCACAGTCCAAAGATGTGCAGGTTAGGTGAATTGGCTATGCTAAATTGCCCATAGTGTTAGGTGCATTTGTCAGAGGGGAATGGTTCTGGGTGGGTTGTCCTTCGGAGGTTTGGTGTGGACTTGTTGGGCTGAAGAGCCTGTTTCCACACTGTAGGGAATCTAATCTAATCTAAAAACTCCTTTGAAATACTTAGTAAAATAATATATTGTTTAACTACAAAATTCAATTGTTCCAAAATAACAGCATCCCATAAACACACACAGTTTGCAGATAAAGGGACATCTGAGAAGCAGGAGGCTTTCAAAAGTGTGATAATGAGATTTCAAAGTTATCATGTTCCTCTCAGAATGAATGGTAAGGCTGGTGGAGTTAGAGAACAATGGATGAACAATGGGTGAGGTTCTAGCCAAGAATCAAAGAATCATATCTTAGATCGAGGCAACTGGGTTCAAATAAGTCTCTTGAACAGTATAAGAGTGTTGGGGAGTTCAGGAACACTAAGAGAAGATGTGAGATAGACTTGGCAACAATGGTTAAGGATAATCCAAAGAGATTCCACAAATACGTTAAGAACAAGAGAGCAACTAGAAAGAGAGTAGGGAACCTTAAAGATCAAAGATGCCATCTCTGTGTTGAACCTCTGCAGATGGGAGAGACTCTATGACTTTATATTGGACGAAGCACTGAAGGTGGCAAGAGTCCAAGGTGTACTCTGGGTGGAGTATTTCGACGTCCACTATCAACAGTGGCTCGAGTTGGTCGGGTCTGAAAGGACAAAGCCTCTAGACAGGGTCTGCAGCAGATGGTGAAGGAACCAACAAGAGGGAAAAACATTCTTGACAATATTGGTCAGAGTGATCACCATAGAGTCCTTGTGAAGCTGAAGTCCCGCCTTCACGTTGAGAATAACTCCCGTCTTGTTGTGTGGCACTATCGTCATGCTAAGTGGGAAAGACTTTGAACAGATTTGGGCAACTCAAGACTGGGCATTAGGGGCAGCAATTACACAACTCACTGGAGGAGGCGGTTCCACAAATATCCCCATCCTCAATGATTGAATAGACCAGCACGTCAATGCAAACGCCAAGGCAGCAATCTTTAACAATGATCCATCTCAGCCTCCTCCAGTGGTCTCCAGCATCACAGATGCCAGTTTTCAGCCAGTTTGATTCACTCTGCACAATGTCAAAAAGTAACTGAGAGCACTGTGTAGTGTGAAGTTATAGTCCCTGACAACATTCTGGCAATAGGACTGAAGACTTCTGCTTCAGAACTTGCAGCTCCCTGGGCCAGGCTGTTCCAGTACAGATACAACACTGGCATCTTCCTGACAATGTGGAAATTTACCCTGGTATGTCCAGTCCACAAAAAGTTGGATGCATAGGACGGGGAAGGAAACAGCAGGGAATGGGCACAATTGAAATGTGGAGCTTATTCAAGGAACTGCTACTGCGTGTCCTTGATAGCTATGTACCTGTGCAGCAGGGAGGAAGTGGTCAAGCAAAGGAGCCGTGGTTTACGAAAAAAGTTGGATCTCTTGTCAAGAGGAAGGCTTATGTTAGGACGAGGCAAGAAGGCTCAGTTAAGGTGCTTGAGAGTTACGAGTTCACCAGGAAGGACATGAAGAGGGAGCTAAAGAGCCAGGAGAGGTCAGGAGAAGTCATTGGTAGGTAGGATCAAGGAAAACCCTAAAGCTTTCTATAGGTATGTCAGGAATAAAAGAATGATTCCAGTAAGTTTAGGACCAATCAAGGACAGTAGTGGGAAGTTGTGTGTAGATTCTGAGGAGATGGGGAAGTGCTAAATAAATATTTTTTGCATTTCCCAGGAAAAAGGCCATTTTGTTGAGGAGAATACTGAGACACAGCCTACTAGACTAGATGGGATTGAGGTTCACAAGGAGGAGGTATTAGCAATTCTGGAAAGTGTGAAAATAAATAAGCCAGATGGGATTTATCCTCAGATTCCAGGGAGGAGATTGCAGAGCTTTTGGCTTTGATCTTTATGTCGTCATTGTCTACAGGAATAGTGCCAGAAAACTGGAGGATAGCAAATGTTGTCCCCTTATTCAAGAAGGGGAGTAGAGTCAACCCTGGTACTTATAAACCAGTGAGCCTTACTTCGGTTGTGGGTAAAGTGTTGGAAAGGATTGTAAGAAATAGGATTTATAATCATCTAGAGAGGAATAAATTGATTAGGGATAGTCAACATGGTTTTGCGAAGGGTAGGTCATGCCTCACAAACATTATTAAGTTCTTTGAGAAGGTGACCAAACAGGTAGATGAGGGTAAAGCAGTTGATGTGATGTATATGGATTTCAGTAAGGCATTTGATAAGGTTCCCCATGGTAGACCATTGCACAAAATACAGAGGCATGGGATTGAGGGTGACTTAGCAGTTTCAATAAGAAATTGGAAAGCTGAAAGAAGACAGAGGGTGGTGTTTGATGGGAAATGGTCATCCTGGAGTTCAGTTACTAGTGATGTACCGCAAGGATCTGTTTTGGGCTACTGTTGTTTGTCATTTTTATAAATGACCTGGATGAGGGTGTAGAAGGATAGGTTAGTAAATTTGCGGATATCACTAAGGTTGGTGGAGTTGTGGATAGTGACAAAGGATGTTGCAGGTTACGGAGGGACATAGATAAGCTGCAGAGGTGGGCTGAGAGGTGGCAAATGGAGTTTAATGAGGTGATTCACTTTGGAGGAAGCAACAGGAATGCAGAGCACTGGGCTAATGGTAAGATTCTTGGTATTGTAGATGAGCAGAGAGATCTCAGTGTCCTTGTACACAGATCCCTGAAAGTTGCCACAGGTTGCTAGGGTTGTTAAGAAGGTGCACATGTGTTAGTTTTTATTAGTAGAGGGATTGAGTTTCGGAGCCATGAGGTCATGCTGCAGTTGTACAAAACTCTGGTGTGGCCGCACTTGGAGTATTGCGCACTGTTCTGCTCACTGCATTATAAGAAGGATGTGGAAGCTTTGGAAAGGGTTCAGAAGAGATTTACTAGGATGTTGCCTGGTATGGAGGGAAGGTCTTATGAAGAAAGTTTGAGGGACTTGAGGCTGTTTTTGCTGAAGAGAAGAAGTTGAGGGGTGACTGAGACATATAAGATAATCAGAGGGTTAGATAGGGTGGTCAGTGAGAGTCTTTTTCCTTGGATGGTAATGGCTGACACAAGGGGCATAACTTTAAATTGAGAGGTGATAGATATAGGACAGATGTCAGAGATATTTTCCTTACTCAGAGCGTAGTAAAGGCATGGAATGCTCTGCCTGCAACAGTAGTAGGCTTGCCAACTTTAAGGTCCTTTAAATGGTCATTGGATAAATATATGGATAAAAATGGAACAGTGTAGGTTAAATGGGCTTCAGATGAGTTCCACAGGTTGGCAGAACACCGAGGGCCGAAGGGCCTGTACTGCGCTGTAATGTTCTATGTTCTATATTCTATAGTGCTCAGCTATAACCAGCTCACTCTGAGTATTGATGTAAGAAAATCTCACAGCTCACACAGCAGATCTGAGGAGAATCAGTTGTGTCAATCTCAGTGATTTAATATAGAGGTGTAATGTTTCCGAATTGGAATTGCTGCAAAGTGTTGGGGAACTTAAAATATTAAACTAAACATAATTTCAAATTTCTTTTTACTGTAGTTCTCTATCCTGATAACCTCTTTGTTTTTGTCTTTTTTAAAATCAGCTTCTGTTGCTGAAGAAATTCTCCAGCTTGACCGACTGTTTCAGTAGCTGACTACTACATTTTGAAGAATTTTTACAAGGTGCATTTGATCTATTATTCCAGATTTCATTCTGGGGTCAGACTGCTGCAGTCATATCGTGAGCTACGGCCAGAACGATGATCGTTTTTGTGATGACCTCCCCTGTGTTAGATGGTTGGGTGACCATTCTGTCGTTACCACAGTTAGTCTATAAAGACATGGAGGAGAAGACAGGACTATTACATTGGGAGACAGCGAAAACAAGAGACATGGGGTTCTGACTGAGATGAAGAGGGCAGTTTGTGGTGGATAGAGATGTGCACTTGGAAACATATGAACAAGAATAGGCCATTTAGCCCCTCAGGCCTCTTCCAACTATTCAATGAAATCATGGCTACTTTGTGGCATAACTCCATATATGTTTTCTTGGTACTTGTGCCTTAATATTTTTGCTTATCTACCTCAGATTTAAAATTAATAACTGATCCAGCATCTAATGATGTTGGTGGAAGAGATTTCCAAAAATCTACTAGTTTTTGTGTATAAAAAGCTTTCTAACAGCTCTCCATATGGTCCTAGCCCGAATTCTCAGATTATATGCCTAGTTCGATAATCCCCAACCAGCGTAAATAGTTTATCTTTATCTCCACCCCCCCCCCCACTTTCCTGTTCATATCTTAAACATTTCTATCAGATCATTCTTCTAAATTATAGAGGAAATGACCTAATTTCTATAACCTTCCCTCATAATTGAACCCCTGAAGTCACGATATCATTTTTATAAGCCCTGATAAAGGGCTTGTGCCCAGAAAGTCCTCAGATGCTGCCTGACCTACTGTGCTTTTCCAGCACCACACTTTTCGACTCTAATTCTCCAGCATCTACAGTCCTCAGTTCCTCCTCTATTGTAGTTCCTCCAAGTGTATCATTTCTAAGATGTGAAGCCCAGAGCTGCTCAAGTGGGGTATGACCAGGGTATAATCACAGCTTGGGCCAAATAGTCTGATTTCATGCACTAAATATGATGCAAGCGTGATGTAAATATATTTAAATAACATCTAAATGTATATAAATGAGCACACTCTATTCTGTCAATACCCTCGATTGTCAGCCAATCAGCTGAGTTGTCTTACTCTCTGAATATAATATGACCAATGGAAGGTGATGGTGAAAACTGGCAGGAAATTCAAAGCAGTTTCTTTTGTGCAGAAAACTGAAAGTTGAAAGATGAAGTTTCTCAGAGACAGAAAAACCAGAGAGAAACTTTCTTCAGAAACACTTTTTATTTCATTGTCATGGACAAAGATCACAAGCTGGGAATTCAGTGAGGCAATGAGGGAGAGGAAAGGGAAATATCACAACCATTCTGAGATTAGTAATGGAATGAGAGTGTGCTGTTCAGGGAGTCTGACAGAGAGCCTCCACACCCAGAGACTAAGCACACCCATATCCAGACACAGAGCCATACATCACCGACTGAGACTGATGCACCCCCACCTGCAAAGACTATCCTAACCCAGCCCCAGAGACAGAACCACATGAGCATCCCCAGGGTAAACCCACATCAACACCTCCAGTCCCTGACCCACACCAACCCCAGAGTCTGATTCAACTCTTAACCCCAGAGACTGATCTACCCAACCCAGCCACAGAGATTGACCTACACACCCACCTCCAATATACTTTCCCCATTGCCAGAATCAGATTCCAACCCCCAGCCACAGTGACTGACCCCCAGCTCAGAGTGCCCCTCACTTCACCCCTCCAGTAGGGAGTTGGGGTTGAAGGTGTGCCACAATACATTTGCCCAGTGTGGGTGAAGGGAAAAGGCAAACAAACTCCAGTAACGGCAGGAACAGACTGACTGGCTGTGCTGAATTCAAGCCTGTGGGATGATCCTAGGATCAGCTGGACAGTTGCTGGAGTCAGTGTCAGACTGACTGTTCCCTCAGTCTGTCCCATTGCTATCCAGTCACATTTCCCCTGTTCCATGAATGATCTTCACTCAGTCTGACGATTGGAGTACACATGGGAAACGTTAATTAGTCACTGCCCACAGTTTTTCATGTTAATGAGCACAGCAACTGGAATATTGCAAGTGATCAGGGAATCAGTTTGTGGATCCACCTTCTCCATTCTGCCTGTCCCCCAGTGTAACACCAGTCAGTCCAACACTCCATGTGTTTCCAGTGGATTGAAAGATTGGGCTTTCAGAGGGTTCTTCTCTTTAACCCCCAGTTTCTTCTCCAGAAATGCCACTGCATCTTGAACCCATTTCTCACTCGCTCTCGTACAAATTCTCATCTTCCTCCTATTTGTGAAGCTGAAAGAGTGAGATGAGATTATGATTATCAGAGAATCACAGGCACCAGCTCCAACCCTTTCATTTCCTCAGACTGTGATAAAAACACCTTGAAACACTCACATGATGGAGGGGGTGGAGCAGCCAACTGTCCTGGTGAAGCTTACGAGCCGTTTATGAGGAATGCGAGTGGTCTTAAAGTTCTCACAGCAATCGACAGTCACAGAGCCAGCTGCAATGTGGAGGAGGAGGAATGGAGACAGTGAAACCTTGAGCACATTCACAGCACATTCTCACACAGTCACCGTATCCTACACGTCTTCATCTCGAAACACTTTGAGTGCAAACAGACCATTCAGCCCATCTGCTCCCTGCTGCAGTTTCAAACTCTTCTTTCACAGAACTCACTCACCTGTTCTGCTCCCTGTTTTGTATATCCAACTTCTCTTGAAAACATCTTGGGTGGCACGATGGCACAGTGGTTAGCACTGCTGCCTCACTGCACTAGAGACCCGGGTTCATTTCCCGCCTCAGGCGACTGACTGTGTGGAGTTTGCACATTCTCTGGATGGGTGTGCTCTGGTTTCCTCCCACAGTCCACAGTGCAGGTTAGGTGAATTAGCCATGCTAAGTTGCCCATAGCATTGGGTAAATGTAGGGGAATGGGTCTGGGTTGGTGTGGACTTGTTGCTCTTCTCTTCTCACTTCCCAATGGGATTGATTAAGGACTGTTTACAGTAAATACATTTTTCCTAGTTCTGCTCTCTATCACAAGTGCAAATATCTTTCCCATATCCACCGACCAAACCCATGGACATCTCCAAACCCTCCATCAAGTCTCCTCTCAGACCTCTGTGTTCTTGAGGAAGGTCTCCCGGCCATTTCCACACTAGAAACATGAGGTGCTACATTTTGGAAAGGCAAACCAGGGCAGGACTGATCCACTTAATGGTAAGGACGTGGGAAATTCTGCCGAACAAAGAGAGCTTGAGGTTCAGGTTCTTAGTCCCTTGAAAGCAGGGTCATGGGTTGACAAGGTAGTGAGGAAGCTGTTTGGCACACTTGCCTTTATTGGCCAATGCACTGAGTACAGGAGTTAGGTTATGTTGCTGTTGTACAGGACATTGGCTCAGTACTTTTGGAATTGTGTGTTCAGTTCTGGTCTCTCTGCTACACGAAGGATATTGTTCAACTTGAAAGGATTCAGAAAAGATTTATAAGGATGTTGCTGGGATTGGTGGATTTCAGCTATCTGGAGAGGCTGAATAAGCTGGGGCCGCTTTCCCTGGAGCATCGGAAAGCTGAAGGGTGACCTTATAAATGTTTATGAAATCATGAGGGTCATGGTAAGAATGAATAGTCAAAGTCTTTTCCCTGGAGCATTGGAAGCTGAGGGGTGACATTATAAACGTTTATGAAATCATGAGGGGCGTGGATAGAGTGAATAGGGCAGGGGAGTTCAGAGCTAGAGGGCATAGGTTTAAGGTGAGAGGGAAAGATTTAAAAGGGACCAAAGGGATAATGTTTTTCATGCAGAGGGTAGTGTGTGTATGGAATGAGCTACCAGAGGAGATGGTTGGAAGCTGGTACAATTGCAATATTTAAAGGGCATCTCAATGGCTGTATGAATGGGAAGTTTTAGAGGGATATGGGCCAAATGCTAGCAATTGGGACTAGATTAATTTAGAATATCTGGATGAGTTGGACCAAATGGTCTGTTTCTATGCTGTATGTCTCTCTGACTCGATGACTAGAAAGTTAAAATTGACAGGAATTGCACAGACAGAAAAGGCGAGGTTAACTAATTGAATCACTTTAGTAAAGATCTAGTAGCAGCTTGATGGGCTGAGTGGTCTCTCTCTTTCTCTCTGTTATGTTTCTATTTGGAAACATTGGCCCACAGTCTCTGAATGGAGTCAGGAGGAATCATTACATTAACTCTAATAAGTAACACAAACAGTCGATGGAAACCAGCATGAGCTCTGGAAACTGTTCCTGTTTTCCTCATTCTCAGGTTCTGAGCAAAGATTGGGAAGAAGGAAGCCTCTCTCTTACCTGGAGCTGCAGCCACACCATCCTGGATCAAGCAGATTGCCAGTGCTCCTACCACAACGGCAGCTACACACAGTGCTGTCCTCATCCTGGCCCGGCTCACCTTGGGAGTGTTCAGTGTTGAAGAGGGAGTGTGGCTGATGAGGGAGCTGTCACCTCCTGCTTTATATCCTGGAGTAACTGCACCCAGTCAGCAATATGGACACCCCCTGAAACTTCCCCAGTGCCCCAGCAATGACAGCTCTCCCTGGAATTGGTCCTCCATGGCTGTTCTCCCTGAAATGGGAAGTTCATGTTGTTCTGTGAATGGGATTCTTGGAGACAGGAGCACGAGCAGCTGGATCCGCTGAGGTCAGTGTTTCTCAGCAAACTGTCATCTCGATTCCCTCAGCCCAACCCCAACTTCCCTCTCCAGGTGAGAGAGAGACAATGAGAGCAATCGATTTCCTGATTGACTGAATCCCCCTCGGGGAAGCAGCTCAGAGCAGGAAGTGAGATTAACATCAACATAACTCACTGCAGGAGGAAAAGGCAGAGACAGCTGCATTTACATAGCACCTTTCCCCAACTCAGTACCTCACAAAATGCTGCATGGTGTATGCGAACCTTTTGAAATATAGTCACTGTCAAAATTGTATGAGAGACAAGAGGAACTGCAATATTCCACAAACTACACTGTAATAATCATTTGTCAATCAATCATTAACAATGATCTGTCTGAGTAGAGGCATTAATTATAAGAGCAGGCAGTTCTGTACAGGATTGTGAGGAGGCCACAGCTGGACTACTGTGTGTCGCTCTGCACACTATCGGAAGGATGTGATAGCACTGGAGGGGATTGCAAAGGAGATTCACCAGGTTATTGCCTGGGGCACGGCGTTTCGCTATGAAGAGAGGTTGGATGAGCCTGGATTGTTTTCTTTGTAGCAGAGAGTGTTGGGAGGGAAACCTGATCGAGATGGATCAGATTCGCCGGGGTATGGAGAGAGTGGATAGAAAGCAGCTGAAAATGTGTTGCTGGAACAGCGCAGCAGGTCAGGCAGCATCCAGGAACAGGAGAATCGACGTTTCTTCAGGCCTGAAGAAGGGCTTATGCCCGAAACGTCGATTCTCCTGTTCCCTGGATGCTGCCTGACCTGCTGCGCTTTTCCAGCAACACATTTTCAGCTCTGATCTCCAGCATCTGCAGACCTCACTTTCTCCTCCTGGATAGAAAGCAGCTGCTTCCCTTTAGTTGAGGAGCCATTACAAAGGGGCATCATTTTCAAGTGAATGGAAGGAGGTTTCAAAGGAATTGGAGGAAACAGCAGTCACCCAGAGAGTGCTGAGAGTCTGCTTGGGAGGTCAGTTGAGTCGGGGCACCTCACAATTTTTAACAAGTACTTAGATCAGCACTTGAAATGTTATATCATTCACGGCAAGGGTCCTAGTGTGGGAAAGTGGGATAATGTAGGGGATAATATATTTCTGGCAGCACAGATTGATGGGCTGAAGGGCTTCTCCTGTACAGTAGGATACTCTGAATCAGTTTTAATGATGTGGATTAAGGGATAAATGTTGTCCAGGAAATCAGGGAGAGCTGCCTTGCTCTTCGTCATCCACCCAAAGGCTGACTTCCCTCCAGGGGAGATGACAGACAGAGGCTCGCTGGGCTATACTTACTGTCTGACCAGCATTGTCTCTGGTGAAGGTGGTGGTGAGCTGCCTTCTTAAACCCACAATGTCCTTAGGGAGGGAAGTCCAGGATTTTGACTCAGCGACTTTGAAGGAACAGTTTCCATGTCAGAATGGTGAGAGCCTTGGAGGGAAACTTGTAGGTCATGTTGTTCCCATGTACCTATTTCTCTTGTCCTTCGGATGGAATTGGTCGTGGGTTTGAGATGTGTTGTCTAAGGATCCTTGGTGAATTTCTGCAGTGCATCTTATAAATAATATTGCTGCCATTGAGCGCTGGTGTTGAAGGGAGTGAATGTTTATGGATGGGTGCCTGAAATAACTCCCCAGAAGCTGTTATCCCATCTCCATGTCACTGTTTATTTACACATGAACTGTCCTTGACTTTATTACTGCCTCATCAGAGTCAGGTTTCAGAATCAAAAAGGGTGGTGCTGGAAAAGTGTCCGAGAAGCAGGAGAGTCAATGTTTCTGACATTCCTGATGAAGGACTTATGCCCAAAATATCGATTCCCCTGCTCCTCAGATGCTGCCTGACCTCTGTGCTTTTCCTGCGCCACACTTTTCGAATCTGATCTCCAATATCTGCAGTCCTCACTTCCTCCTCAGTTACTGGAATCTCTGACATTCCTCTTTTATTTGTTAGCCAGGGCTCCCAGATTCACAGCCCCAATCAGGGAACTCCTGTACTATTCTGTTCACCTGGCTGACCTCGTTACAATCACTACAGTGTCAAAGAAGCAGGCCGCTTTATCCTGGATGGTGTCAAGTTCCTTGAGTGGCGATGGAGCTGCACCAATCCAGGCAAGTGGGAAATATTCCATCTTACTTTGACCTGTGGCTTGTAGATGGTGAACAGGCTTCCCGGAATCAGGAGCATCATTTGTTCGGAGTTACACGGTTGCATGTGCCGCCACACTAAGGTTTCATGCACGGTGATCAGCACTGGCACACTGATCGTGGCTTTGAGTGCCAATTCCGGTAGTCGCTGCCACAAAACTGATTCAGAGGACCGCATAGCTGGATGAAAGTAGGTGAGAACACTGGCCATGGGGTGAGTTGCTTGCTGCAGTAGTCCAATCCTCTGACCTGTTGGTTTAAACACTCTATTTATACGGCGAGTCCATTTGTGTTCCTAGTCAATGGTAACTGCCAGGATTTGGATAGTGGGGGATTCAGTGATGGTAACACCATTGAATGTTAAGGGGCAATGGATAGATTGTCTGTTTTTGGAGATGGTGTTTGCCTTGCATTTGTGTGTCATGAAAGTCACTTGCCACTTGTTTACCCAAACCTGGATATTATCCAGATCTTGTTGCATTTGAACATGGACTGCAGCAATATCTGAGGAGGGATGCATGGTGCTGAACATTGTGCAATCATCAATGAACATTCTCACTTCTGACCTTGCGGGTGAGGTGTTGCACCTGCCACACAATGTGTTTCAATTCTTAAATCTCACCAAAGAACTGAGTCGACTCTTAATAATAATAAACAATAATATTTATTTATTGAACACAATGAATACTATCAGAACAAAGTACACTATAAGCCAACAATTTACGCCGTAAATCTATCCTGTGCTTTATCCTAACTCGGGATGATCATATCCCACAACACTGGGAGCTGGCCTTGCTGTGTGGTGACGTTGTCTGGCCTTCATCTCCCGATGAGTTCAGGGTTGCCTTCTCTTCTCGGTGGTGGGTCTCGAGTTACCACGCTGAGCTTGCTGTTGCAGTGATTCTTATACTCCAAGGTTTTGTCCCCTTTTGGGCAGGTCTTCACAGTTCACCAATGGCTCGATCAGACTCAATCACCCTGATCGATCGGACCCAACCAAGTGTTGGCATGTTGAGGGCAGGGCGGTCCTTAGGCATCCATTCCTGGTGGTACTGAGTGCACATAGCCTCCTCCAAGTGAGGCTGTGAGGCGGCCCTGTATCTGGTACACACTCCAATGTTTCCAACTGCCTTGAGGATGACATTCCTCTGATTTCATTCAAACCCAAATTCAGGTGTGTATTATCAGGTCTGCAGCTGCCAGGTTTGTTGCAAACTGTTTGTTGGTAGCTACAGCCTGTCTGGATTCTGCAGCATGTTTATTAACACAGTCATTTTGGTCAAGGTTTGCCTCCAACTCCCAGCATGCTTTAGTCCTAGTCCATTTTTCATCAAATCCATCCTAAGCATTATCATTTTGAGGCGCCCGTCTGGCCACAATAGCAAGGTTATTGATGAAACAGCTGAAGATGGTTGGGCCTCACCCACTACCCTGAGAAACCCCTACAGATACATCCTGGAGTCTGACCTCCAAGAACCAGAACCATTTTCCTCTGTGCCACATATGATCTTAAATAGCAGCGGGTTTGCCCCCTTATACCCACTGACTCCTGTTTTACTAAGGGCTCCTTGATGCCACATTGGGTTGAACGCCTTGATGTCAAGGGCACTTACTGTCACTCACCCCCAAATTTCAACTGTCTTGTCCATTTTAGAACCAAGGTTGTAATGACATCCTGAACCTAGTGATCTTGACAGAGCCTAAACTGTCTGAGACAACAAGATACAGTTTATTCCACCGTCATAACTATGTACAGATAATATGGTACTGATGGTAACATACTTTCTAATAATTACAACTTCTAAAAGTCCCCAAACTTCCTAAAACTGGCTGATGCTCCATCCATTGGCTGTTATATATCAGAGTGTTAGGAGCTTCAGCTTAGCTCTGATTAACTCTCTCATGTTCATCACCTCAATCACCAGCTTCTTTTGCAATTGCACAACCCATCAGCAGTCATGTAGTGACTGAACGCGAGGCTATAAACTGCCCCAGATGGACAGTGGAAAAAGCACGCACCTATTCCATTTCAGAGGGAAAATCTAGCTGAGTGTTGGAGATGATTATTCCCATTGCGGAGAGGTTATCAGCCTTCACTCCAACATCAGAACCTTTTGAATAATAGCTTTGAAAGTCAAGTGTGGTTTTCCTGATTCCTCATTTAGCAAAAGACTACAGTTTTCACCATGTGACTACAGTTTTCACCACGCCATCCACAAGCTGACTGCGAAGGAGAGAGAACAATGGAAACTCGAAAGGTGCTTCTGCCAGAAATCAGGACTTAGTAACAGCCTTAATAAACTCGAAAACAGCACCACTGAAATGTGGTCTGCTACCAGCAATCTTGCCAAAAACTAAAAACCCCAGAGCCATCAATGTAACAAAGACTGACCAATGACTTAATGCATGACTGGATCAAGCTCCACAAAGAGAGTGAGCCATCAAAGTGTGAGAACCACAGAGAGTGAGTAGACTTTACTCCACTTTCCGACAGCAGAGGGTGAGGGGTGGAAAGCAACAAGCAGAAGGTATGGGAGGTGAACAGTTGGAATTGTTGTGGTCATACCTTGTTGCAACAAGAGATAATCATTTCAGGAGAAATGGGAGAGCTCTGAAAATCTTAGTGGAGTACACACAGTGATTCAAGTGAACAGCTTTGAGATTGGGGAGATCTCTATCAAATTCTTCAACCAGTGTCAATAGTGTCCAACATCTGAGAGTGACCCATTGCTCTCGACTGACAACATTAAGGACGAGGTTAGGGAGAGCACGGAGACACCCCCCTCCCCCCCGGCAGACTCACCCTGTGAAGCGAGATCCCTGAGAGGAGACCATGGAAATGTGGTTAGTTTAATCACTTTGGGAGTTACAAATAAGTCAGTGATATGACTAGTAATTTAATATTAACATAGCCAGGTCTAGAGAGAACCAGAAAGCAGTGTCTGTGAGAGAGAGTGAGTGAGAAACAGCACTTTGTATAGACTCTCTTCCCGTGTACTGTGAGAGGAGGGAGCTAGAGTGACTGCCCCATCCTTAACACCATTTTGCCTCCGGAGTTACAGCAAAGCAGAGTTTAGGAATTGAGTTAACATGAAAGGAGACTGGGACACACCAAGACCATAAGGCCAGAAGACATAGGAGCAGAAATTAGGCCATTCAGTCCATTCAGTCTGCTCCGCCATTCCAAGCTCCTTCTTCACTATCCTATCTACCTGTGACTCCAGTTTCAAGGAGCTATGAACCTGCACTCCAAGGTCTCTTGTTCAGCAACTCTCCCCAGGACCTTACCATTACCAACAGGGGGATAGAGTTTAAGAGCCGTGAGGTTTTGCTGCAGCTCTACAAGTCCCTGGTGATTCCACACTTGGAATATTGTGTCCAGTTCTGGTCACCCTCCTATAGGAAAGATACAGAGGCTTTGAGAGGGTACAAAGAAGGTTTACAGGATGCTGCCTGGACTGGAGGGCCTATCTTATGAAGAGAGGTTGAATAGGCTCAGACTTTTCTCTCTGGAGAGAAGGAAGAAGAGAGGAGACCCCTGATAGAGGTGTACAAAATACTGAAAGGAATAGATAGAGTCAATAGCCAGAGACTTTTCCCCAGGGCAGAATTGACTGGTATGAGAAGTCATAGTTTGAAGATATTAGGAGGAAGGTATAAAGGAGACGTCAGAGGTAGGTTTTTTACACAGAGAGTTGTGAATGTATGGAATGCTTTACCAGTGGTGGTGGTGGAAGCAGAGTCATTGGGGACATTTAAGTGAGAGGAATGGGATCTGGTGCAGTGTGAGGGGAATGGGGCTTGGTGCAGTGTGAGGGGAATGGGGCCTGGAGCAGTGTGAGGGGAATGGGACTTGGTGCAGTATGAGGGGAATGGGACCTGGTGCAGTATGAGGGGAATGGGACCTGGTGCAGTGTGAGGGGAATGAGACCTGGTGCAGTATGAGGGGAATGGGACCTGGTGCAGTGTGAGGGGAATGAGACCTGGTGCAGTGTGAGGGGAATGAGACCTGGAGCAGTGTGAGGGGAATGGGACCTGGTACAGTGTGAGGGGAATGAGACCTGGTGCAGTGTGAGGGGAATGGGACCTGGTGCAGTGTGAGGTGAATGGGACCTGGTGCAGTGTGAGGGGAATGGGACCGGGTGCAGTGTGAGGGGAATGGGACCTGGTGCAGTATGAGGGGAATTGGACCTGTTGCAGTGCGAGGGGAATGGGACCTGGTACAGTGTGAGGGGAATGGGACCTGGTACAGTTTGAGGGGAATGGGACCTGGTGCAGTGCGAGGGGAATGGCACCTGGTACAGTATGAGGGGAATGGGACCTGGTGCAGTGTGAGGGGAATGAGACCTGGTGCAGTATGAGAGGAATGGGACCTGGTGCAGTGAGAGGGGAATGAGACCTGGTGCAGTGTGAGGGGAATGAGACCTGGAGCAGTGTGAAGGGAATGAGACCTGGAGCAGTGTGAGGGGAATGGGACCTGGTGCAGTGTGAGGGAATGGGACCTGGTGCAGTGTGAAGTGAATGAGACCTGGAGCAGTGTGAGGGGAATGAGACCTGGTGCAGTGTGAGGGGAATGGGGCCTGGTACAGTGTGAGGGGAATGGGACCTGCTGCAGTGTGAGGGGAATGGGACCTGGTGCAGTGTGAGGGGAATGAGACCTGGTGCAGTGTGAGGGGAATGGGGCCTGGAGCAGTGTGAGGGGAATGGGACCTGGTGCAGTGTGAGGGGAATGAGACCTGGTGCAGTGTGAGGGGTATGAGACCTGGTACAGTGTGAGGGGAATGGGACCTGGTGCAGTGTGAGGGGAATGGGGCCTGGTGCAGTGTGAGGGGAATGGGGCCTGGTGCAGTGTGAGGGGAATGGGGCCTAGTGCAGTGTGAGGGGAATGGGTCCTGGTGCAGTGAGAGGGGAATGGGTCCTGGTACAGTGTGAGGGGAATGAGACCTGGTGCAGTGTGAGGGGAATGGGACCTGTTGCAGTGTGAGGGGAATGAGACCTGGTGCAGTGTGAGGGGAATGGGACCTGGTGCAGTGTGAGGGGAATGGGGCCTGGTGCAGTATGAGGGGAATGGGACCTGGTGCATTATGAGGGGAATGAGACCTGGTGCAGTATGAGGGGAATGGGACTTGGAGCAGTGTGAGGGGAATGGGACCTGCTACAGTGAGAGGGGAATGAGACCTGGTGCAGTGTGAGGGGAATGGGACCTGGTGCAGTGTGAGGGGAATGGGACCTGGTGCAGAGTGAGGGGAATGGGACCGGGTGCAGTGTGAGGGGAATGGGACCTGGTGCAGTATGAGGGGAATTGGACCTGTTGCAGTATGAGGGGAATGGGACCGGGTGCAGTGTGAGGGGAATGGGACCTGGTGCAGTATGAGGGGAATTGGACCGGTTGCAGTATGAGGGGAATGGGACCTGGTACAGTTTGAGGGGAATGGGACCTGGTGCAGTATGAGGGGAATGGGACCTGGTGCAGTGCGAGGGGAATGGGACCTGGTACAGTATGAGGGGAATGGGACCTGGTGCAGTATGAGGGGAATGGGACCTGCTGCAGTGTGAGGGGAATGAGACCTGGTGCAGTATGAGGGGAATGGGACCTGGTGCAGTGAGAGGGGAATGAGACCTGGTGCAGTGTGAGGGGAATGAGCCCTGGAGCAGTGTGAAGGGAATGAGACCTGGAGCAGTGTGAGGGGAATGGGACCTGGTGCAGGGTGAGGGGAATGGGACCTGGTGCAGTGTGAAGGGAATGAGACCTGGAGCAGTGTGAGGGGAATGGGACCTGGTGCAGTGTGAGGGGAATGGGACCTGGTGCAGTGTGAAGGGAATGAGACATGGAGCAGTGTGAGGGGAATGGGACCTGGTGCAGTGTGAGGGGAATGGGACCTGGTGCAGTGTGAGGGGAATGAGACCTGGTGCAGTGTGAGGGGAATGGGACCTGGTGCAGTATGAGGGGAATGGGACCTGGTGCAGTGAGAGGGGAATGAGAAATGGTGCAGTGTGAGGGGAATGGGACCTGGAGCAGTGTGTGGGGAATGGGACCTGGTACAGTGTGAGGGGAATGGGACCTGGTGCAGTGTGAGGGGAATGAGACCTGGTGCAGTGTGAGGGGAATGGGACCTGGTGCAGTGTGAGGGGAATGAGACCTGGTGCAGTGTGAGGGGAATGAGACCTGGTGCACTGTGAAGGGAATGGGACCTGGTGCAGTGTGAGGGAAATGGGAACTGCTGCAGTGTGAGGGGAATGGCACCTGGTGCAGTGTGAGGGAAATGAGACCTGGTGCAGGGAGAGGGGAATGAGACCTGGTGCAGTGTGAGGGGAATGAGACCTGGTGCAGTGTGAAGGGAATGGGACCTGGTGCAGTGTGAGGGAAATGGGAACTGGTGCAGTGTGAGGGGAATGGGACCTGGTACAGTATGAGGGAAATGGGACCTGGTGCAGTGTGAGGGGAATGGGACCTGGTGCAGTATGAGGGGAATGGGACCTGGTGCAGTGTGAGGGGAATGGGACCTGGTGCAGTGTGAGGGGAATGGGACCTGGTGCAGTGTGAGGCGAATGGGACCTGGTGCAGTGTGAGGGGAATGGGACCTGGTGCAGTGTGAGGGGAATGGGACCAGGTAGAGTGTGAGGGGAATGGGACCTGGTGCAGTGAGAGGGGAATGAGACCTGTTGCAGTGTGAGGGGAATGGGACCTGTTACAGTATGAGGGGAATGAGACCTGGTGCAGTGTGAGTGGAATGGGACCTGGTGCAGTGTGAGGGGAATGGGGCCTGGAGCAGTATGAGCGGAATGGGGCCTTGTGCAGTGTGAGGGGAATGGGACCTGGTGCAGTGTGAGGGGAATGGGACCTGGTGCAGTGTGAGGGGAATGAGAACTGGTGCAGTGTGAGGGGAATGGGGCCTGGTGCAGTGTGAAGGGAATGAGACCTGGAGCAGTGTGAGGGGATTGGGGCCTGGTGCAGTGTGAGGGGAATGAGACCTGGAGCAGTGTGAGGGGAATGGGGCCTGGTGCAGTGTGAGGGGAATGGGGCCTGGTTCAGTGTGAGGGAAATGAGACTTGGTGCAGTGTGAGGGGAATGAGACCTGGAGCAGTGTGAAGGGAATGGGGCCTGGTGCAGTGTGAGGGGAATGGGGCCTGGTGCAGTGTGAGGGGAATGGGGCCTGGTGCAGTATGAGGGGAATGTGGCTTGGAGCAGTGTGAGGGGAATGGGGCCTGGTGCAGTGTGAGGGGAATGGGACATGGTACAGTGTGAGGGGAATGGGACCTGGTGCAGTATGAGGGGAATGGGACCTGGTACAGTGCGAGGGGAATGGGACCTGGTACAGTATGAGGGGAATGGGACCTGGTGCAGTATGAGGGTAATGGGACCTGCTGCAGTGTGAGGGGAATGAGACCTGGTGCAGTATGAGGGGAATGGGACCTGGTGCAGTGAGAGGGGAATGAGACCTGGTGCAGTGTGAGGGGAATGAGCCCTGGAGCAGTGTGAAGGGAATGAGACCTGGAGCAGTGTGAGGGGAATGGGACCTGGTGCAGTGTGAGGGGAATGGGACCTGGTGCAGTGTGAAGGGAATGAGACCTGGAGCAGTGTGAGGGGAATGAGACCTGGTGCAGTATGAGGGGAATGGGACCTGGTGCAGTGTGAGGGGAATGAGACCTGGAGCAGTGTGAGGGGAATGGGGCCTGGAGCAGTGTGTGGGGAATGAGACCTGGTGCAGTGTGAGGGGAATGGGACCTGGTGCAGTGTGAGGTGAATGGGACCTGGTGCAGTGTGAGGGGAATGAGACCTGGTGCAGTGTGAGGGGAATGGGACCTGGAGCAGTGTGTGAGGAATGGGACCTGGTACAGTGTGAGGGGAATGGGACCTGGTGCAGTGTGAGGGGAATGAGACCTGGTGCAGTGTGAGGGGAATGGGACCTGGTGCAGTGTGAGGGGAATGAGACCTGGTGCAGTGTGAGGGGAATGAGACCTGGTGCAGTGTGAAGGGAATGGGACCTGGTGCAGTGTGAGGGAAATGGGAACTGGTGCAGTGTGAGGGGAATGGGACCTGGTACAGTATGAGGGAAATGGGACCTGGTGCAGTGTGAGGGGAATGGGACCTGGTGCAGTATGAGGGGAATGGGACCTGGTGCAGTGTGAGGGGAATGGGACCTGGTGCAGTGTGAGGGGAATGGGACCTGGTGCAGTGTGAGGCGAATGGGACCTGGTGCAGTTTGAGGGGAATGGGACCAGGTAGAGTGTGAGGGGAATGGGACCTGGTGCAGTGAGAGGGGAATGAGACCTGTTGCAGTGTGAGGGGAATGGGACCTGTTACAGTATGAGGGGAATGAGACCTGGTGCAGTGTGAGGGGAATGGGACCTGGTGCAGTGTGAGGGGAATGGAACCTGGTGCAGTATGAGGGGAATGGGACTTGGTGCAGTGTGAGGGGAATGGGACCTGGTGCTGTGTGAGGGGAATGGGACCTGGTGCAGTATGAGGGGAATGGGACCTGGTGCAGTGTGAGGGGAATGGGACCTGGTACAGTGTGAGGGGAATGGGACCTGGTACAGTGTGAGGGGAATGAGACCTGGTGCAGTGAGAGGGGAATGAGAACTGTTGCAGTGTGAGGGGAATGAGACCTGGAGCAGTGTGAGGGGAATGGGGCCTGGTGCAGTGTGAGGGGAATGGGGCCTGGAGCAGTATGAGCGGAATGGGGCCTTGTGCAGTGTGAGGGGAATGGGACCTGGTGCAGTGTGAGGGGAATGGGACCTGGTGCAGTGTGAGGGGAATGAGAACTGGTGCAGTGTGAGGGGAATGGGGCCTGGTGCAGTGTGAAGGGAATGAGACCTGGAGCAGTGTGAGGGGATTGGGGCCTGGTGCAGTGTGAGGGGAATGAGACCTGGAGCAGTGTGAGTGGAATGGGGCCTGGTGCAGTGTGAGGGGAATGAGACTTGGTGCAGTGTGAGGGGAATGAGACCTGGAGCAGTGTGAAGGCAATGGGGCCTGGTGCAGTGTGAGGGGAATGGGGCCTGGTGCAGTGTGAGGGGAATGGGGCCTGGTGCAGTGTGAGGGGAATGAGACCTGGTGCAGTATGAGGGGAATGTGGCTTGGTGCAGTGTGAGGGGAATGAGACTTGGTGCAGTGTGAGGGGAATGAGACCTGGAGCAGTGTGAAGGCAATGGGGCCTGGTGCAGTGTGAGGGGAATGAGACCTGGTGCAGTGTGAGGGGAATGGGGCCTGGTGCAGTGTGAGGGGAATGGGACATGGTACAGTGTGAGGGGAATGGGACCTGGTGCAGTATGAGGGGAATGGGACCTGGTACAGTGCGAGGGGAATGGGACCTGGTACAGCATGAGGGGAATGGGACCTGGTGCAGTATGAGGGGAATGGGACCTGCTGCAGTGTGAGGGGAATGAGACCTGGTGCAGTATGAGGGGAATGGGACCTGGTGCAGTGAGAGGGGAATGAGACCTGGTGCAGTGTGAGGGGAATGAGCCCTGGAGCAGTGTGAAGGGAATGAGACCTGGAGCAGTGTGAGGGGAATGGGACCTGGTGCAGTGTGAGGGGAATGGGACCTGGTGCAATGTGAAGGGAATGAGACCTGGAGCAGTGTGAGGGGAATGAGACCTGGTGCAGTATGAGGGGAATGGGGCCTGGAACAGTGTGAGGGGAATGGGACCTGGTGCAGTGTGAGGGGAATGGGACCTGGTGCAGTGTGAGGGGAATGAGACCTGGAGCAGTGTGAGGGGAATGGGGCCTGGAGCAGTGTGTGGGGAATGAGACCTGGTGCAGTGTGAGGGGAATGGGACCTGGTGCAGTGTGTGAGGAATGGGACCTGGTACAGTGTGAGGGGAATGGGACCTGGTGTAGTGTGAGGGGAATGAGACCTGGTGCAGTGTGAGGGGAATGGGACCTGGTGCAGTGTGAGGGGAATGAGACCTGGTGCAGTGTGAGGGAAATGGGACCTGGTGCAGTGTGAGGGGAATGAGACCTGGTGCAGTGTGAAGGGAATGGGACCTGGTGCAGTGTGAGGGAAATGGGAACTGGTGCAGTGTGAGGGGAATGGGACCTGGTACAGTATGAGGGAAATGGGACCTGGTGCAGTGTGAGGGGAATGGGACCTGGTGCAGTATGAGGGGAATGGGACCTGGTGCAGTGTGAGGGGAATGGGACCTGGTGCAGTGTGAGGCGAATGGGACCTGGTGCAGTGTGAGGGGAATGGGACCAGGTAGAGTGTGAGGGGAATGGGACCTGGTGCAGTGAGAGGGGAATGAGACCTGTTGCAGTGTGAGGGGAATGGGACCTGTTACAATATGAGGGGAATGAGACCTGGTGCAGTGTGAGGGGAATGGGACCTGGTGCAGTGTGAGGGGAATGGGACCTGGTGCAGTATGAGGGGAATGGGACTTGGTGCAGTGTGAGGGGAATGGGACCTGGTGCTGTGTGAGGGGAATGGGACCTGGTGCAGTATGAGGGGAATGGGACCTGGTGCAGTGTGAGGGGAATGGGACCTGGTACAGTGTGAGGGGAATGGGACCTGGTACAGTGTGAGGGGAATGAGACCTGGTGCAGTGAGAGGGGAATGAGAACTGTTGCAGTGTGAGGGGAATGAGACCTGGAGCAGTGTGAGGGGAATGGGGCCTGGTGCAGTGTGAGGGGAATGGGGCCTGGAGCTGTATGAGCGGAATGGGGCCTTGTGCAGTGTGAGGGGAATGGGACCTGGTGCAGTGTGAGGGGAATGGGACCTGGTGCAGTATGAGGGGAATGGGACTTGGTGCAGTGTGAGGGGAATGGGACCTGGTGCTGTGTGAGGGGAATGGGACCTGGTGCAGTATGAGGGGAATGGGACCTGGTGCAGTGCGAGGGGAATGGCACCTGGTACAGTATGAGGGGAATGGGACCTGGTGCAGTGTGAGGGGAATGAGACCTGGTGCAGTATGAGAGGAATGGGACCTGGTGCAGTGAGAGGGGAATGAGACCTGGTGCAGTGTGAGGGGAATGAGACCTGGAGCAGTGTGAAGGGAATGAGACCTGGAGCAGTGTGAGGAGAATGGGACCTGGTGCAGTGTGAGGGAATGGGACCTGGTGCAGTGTGAAGTGAATGAGACCTGGAGCAGTGTGAGGGGAATGAGACCTGGTGCAGTGTGAGGGGAATGGGGCCTGGTACAGTGTGAGGGGAATGGGACCTGCTGCAGTGTGAGGGGAATGGGACCTGGTGCAGTGTGAGGGGAATGAGACCTGGTGCAGTGTGAGGGGAATGGGGCCTGGAGCAGTGTGAGGGGAATGGGACCTGGTGCAGTGTGAGGGGAATGGGACCTGGTGCAGTGTGAGGGGTATGAGACCTGGTACAGTGTGAGGGGAATGGGACCTGGTGCAGTGTGAGGGGAATGGGGCCTGGTGCAGTGTGAGGGGAATGGGGCCTGGTGCAGTGTGAGGGGAATGGGGCCTAGTGCAGTGTGAGGGGAATGGGTCCTGGTGCAGTGAGAGGGGAATGGGTCCTGGTACAGTGTGAGGGGAATGAGACCTGGTGCAGTGTGAGGGGAATGGGACCTGTTGCAGTGTGAGGGGAATGAGACCTGGTGCAGTGTGAGGGGAATGGGACCTGGTGCAGTGTGAGGGGAATGGGGCCTGGTGCAGTATGAGGGGAATGGGACCTGGTGCATTATGAGGGGAATGAGACCTGGTGCAGTATGAGGGGAATGGGACTTGGAGCAGTGTGAGGGGAATGGGACCTGCTACAGTGAGAGGGGAATGAGACCTGGTGCAGTGTGAGGGGAATGGGACCTGGTGCAGTGTGAGGGGAATGGGACCTGGTGCAGAGTGAGGGGAATGGGACCGGGTGCAGTGTGAGGGGAATGGGACCTGGTGCAGTATGAGGGGAATTGGACCTGTTGCAGTATGAGGGGAATGGGACCGGGTGCAGTGTGAGGGGAATGGGACCTGGTGCAGTATGAGGGGAATTGGACCGGTTGCAGTATGAGGGGAATGGGACCTGGTACAGTTTGAGGGGAATGGGACCTGGTGCAGTATGAGGGGAATGGGACCTGGTGCAGTGCGAGGGGAATGGGACCTGGTACAGTATGAGGGGAATGGGACCTGGTGCAGTATGAGGGGAATGGGACCTGCTGCAGTGTGAGGGGAATGAGACCTGGTGCAGTATGAGGGGAATGGGACCTGGTGCAGTGAGAGGGGAATGAGACCTGGTGCAGTGTGAGGGGAATGAGCCCTGGAGCAGTGTGAAGGGAATGAGACCTGGAGCAGTGTGAGGGGAATGGGACCTGGTGCAGGGTGAGGGGAATGGGACCTGGTGCAGTGTGAAGGGAATGAGACCTGGAGCAGTGTGAGGGGAATGGGACCTGGTGCAGTGTGAGGGGAATGGGACCTGGTGCAGTGTGAAGGGAATGAGACATGGAGCAGTGTGAGGGGAATGGGACCTGGTGCAGTGTGAGGGGAATGGGACCTGGTGCAGTGTGAGGGGAATGAGACCTGGTGCAGTGTGAGGGGAATGGGACCTGGTGCAGTATGAGGGGAATGGGACCTGGTGCAGTGAGAGGGGAATGAGAAATGGTGCAGTGTGAGGGGAATGGGACCTGGAGCAGTGTGTGGGGAATGGGACCTGGTACAGTGTGAGGGGAATGGGACCTGGTGCAGTGTGAGGGGAATGAGACCTGGTGCAGTGTGAGGGGAATGGGACCTGGTGCAGTGTGAGGGGAATGAGACCTGGTGCAGTGTGAGGGGAATGAGACCTGGTGCAGTGTGAAGGGAATGGGACCTGGTGCAGTGTGAGGGAAATGGGAACTGCTGCAGTGTGAGGGGAATGGCACCTGGTGCAGTGTGAGGGAAATGAGACCTGGTGCAGGGAGAGGGGAATGAGACCTGGTGCAGTGTGAGGGGAATGAGACCTGGTGCAGTGTGAAGGGAATGGGACCTGGTGCAGTGTGAGGGAAATGGGAACTGGTGCAGTGTGAGGGGAATGGGACCTGGTACAGTATGAGGGTAATGGGACCTGGTGC
Organism: Chiloscyllium plagiosum; assembly: GCF_037043375.1. Taxonomy (NCBI): domain Eukaryota; kingdom Metazoa; phylum Chordata; class Chondrichthyes; order Orectolobiformes; family Hemiscylliidae; genus Chiloscyllium; species Chiloscyllium plagiosum. The sequence goes on from NW_028270155.1 coordinate 80,741,180, forward strand.
AGTGTGAGGGGAATGGGACCTGGTGCAGTATGAGGGGAATGGGACCTGGTGCAGTGTGAGGGGAATGGGACCTGGTGCAGTGTGAGGGGAATGGGACCTGGTGCAGTGTGAGGCGAATGGGACCTGGTGCAGTGTGAGGGGAATGGGACCTGGTGCAGTGTGAGGGGAATGGGACCAGGTAGAGTGTGAGGGGAATGGGACTGGTGCAGTGAGAGGGGAATGAGACCTGTTGCAGTGTGAGGGGAATGGGACCTGTTACAGTATGAGGGGAATGAGACCTGGTGCAGTGTGAGTGGAATGGGACCTGGTGCAGTGAGAGGGGAATGGGGCCTGGAGCAGTATGAGCGGAATGGGGCCTTGTGCAGTGTGAGGGGAATGGGACCTGGTGCAGTGTGAGGCGAATGGGACCTGGTGCAGTGTGAGGGGAATGGGACCTGGTGCAGTGTGAGGGGAATGGGACCAGGTAGAGTGTGAGGGGAATGGGACCTGGTGCAGTGAGAGGGGAATGAGACCTGTTGCAGTGTGAGGGGAATGGGACCTGTTACAGTATGAGGGAAATGAGACCTGGTGCAGTGTGAGGGGAATGGGACCTGGTGCAGTGTGAGGGGAATGGGACCTGGTGCAGTATGAGGGGAATGGGACTTGGTGCAGTGTGAGGGGAATGGGACCTGGTGCTGTGTGAGGGGAATGGGACCTGGTGCAGTATGAGGGGAATGGGACCTGGTGCAGTGTGAGGGGAATGGGACCTGGTACAGTGTGAGGGGAATGGGACCTGGTACAGTGTGAGGGGAATGAGACCTGGTGCAGTGAGAGGGGAATGAGAACTGTTGCAGTGTGAGGGGAATGAGACCTGGAGCAGTGTGAGGGGAATGGGGCCTGGTGCAGTGTGAGGGGAATGGGGCCTGGAGCAGTATGAGCGGAATGGGGCCTTGTGCAGTGTGAGGGGAATGGGACCTGGTGCAGTGTGAGGGGAATGGGACCTGGTGCAGTGTGAGGGGAATGAGAACTGGTGCAGTGTGAGGGGAATGGGGCCTGGTGCAGTGTGAAGGGAATGAGACCTGGAGCAGTGTGAGGGGAATGGGGTCTGGTGCAGTGTGAGGGGAATGGGACCTGGTACAGTGTGAGGGGAATGGGACCTGGTGCAGTGTGAGGGGAATGGGACCTGGTACAGTGTGAGGGGAATGGGACCTGGTGCAGTGAGAGGGGAATGAGACCTGTTGCAGTGTGAGGGGAATGGGGCCTGGAGCAGTGTGAGGGGAATGGGGCCTGGAGCAGTATGAGCGGAATGGGGCCTTGTGCAGTGTGAGGGGAATGGGACCTGGTGCAGTGTGAGGGGAATGGGACCTGGTGCAGTGTGAGGGGAATGAGAACTGGTGCAGTGTGAGGGGAATGGGGCCTGGTGCAGTGTGAAGGGAATGAGACCTGGAGCAGTGTGAGGGGAATGGGGCCTGAAGCAGTGTGAGGGGAATGAGACCTGGAGCAGTGTGAGGGGAATGGGGCCTGGTGCAGTGTGAGGGGAATGGGGCCTGGTTCAGTGTGAGGGAAATGAGACTTGGTGCAGTGTGAGGGGAATGAGACCTGGAGCAGTGTGAAGGGAATGGGGCCTGGTGCAGTGTGAGGGGAATGGGGATTGGAGC